>NC_067400.1:46991929-47319741 GCF_016432865.1 Antechinus flavipes
ATATGAGTGGAAATAGTTTCAATTTCATCATCTGAAAATTATCTGTTCATATCCATTGACCATTTATCAATTGGAGAATGGCTTGATTTCTTATAAATTAGAGTCAATTCTCTATATATTTGGGAAATGAGGCCTTTATTAGAACCTTTAACTGTGAAGATGTTTTCCCAGTTTGTTGCTTCCCTTCTAATCTTGTTTGCATTAGTTTTGTTTGTACAAAGGCTTTTTAATTTGATGTAATCAAAATTTTCTATTTTGTGACCAATAATGGTCTCTAGTTCTTATTTGGTCACAAATTTCTTTCTCCTCCACAAGTCTGAGAGATAAACTATCCTATGTTCCTCTAATTTATTTATAATCTCATTCTTTATGCCTAAATCATGGACCCATTTTGATCTTATCTTGGTATATGGTGTTGTGTGGGTCCATGCCTAATTTCTGCCATACTAATTTCCAGTTATCCCAGCAGTTTTTGTCAAATAATGAATTCTTATCTCAATCTTTGGGTTTGTCAAACACTAGATTGCTATAGTTGACTATTCTGTCTTGTGAACCTAACCTATTCCACTGATCAACTAATCTATTTCTTAGCCAATACCAAATAGTTTTGGTGACTGCTGCTTTATAATATAGTTTTAGATCAAGTACAGCTAGGCCACCTTCATTTGATTTTTTTTTTCATTAATTCCCTTGAGATTCTCAATCTTTTATTCTTCCATATGAATTTTGTTATTTTTTTCTAGATCATTAAAATATTTTCTTGGAAGTCTGATTGGTATAGCACTAAATGAATAGATTAGTTTAGGGAGTATTGTCATCTTTATTATATTTTCTCTGCCTATCCAAGAGCACTTAATATTTTTCCAATTATTTAAGTATGACTTTATTTGTGTGGAAATTTTTTTGTGATTTTGCTCATATAATTCCTGACTTTCCTTTGGTAGATAGATTCCCAAATATTTTATGCTGTCGACAGTTATTTTGAATGGAATTTCTCTTTGTGTCTCTTGCTGTTGGATTTTGTTGGTGATGTATAAAAATGCTGAGGATTTATGGGGATTTATTTTGTATCCTGCAACTTTGCTAAAGTTATGAATTATTTCTAATAACTTTTTAATAGAATCTCTGGGGTTCTCTAAGTATACCATCGTATCATCTGCAAAGAGTGATAGTTTGGTTTCCTCATTGCCTACTCTAATTCCTTTAATCTCTCGACTCTTATTGCAGAGGCTAGCATTTCTAATACAATATTGAATAATAACACTGATAGTGGACAACCTTATTTCACTCCAGATCTTACTGGGAAAAGATCCAATTTTTCCCCATTGCATATGATGCTTACTGATTGTTTTAAATATATGCTCCTGACTATTTTAAGGAAAAGTCCATTTATTTCTATACTCTCAAGTGTTTTTATTAGGAATGGATATTGAATTTTATCAAATGCTTTTTCTGCATCTATTGAGATGATCATATATATTTTTTTAGTTTGGTTATTGATATAGTTGATTATGCTAATAGTTTTCCTAATATTGAACCAGCCCTGCATTCCTGGTATAAATCCTACTTGGTCATAATGTATTATCCTGGGGATGATTTTCTGTAATCTTTTTGCTAATATTTTATTTAAGATTTTAGCATCAATATTCATTAGGGAGATTGGTCTATAATTTTCTTTTTCTGTTTTCAATCTACCTAGTTTAGGTATCAGTACCATGTCTGTGTCGTAAAAGGAGTTTGGTAAGACTCCTTCAATCCCTATTTTTTCAAATAGTTTATATAGCATTGGAGTTAATTGTTCTTTGAATGTTTGGTAGAATACACATGTAAATCCATCTGGTCCTGGGGATTTTTTCTTAGGGAGTTGGTTAATAGCTTGTTCTATTTCTTTTTCTGAGATGGGACTGTTTAGGATATTTACTTCTTCCTCTGTTCGTTTGGGCAAACTATATTTTTGAAGGTATTCTTCCATTTCATTTATGTTGTCTAATTTATTGGCATAAAGTTGGGCAAAGTAACTCCTAATTATTGCTCTAATTTCCTCTTCGTTAGTGGCAAGTTCTCCCTTTTCATTTTTAAGACTAACAATTTGATTTTCCTCTTTCCTTTTTTAAAAACAGATTTACTAAGGGTTTGTCTATTTTGTTGGTTTTTTCATAGAACCAACTCTCAGTTTTATTAATTAATTCAATAGTTTTTTTTTTTTTACTTTCAATTTTATTGATCTCTCCTTTTATTTTTAGAATTCAAGTTTAGTGTTTGACAGGGGTGGGGTGTTAATTTGTTCCTTTTCTAGCATTTTTAATTGCAAGCCCGATTCATTGACCTTCTCTTTTTCTATTTTTTGCAAGTAGGCCTCTAGAGATATGAAATTTCCCCTTATTACCGCTTTGACTGCATCCCACACATTTTGGTATGATGACTCATTATTGTCATTTTCTTGGGTGAAGTTATTAATTATGTCTATTATTTGCTGTTTCACCCAATTATTCTTTAGTATGAGATTATTTAGTTTCCAATTATTTTTGGTCTATTTTCCTTTGGCTTTTTGTTGAATGTAATTTTCCTTGCATCATGGTCTGAAAAGGATGCATTTACTATTTTTTTTTATTTAATAATAACTTTGTATTGACAGAATCCATGCCAGGATAATTTTTACACAGCATTATCCCTTGCAATCATTTATGTTTCGTCTCTTCCCCTCCCTCCCTCCCCCCCCCCCAAGATGGCAAGCAGTCCTATATACGTTAAATATGTTGCAGTATATCCCAGATACAATACATATTTGCAGAACCGAACAGTTCTCCCACTGCACAGGGAGAATTGGATTCAGAAGGTAAAAATAACTCGGGAAGAAAATCAAAAATCAAATAGTTCACATTCATTTCCCAGTATTCCCTCCCTGGGTGTAGCTGTTTCTGTCCATCCTTTATCCAATGAAACTCAGTTAAGTCTCTTTGTCAGAGAAATCCACTTCCATCAGAATACATCCTCATACAATATCGTTGTCGAAGTGTATAATGATCTCCTGGTTCTGCTCATCTCACTTAGCATCAGTCCATGTAGGTCTCTCCAAGCCTCTCTGTATTCATCCTGCTGGTCATTCCTTACAGAGCAATAATATTCCATAACATTCATATACCACAATTTACCCAGCCATTCTCCAATTGATGGGCATCCATTCATTTTCCAGTTTCTAGCCACTACAAACAAGGCTGCTACAAACATTTTGGCACATACAGGTCCCTTTCCCTTTTTTAGTATCTCTTTGGGGTATAAGCCCAATAGAAACACTGCTGGATCAAAGGGTATGCACAGTTTGATAACTTTTTGGGCATAATTCCAGATTGCTCTCCAGAATGGCTGGATTTGTTCACAACTCCACCAACAATGGGATGCATTTACTATTTCTGCCTTACTGCATTTAAGTTTGAGATTTATATGTCCTAATATATAGTCAATTTTTGTATAGGTTCCATGAACTGCTGAAAAGAAAGTGTACTCCTTTCTGTCTCCATTTCATTTTCTCCAGAGAGCTATCATATCTACTTTTCTAGTATTCTATTTACCTCTTTGACTTCTTTCTTATTTATTTTGTGGTTTGATTTATCTAATTCTGAGAGTGCAAGGTTGAGATCTCCCACTATTATAGTTTTGCTGTCTATTTCTTCTTGCAACTCTTTTAATTTTTCTTTTAAGAATTTAGATGCTACACCACTTGGTGCATATATGTCTAATATTGATATTGCCTCATTATCTTTGCTACCCTTTAGCAAGATATAGTGCCCTTCCTTGTCTCTTTTAATTAGATCATTTTTTGCTTTTGCTTTATCTGAGATCAGGATGGCTATCCCTGCTTTTTTCACTTCACCTGAAGCATAGTAGATTCTGCTCCAACCTTTTCCCTTTACTCTGTATGTATCTCCCTGTAAACAACATATTGTAGGATTCTGGCTTTTAATCCATTCTGTTAACCGCTTCCTCTTTATGGGGGAGTTTACCCCCTTCACATTTATGATTAAAATTACTAATTCTGTATTACTTGCCATCTTGTTATCCCCTGTTTATGCTTTTCTCCCTTCTTTCCCCCTTACTCCCCTCCCCAGTATTAAACTTGTGAGCACCACTTGCTTCTCACAACCTTCCCTTTTTAGTATCCCTCCCCCCCACTTTAGAGTTCCTCCCCTATCTTACTCTTTTTCCTCACAGTTTCCCTATTCCCTTCCGCTTAGCTTATTCCTTCCCTTTTCACTTTTCCCTTCCCACATTTCTATGAGGTGGGAAAAATTTCACCATAAATTGAATATGTCTAAAATTTTTCTCTGTAAGCCAATTCTGATGGCAGTAAGATACCCACTATATTCATCCCCCTCCATTCTTTCTCTCAGATATAATAGGTTTCCTTTCCCTCTCCATGAGATGTAGTACCCCAACTTTACTCTTTTTCTGGTACAGTGTCCTTTCCACCTCTAGTTTCTAGAACAAGGTATACATATATTTTTAAATACATCTTTATAGAAGAAATATAGTTCCCAAGATTTCTTGCCCATATTGCTATCGCAATCCTTATTCACCTCTTCGCTTCAATAAAGATTGGAGATTTTTCTCTTAACCTGAATTCCTGACTCCGGCTGATTTTAAATATGCAGTCATTATAGTTCCCAAGATTTATTTTTGCCTTTTTAGGTTTCTCTTGAGTTCTATATTTGTAGATCAAACTTTTTGTTAAGTTCTGGTTTTTTCATCAAAAATAGGTGAAATTTGCTTATTTCATTGAATGTCCATCTTCTTCCCTGGAAAAAAGATGCTCATTCTGGCCTATGAGATTTCCATGAGACTTCAAGACATAATCACAGTCAATAGAATGGAAAAAAAATGAAGACAATGTGAAATATCTCATTGGTAAAACAATTGACTTAGAAAATAAGAGGAGAAAATGTAAAAATTATGACACTATCTGAAAATAATAATAAAATGCCTAGATATCTTTAAAGAAAAAATATACCCTTATATCGTAATTGGAAAGAATCCACTGATTACCTCCTAAAAGACATACAAAATGAACACTTCCAGGAATATTATAGCCAAATTCCAGAGCTCTCAGATCAAGGAGAGAATATTACAAGCAGTTAGGAAGAAACCATTAAAATATTGTATAGATTTATAGTAAGGATCATACAAAATTTAGCATCTTCTATGTTAAAGGAGTGGAGCATTAGGAGTAAGATATTCTAGAAGGCAAAGAAGCTAGAATTTTTACTATTGATGAGTTGCTTCAGTTCTGTCCAATTCTTCATGACCTCATTTGAGGTTTTCTTGGCAAAAATCTAAAGTATTCTGACATTTCCTTCTCAGACTCATTTTATAGGTGAAGAATTGGGGTAAGCAGGGTTAAGTGATTTGCTCAGGTCACACAGTTTGTAAGGGTCTGAGGCTAGATATGACAATGAGTCTTTATGATTCCAAAACCAGTGTTCTATCTACTGCAGCACCTGATTTCTTGGGATCTAGGATTACAATAAAAAACCACCAAGGAAAAAAGAATTATCCACTCAAGAATTGCCCATGAATATACCAGAATTCAATAGAAAATTTGACATTCAAACAAGAGAAGCATAAAAAGGTAAACATAGAAAAAAAAATCAAGAGACTCAATAAAGTTTAATTATTTATATTCCTATATGGGAAGAATACACACACACACACACACACACACACACACACACATATATACTTTATCATTAGTAATGAAAATAAAAGTTTGCAGAGATAAAAGGCATGGGTGTGAGTTGATTATGTCAGGATGATCAAAAAAAATGAAGGGAGAAGTAGAATGGAGGGGAATTTATCTCACACAAAAGAGACAAAGAAGAGCTTTTACAGAGGGGGGAATGGTGAGTTAGGTGGTAGGCAATGATTGGACTTAATTTTCAGCAGAGTTGGTTCAAAGAGGAAAGAATATCTTTATATAAATTCATCTGTGTATATACATTTATATTACCGAATAGGGAAGAAAGAGAAGGCAATTGCAGAAAGGGAGAGAGATAATAAAAAGGAGGGCAGTTCAAGGGAAACAGTAGTCAGAAGTAAAATAGACTTTTGAGGAGGGATAGGAGAGAGAGAGAGAGAGAGAGAAGAGAGAGAGAGAGAGAGAGAAAGAGAGAGAGAGAGAGAGAATAGGATGAGATGGAGGCAAATATACAGTAATCATAACTGAGAATTTGAATGGGATAAACTTACCCATAAAACAAAAGTAGGTAACAGAATGGATTAGAAACCAGAATACAGCAATATGTTGTTTATAAGAGACGTTTGAACCAGAAAGACACACATTGTTAAAATAAGAAGCTGAAGCAGAATTTATTATGTTCTCAGTTGAAATAAAAGGACAGAGATAGCAGTTAAGATCTCATATAAAGGAAGAACAAAATTAAACTTAATTAAAAGAGATAATCAGAAAAACTACATTTCAGAAAAGGTACTATAGATAATGAAGTAATAAAAAATTTCATAGCATTTTTCTGATAAAGACCTCTTAAATACATATAGACCTAAGTAAAATTTATAAAACACAGAACCATTCTTTAATTGATAAATTATCAAAAGATATGGACAGTTTTCATAAGAAGATATCAAAGTTATTTACTGTCATAAAAACATGAACAAAGCAAAACAAAAACCCATAAATTCCAGATAAATCAACATATCTGAAGCAATACTTTTAGAGAGCAAAAAACTAGAAACAAAGTAGATGCTCATCATTGAGGAATGGTGAAATAAAATGTGGTAAATGAATATAATAGTGCCAGAAGAAATGATGAATGTGACAAACATTAGGGGTCATGGAAAGAATTTATGAATTGATGTAAAGAGAAGTAAGCAAGCAGATCAGGGAAAGCAATTTACTTATTGATAACAATGAAAGACCAATAATCACTAAAAAATCTCATTTGTGAGATAAGCATTATAGATAATATTATCTCTACTTTATAGATGAAGGAACTGAATCTCAGGGAGGCTGAATTGGCCAAGATCATAGAGATAGTGTCTGTTGTGGGATTTGAAGCCATGTTTTCCTGACTTCAAGAGCAAAGCTCTTTTTTCTCTACAACAAGGAAATTCAATGAGTTTTTGACTAAAACATATTATGTAGGCACATATTCCTAAGTATGACTTTCATACCTAAAAAGCTGGAAAGGACCTCATGAGATAATGTTACATAGAAGCATGCATGTTGCATGCATTTGAATGTATGAAAATGTAGCAATATCTCAATTGCCTAGAACCAACAAGAGCAGGATTTTTAGATATTTATTCCTGGGATATTATGAAAAAAAATCGAGAGAAGAGGAAATGAATTTAGAAATTACTATAAAAAACAGCAATGTGGGATTCTGTGCAGGAGAATTAAGAATGTACTTAGCCCTGGGAGAAAGATATGGAGATGCTCTATGGAACGATGCCTACAGAGAGAAGCACAAAGATCTTCTTGATTAAAACACAGAATGTGTGAAGGGGAGTACAGGAGCCTGGAAAAGGAAGGCCGGAGCCAGATATGCTTTAAAAGTCAAAGCTAGAGGCAAGAGAGAATCACTGGAAAGGACACTTGAACAGGAAGAACATAGTTGGGCTTTTGCTTTAAGATGTCCATTTGGCATCTGTTTGGAGGATAAACTGGAGAAGAGACATTCCAAATAAATTTTAAGTACTTCCAATTTGCAGATAAGTTTGTTTGTTCAAGCTAGAGCCAGTGTTCAGAGTCTGAATAGTAGGTTGGAACTGAGAATGAAGTCAAAGGTTTTATGAAATAATAGAAATTTTAGAAGCTGCTGAAGAATTAGAATTTGGTAAGGATTATCACAGTGCTTTTATTAGGGTGGGGAAGAAGTTTGAAAGAGCAGCCTAAAATCTTTTCTGCCATCTGTGAATTCCTTTTTTAAATAGCTTTTTATTTTTCTAAATACATGCAAAGATATTTTTCAACATTCACTTTTGCAAAAACCTTGTGTTCCAATTTTTTCTGCCTCTCTCCTACCCTCTCTTAGATAGTAAGTAATCTAATATTGCTTAAACATGTACGATTCTTCTCAAAAAAAGTCAGTTCAAAAAGGAAAAAAAAATCAAACAAACCACAACAATACATTTGAAAATATTGTGCTTTTATCCACATTAATTCTCCATAGTTCTCTTTGGGTGAGGATGGCTCTCTCTATCACAATTCTATTAGAATTGCCTTGAATCGCCACATTGTTGAAAAGAACCAAGGCCCTCACAGTTGATCATCATACAATCTTGTTATTGTGTACAATGCTTTCCTGCTTCTACTCACATCACTTAGCATCAGTTCATGTAAGTCTTTCCATACTTTTCTGAAAACAGTCACTTGTCATTTCTTATAGAACAATAAGTAATACTCCACTGCAATCATAAACCATAACTTATTCAGCCATTCCCAAACTGATGGGGATCCACTTAATTTCCAGTTCCTTGTAGCTACAAAGAAGTCTACAAACTTTTTTTTTTTTTTTTGCTCATGTGGCTCTTTTCCCTCTTTTTACGATCCCATTGTGATACCGATCCAGTAGAGACACTGCTGGATCAAAGGGTATGAACCATCAATGGATTCTTTAATTAATTTTCTAGAAAGGCTGCCATGATATGAAGATTAGTGGAAAGTAGTGCAGCCTCTCCTTCTGTACTCTACTTTTACGAGAAAGGGATAAATCTAAAACCAAAAACCAAAAACCTGATCTAGAGAAATTATTCAAGGAAACAAATATATATTCTGTGGATATACTAGATATATCCTATGAATATTTTAAAGATAGTCACACTATATCAGGATCTTGGTTATCAAGAAAAATTAAATCATGCTCATCATTCTGTTTAGCAAAAACACCAAGTGCATTGTATTAATTGAAATATACATTAGTAAGCTTTCTATCAAAAAGGATTGAAGCTAAAATTCTGGCATATTCAATTGCCAAACCAACTGTAGCCCCATTAAAGAACTGGAATTCAGCTATATGTGTATGTATGTACATCTATGTATATGCATGCATGTTTATAAATGTGTGTGTAGTTGTGTATGTGTATATACACATATATGTATATATACATACATGTGTATAATTTCCTTTTCATTTATTCAGTCATATGCAACTCTTTGTGATCCTATTTACTGTTTTCTTTGCAAACATCTTGGAGTGGTTTGACATTTCACCTTCCTGTTAATTTTACAAATGAAAAAGCCAAGACAAAAAGGGTTAAATGGCTTACTCAGAATCACATAGCTAGTAAGTGACTGAGACCAGATTTTAACTCAGGTTCTTCTTGATTCTGGGTTTTTTCCTACTCTTTCTACTGTGTTACCTAGCTGCCTGTACACATACAGAACACACAGATTATACACATACATATGTACATTTAAACACATATAAACACAGCTGTGTAAAGGTATAGGTGTTTATATATGTATGTGTTCATATACACACAAATGCATCAATAAATATAGATTTATTATTTACACATATGAATTGAATATTTTCGAGAGCAGGCTGGTACATTGTCTTGCAGGCCAGATCTGATCAGACTGAGTTCTTAATAATTTTAGATTTGAACCTGGAAATAAGGGAGATATATGTAACATATATATGGTAGTTAACAAAAAGATATTTAATTAGCTATTAGGAATGTTATAGATTGTTGAGATTTGTAATTTTGTTCAATGTAGATTAAATAACAAGACAATGCATTCAGTTTGAATGATTGTATTTATAAGATCAATGATAAAAGATAAAAATCACCCATAAAAGATTTGTTCATACCTTAGATAAATGCTTTCTGCAACTACACACACACACACACACACACACACACACACACACCCTGTAATACTCACATGCCTGTAAATGAGCATACATACTTGATTTATACATCTTTCTCTCTCTTCATTGAAAGAAATGCATTATCCTGCTGTTTTTTCTTCATAAAGCTATTTTAGTTATTTCCAAGCCAGTGCATCACAGCTAAAGGCAGATCATTCACTATAGTATTTTAGGGCATTTTAATTAAATAGACTAGTTCAAAGGGTTCTTGGATATTGTTTTAAGAATTTCATCTGCAGATTTAAATCAAAATTTGCAGAAACACTAAATTCATTGAGAAGAGGTCATATTACAAGAAGATAAAATGACTTTCACTGCAAACAAATATATCCTTTTATTTCTTTCATATTGCTTTTCCTTAAAAAAAGACAATCAAGATTAAATGTTTTGCTCAGAGTCACATGTCCAATAAGTGTCTGACTCTGTTTGAACTCAAATTCTCCTGACTTTAGAACCTGTGCTTTATTTACATCACCAAGATGCCCTATGTTGTTTTTTTTTTTTTTTACCCTTGCAAAATTTGAAAATGCAATTCTAGAATCTCCTGTGATTCAGAAAATATTTATTCTATCTTGGCATTAATTTTATTTTTCCTGTTTCAGATGTTATAATATTAGTTTATATTGGTGAGCAGATGATTTAGTGAAATGATGACATTGTTTTTAGTTTGGGTTAAAAGAACAGGATTATCATATACCGTGTATCTGGTATCTCCACCACAAATTATGTCCTCAAGAAAATCTTGGTTTACTACTTTAAACACTTATAGATCCAGATAAAAATATAAAGGTATTGACTGGATTAAATAATGAGAGTTCCAGAGAATTCAAGGCAAATATATACCAAAAGGATTCCCAGAGACATAATTAGAAACTTTGATATTGAGGTAAGCAGGAAAAAAATTTCCTTCAAGTCAATTTTGTAATCCATAATTGAATATAATATAAGAAGTAACTAAAACAAATTTAGTACTGTAGGAGTACAATACAACTGTTTTTTTTATGTTCTCTATATTTTTGTATCCTGAGGGAAAAAAAAAAACCCATCTTTCTGTCCCTGTTAGAGTTCTGCAGATTGCAAAGTTGAAAGATATTGTGTTATGGAGTTAGTAGCTGCATGATTGTTTTGTTTTTCTATAAAAATAAGAAGTATTGTTTTGTCTGGAATGAAAAAAAATATAGAAATAAAAATAAAAATAAATATGCTTTTGATAATATTTCTAGGGAGAATTCTCTATTGATGTACATAAAATCAAAATAAGATAATTGCTGAGGATTTGAGTCTTATCAGGAGTTGTTTGTTCCTTAAAAACAAAACATTCTAACTTCTATTTTAATAATCTCTAGAGCTTTGTCTATTATTATCCTTTTTTTTGGGGGGTGGTACTGATAAGATAATTATTTTGATATTATAAACAATGCATGTTTATATTTAGATCAATTAACTGCTCTGAGATTGGTAGCAGGGATATGAAGAACAAGGATGGTAATGGACTCATTAGCTGTATTTTGATAATTTTCTGGTTGTCTCTTGAAGACATAAGTCTATGCAATTACAAACTACTGCAGTGATAGTTATGCTAGTCAAAATCCTTATTCCAGACCAAGTTGGAGGAGTAAGAATCTCTAAAGGGATTTCCAAATTTTTCTCCAAACAACTCTAAAATCTTGCCTCAAGTTGAAATGATGGAACCAACAAAAAGGTCAAATTTAAAAGGTTGGCAGGAAAGATCTGTCACTTGTGTGATGGAACACAATGTACACCATGGTGGGATTAGTGGGAGCCCTTGAATGCAGCTACTTGGACCATAGCAACAGCTTTGGGAACTCTCAGCCCACAGTTGGGAGTGGGAAAAGTCATAGAATTGGTTAGAGAGAGATTGCTAGTGCTGGAATCAGGATCCTTGTGCACCCATAGGCAATCCTGGATCTCTGTTCTAGGGCCAAAAGGGGAACAAAGCTCATGGTTTTCTGGCAGAGAGGTGTGCTTTTGATGGCTCACAGAGGAATAAGAAAACTGGTCTCAATTCCAAGGCAGAGGGAGTACTAGCAATCGTGAATGCAGAATTGGGGATCTGTTCACAGTTCCAGGGCAAGAAAGAGTGTCAGTTCTGGTGGCTACAGGGAAACAGGTCCCTTCCTGGGTAAAAAGCAGAACACATTGCTAGGAGGGCAGAGACCACAACTCTCTTTGAGTCACACAAGCCCCCAAAATGTATAGACCTGCAGAGTTAGCTCTTAAAATAACAACAGAATAGGCTTAAAGTCTGAGACAGTGCCCCCTCTCACTTAGGGAGAAGAACCTGGCTTTTACATAAAGTTAAAAGTCAAGAAATGGGTTGGAAAACAAACTACAACATCAGCAAAAATAACCTGACTATAACAAGTTATTGTGGTGGCAGGGAAGATCAAGAACAAACCCAAAAGAAAATAATGCTCTCAAAGCAGATAAAAGCAAAGTTTCAAAGAAAAGTGCAAATTGAATACAAGCCCAACAAGAATTCCTGGAAGAACTCAAAAATGATTTTAAAAATCAAATAAAAGTGGTAAAGGAAAAACTGGGGAAATGAATGAAAGAGATGCAAGACAATTATGAAAACAGAGTCAATAGTTTATAAGGGAGACACGGAAATATTTTAAAAAACCCAAATTGTCTAAAAGATAAAAGAAGCGCAAAAATGCACTGAAGAGAAGAATGCTTTAAAAAGCAGAATTAATTTACTCATAAAAGAAGGAGAAAGAGACAGGGACAGACAGACAGACACACAGAGAGAGACAGAGACACAGAGACAGAAAGAATAAATATAGAATAGGATGGAGGGAACTTCACAATTAACACAAATATGGCTTTGATACTTAAACCACAGAAAATAAAAATAAATGAAGAAAACTATAGACCCATTCCCTTAACTAATATTGATTTAAGTTTTAAACCATCAGCATAATTGACATTAACAAAACTAGTTAACAAAACTAACAAAACAAAAATTATGTAATTATCTCAACAGGTGCAGAAACTTTTGACAAAACAAAACACTCCTTTCTATTAAAAAACATTAGAAAGCACATGAATAAATGGTGCTTTCCTTAAGATGTTGAATAATATATATCTAAAATCATCAGCAATAATTAATTGTAATGGGAATATACTAGAAGACTTTTTAGTGATATCTAAGGTGAGGTAAACATTCATTGTCACCACTATTATTAAATGTTGTTCTGCAAATACTAGTTATAGCAATAAGGCAAGAAAAAAAATGAAAAAATTAGAATAGGCAATAAAGATACAAAACTAGCTTTCTTTGCAGATGATATTATGGCATATTTAGAGAACGCAAGAGAATTAACCAAAAAAAAAGTAGAAATTGTCAACAAAACTTTAGCAAAATTTAGCAAGTTTAGCAAAGTTACAGGAAATTAAAATCATATAAGTCACCAGTATTTCTATATATTATCAACAAAGTATAGCAGGGAGAGAGAAGAAAGGAAATTCCATTTTAAATAACTGCAGACAACATAAAACACTTGGAATGCTACTTGCCAAGATAAATCCAGGAACTATATGGATGCAACTGCCAAACACTTTTTACACATATCTAAACATTTGGGGAAATATTAACTGCTCATGTGCATGCAGAGCCAATATAATAAAAAATGATAATTATACCTAAATTATACATTCAGTAACAAACCTATCAAACTACCAAAAAAAAAAAAAGTCCAAACACCTCTACTTTATAGAAATAGAAAAAAAAAAAAAAAGGGAATATACAAAGTCAAGATTATCAAGGTAATTAATGGAGAAAAAAGTGAAGGAAGGTGCTTTAACTGTATTATAAAGGCCTCAAACTGTATTATAAAAGAGTTATGACCAAAACAATCTGGTACTGAATAAAAAATAAACTGGTAGAGTGATGGTGTAAATTAGGTATATAATGCATAGTATTAGATGACCATAGTTACCTAATGTTTGACAATCACTCAAAGATTCAAGTTTTAGGAATAATAAATCACTATTTGACAACCATTATGGGAACACCAAAAAGTAGTTTGGCAGAAACTAGGTATAAACCAGTACCTAACACCATAACCTTAGATAAGATCAAAAAGGATACATGATTTAGATGTAACCAAATTTTGAGAGCATGAAATTGTGATGAGCAAGATACATTCAGAAAAATGTAGGAAGACTTACATGATCTAATGCAAAGTGAAATGTGTAGAACTAGGAGAACATTGTACACAGTAATAACAGAATTGTATAATGATCAACTGTGAATAGCAATATTAAAATTTAAAATTTAGATGTGATCTCAGCAGCCATTTAGGCTATTTAATTCTCCCCCATTATTCTCTGTAGAAAATGCTCATTGAATTTCTCTTTGGAGATATCCAAGGAATGGAAATATACTATACTTGAGGCAGTCTATTTCAGTTTGGCAGAGCTATATTTTGGGTAGGTCAAGGAGCTATCATTATTAGGTAGATTTTAGGTGTGAAGTTGGAACTGAATTTGAATCTTGGAGTAGTGTTTATCAAAATGGACTTGTGAATTCTCACATAGGTCACCTAGCTATGTGCACCATGTTCTAAACATTATTTGTGTGACATATTTCATTTATGTGGTATTCATGCTTTTTATGTTCTAAGACATAGCATTTATAAGAATGACAGAAATCTAATGCAAATTCAGCTGTACAGTATCAGAGGGAAAGATATTGAGAGAAGATATTAAGCCATTTGACCTCCATACATTTGCTAAAAATGAAAAAAAAATTCAAATAAAAATTCATTACTAAAAATGGACAGAAATAATTCCTATTATTGACATAATAAGATTATAGATTCAGAACTAGAGAGAACATTAGAAATTATCTGTCCAACTAAAATAAGACAACTGATGTCAGGATAAGCTAAATGATTTGCCAATAATCAAAAAGATAACTAAGGCAGAATTTGAATCCAAATTTCATCCTCAATCCAATGTGCTTTCCACTACAGCATGCTGCTTAAATATAAAGTTTGTATAGGAGGTACACCTTCACCTGACTGACATTGGGTGTAATTAGCATTATAGGAAGTACAATTATATGGTTTGCATGAGTATTGATTCCTGCCAACTCTGTACCTCATAGTCTGATATTTTATGTAGTTAGATCAAAATTTCGGCATATTTCCCCTATTCTACTCTTTCTTTTGTTATAAGTTTGCCCTCAAAATTGTTTGTAAAATAAAAATAAATTATTTAGCATGTTAATAGTTTGTCTAATTCATTACAAAGAGGATTTGTCTCCAGTGGTAGGATAAGAGGGACAAAAAGCTAAGTATTTTTTTTTCTTATTTAGCCTGGTTAAGTATTTATCTCTATCTCTATAGCCACACACATGTGTATAAATATGTATGTATATATACATATACATATGCACAATATCAACTCAGCTAGAAAGTGCAGTGAATAGAACACTGAGCCCAGATTCAAGAAAACCTAAATTTGAATGTGATCTCAGACACTAACTAGCTGTGTGATACTTAGCAATTCACTTAAGGCTTTTTGCTTCAAATTCCTTATCTGTAAAATTAGCTTAAGAAGGAAATGTTAAGACTCCAGTATCTTTGCCATAGGACACAAAGAGTCAAAGAAAACTGGACAATATATATATGTATGTGTGTGTGTGTGTGTGTACGTGTATGTTGTGTGTGTACACATGAATCCTTACAATGCAAATATTTTTACATGTTTAAATATAGAATATAGCACACACATATTAAAATTGAAGGAAAAATGATTTGCTGCAAGAAGACAAATTGAATATCAGTCTTGCAAAATGTCTGTTATGTTTCTACATGATCTATAACCATTTTAGCTTCTGGAACAAAGGATCTATAGGCTGACAACCTGGGCTCAAATCCCGACTGCCACTTCCTACCTATGTGACTTTGGACAAGCTGCTCCCATGTTGGGTGTTTCATTTGCAACTATTAAATGACAAAATTGGCTTCTGAGGTCCTATCTCTATTTATATCATCTATCCTCAGATACAGCATACAGCACTGCCACCAAAGTTTTTTTTTTTCCTTTTTCTTTTTATCAACAGAGTCCAGGAATCTCTTGAGATTTTGCATGAATATGCTGATAGCTCCTTTGCAATTTTTTCTTTATTTAAACCACAAGAGCCACATTGATATATTGTTAATGAAAGCCAAGAGACTGCTCAAATCTAACATATGGTTTTTATTATTAGTTCTGCCAGTATTTGTTAATTTGGACCCGGTGGCATGGAAAAACTGTCTTTCTTCATCAATCCTTTGCTACCCCAACTTTTGGAGAAAAGCCCGGTAGATCACTTGCTATTTTGTGTAAGAGTATTGTCATATACTGACATATGAAAATATTCTGGAAGCCTCATAGTCTAACTGATAAGAAAGATATTAAAAGATCAAAATGATCATGTAAATAGGATAATGTAAATAGTTCAATCATCTTCCCTTCCTCAGTCAGTGGGCATAATTCACAATATAAATAAGTCTATAACTACTTCTAGGCAAAAGTCAGAGAGTAAACAACACACTAGCAGTTTGGAGTCCAGAGTTCTAATCTCTGTTCTGTTGCTAGATTTCTATGTAATCTTGAGCAAGTCTCTACTGTTCTGGGCTTTTGTGTTAACATGCTGCTTTTTAGCACTTACTGCTATTTACTTAGCATAGGGCTATGTATTTAAAAAAAATCTAAAATAAATGATGCTGCTAAATTAATCCCAGGTGGATATGGATTAACACTAAGAAGATCTGGAAAAATGATCCTAGTGAATCTCTTGGAAGGAATTTTCTGAAGAGCCTATTTTTTCCTACTTTAAGAGAGAGCATGAAAATAACATAAATTTTGGACACCTGAATTTTATTAGAGAGATTTAATGCATGATTGTCCCCCATTTCTATTTTTTTCTTTTAGTTCTAGTTTCATTGATTTTGCTTGAGTAAAAGTTTTCATCTTCCACATTACCTTTTGTAATCTATTAGCCTTTGCCTAGTTACAAACGTTTTCTTTGGCCATAATTGTGAAATATATAACATTCTACTATTCTCTAATTTGTTTATAGTGAGATTTTAAATGTTTTGTCACAAGATTATACATTTAATTCTGTAAGGGATCTCAGATATTTAATCTGATCCCTTGATTTTACAGCTTAGGAAACTGAAGCTCAGCTAAAAGGAAGGACTTACTTAAAACTATAAAGCATGGATACATAAAATATTAACTTCATTTTTAAGGGAAGATATGTTCAATTCTATCCTTTTTTGGTATTAAAAAACAATGTGTGTTATTTATATTTTCTGATTAATATGACTCATGAAAATTGTATAATATTGTGCCATTTACATCAGTGGCACAAATCCACATTTGTCATAATGACAAGTTTTATATATATTTTAAACACTTTCACTTAATGTTTTTGTATCAATATTCCTTTTATAATATCGATCTATTCTTCTCTTTATATTATTTTCTCATGCAAAGAGTTTAATAAAATCTCTTCTATATCTATTTTTGAAAATAGTGCATATAGCTACAACAACATTGTGTCCCCAAAGATTTCACTTTTTTAAAGGATAGAATAATATCTAACAATGCTTTCTAGTCTTCTTCTGTAATAATCATTTCATTCCAAAGATCATCAAAAGTTGATAATAATCATCAAATATGGCATGTTTGAGGAAAATCCCTCGTCATAAACACTTGTTCAAGGAAGACAAATTTCTCTTTCCTTAATGTTGAATTAACAATAGCTGTTTTTGTACTTAGAATGGAGTCATCAGTCAGCAATATTAATCTATTTTCCTCTTTTATTTTATGATCTCATCTTTGAGGTCACTTGTAGATCCACCCTACTATTCACTGGAAGTTAAGCTTCTGGCTCCTCCATAGAAGGTCCAGCTCTCCCTTTCTAAGAGAGCTATTATTTCATTTCAAATTTGCTACTCCTTTTCCCCTTCTTCTTCAATGTCACATTTTAATATCCTTTAACCTCCTGAAATATGGCAGGATTATATTTTCAGTCATCTTCTTGTTCTTCTTCATTTTCTTTTTCTAGCACAGTATCGGGTTCAAAATAGGTATTCAATAAATGTTTTTTATGTTTCATTGCATTGTGTTTATTGCATTTTCCTATTATGATTCAGCATATTTGTATACACATATAGACACATAAACACACGCATCAATTACATACATACATGTATACATATATGCATGTATTATTATATAGTATATATAATTACATGTTATATATACTGTTAATATATAATATATATTATATGAATATATATCTATATATTTGTAGCACACATGATCATGAACTTTACCTAATTTTAATCTCTGTTTTATGTGGTCATTTGTTTATTCTACAAAACATTTACAATTTGTTATTTCCAACACAAATGCAAGAAGGTCTATATTTGAATACATTAACGAATGAGTAATGCAGTTTTAAATGCTTATTATGTACAAAGTACTATGCTGAACACTAGGAAAACAAATAGATAAGTAAAATAGTCTCCACTTTCAAGAAGCTCACATTATAATGAGGGAGACAACGCAGATGGAAGATTTCAGCTGCAAGTAAGACAGAACAGTCCTGTGGTCCTTAGGGTACAGCAAATGATAAAGCAGATGGTAATGTTTCTTTTTTAGTGTCATTTCCATTGAGAAATCATATCAATTTATGATACCATTTGACAGTGCCAAGGACTATGCTAGCAAGAATTTTTATTTTCTTTTATTTTTACTGGGTTTTCAGAAGCTGTGGCTGTAACAATTTTCAGAGCACTTACCAGGCTATTTCTGCAAGAGTTGCTTTGCAGGATGTGGAAAAACTGAGACATGAATAGATTATTGTTAGTGGAGTTGTGAACTGATCTAGTCATTCTGGAAAGCATTATGGAACTATGCCTAAAGGACTATAAAACTTTGCATACCCCTTTGATCCAACACTTCCACGACTGGGTTAGTATTCCAAAGAAATCATAAAATAGTGAAAAGGACACACGTGTGCAAAAATTGTTTGTAACAATTCTTTTTGTGTTGGCAAGGAATTGGAATTTGAGTGGATTCCCATCGATTGAGGAATAGCTGAATAAAATGTAGTATTTGGATGTAACAGAATACTGTTTTTCTATAAGAAACATTAAGCAGTTTGATTTCAGAAAAGCCTAAAAATTCCTACATGAACTAATGGTGAAGGAAGTGAACAGAACCAGAAAAATATTGTATATAGCAACAGCAAGATTGTGTGATGATCAACTATGACAGACTCAGCTCCTCTCAACAGTTCAGTGATCCAAAACAATTCCAACAGACTTGGGATGAAAATGCCATCTGCATTCAGAGAAAGAACTAGAAATACTGAATTCAAATCAAAGCATACTATCTTTGCCTTTTCTGTTGTTTATTTTTTGTGGTTTTTCCCTTTTGTTTTGAATTTTTCTTTTTCAACATGACTTTTATGAACATATTCTCAAAGTAATTGTACATATATAACCTATATCAGATTGTTATCCTGGAGAGGGGAAAGGAAAGGAGAGAGAAAAAATGGACTCCAAAATTTACAAAAATGAATGTTGAAAACTATCTTTACATGTAATTGGAAAAAAAAATTTTTTTTAAATGAGTTGCTTCTAAAAAAAAAAATTGTTGAAGGCAATGGGATGGAAGCAAAGCTATGCCCAAAGCTTTTGGGTTCAGCTTTTTAGGCAAAATCTTTTGGCAAATCATAGCTATAATTAGCAGGGTCCATGAATCAGAGATTTATAAAACAACAACAACAAACAAACTAACAATATTGTAGTAGAATGTTTTGTTACCAAATAACATATTTGTCCTCTTTCATTTTTTTTTCTGATTTTAATCATGGGATTCCAAACTTCTGTGGTTTTTGTAAAATTATTTTATTGACTTTTTGCCATAGTGGCTTCTCTGAAAAGTAAAGGATATTTTAGGGTTTGTTTCATTATCGTTTTTTTTTTTTTGTAGTTCAAGAAAACGGTATGTTGAATGTATGAATAGAAGGAATAAATTCACTTTTTTTCAATAGAATAATGCTAGTAACTGACATTTACAGTACTTTAAAGTGGGCCAAGCATGCTGTTTACCTTATTTTATGTAAATCTCACCATAACCTTGGCTAGTCAGTTTCATATGTATTTACTATGTCTATGTTCCAGATGCGGAAACAGTCTTAGAGATTTTCAGTGATTTTCTTATTTTATTTCTTATTTACCTTATTTTATGTAAGTCTTACCATAACCTTGGGTAGTCAGTTTATGTCTATGTTGCAGATATGGAAACAGTCTTAGAGATGTTCTATATGGTATTAAGTGGGAATACTGGCATGGAAACTCATTGATTTTAAATTCTAGACTCAGCATCCCATCCACTACATCACTGAATGGATATCTCTGTTCCAATAAAGATGGAAGCCTGATTATACACATATAACATAGCTTAGAAAGTGCTTGAAGTTCAGAGAAGACAATTAATTCTCCTACTAATTGCTAATAATTGTGAGAGACAGGATTTGAAAGCAGGTTTTCCTGATTGTAAATCCAGCATATTCTATATGCTATGCTAATCATGAAATATATTTACTCAAATTTTAATAACTTAACAAATATGTTAAATGCCTACTTAATAAATTATGCTTTTAAATAATTTAATAATGATAAAAATATAATAAATAAAATAGAAAATAGAAAAATAAAATAAAAATGATAAAAACAATTTTAAAAATTTAAAATAAAAATTTTAAAAATTATCAAGCTCTTTATAATTAATGGAACATTAAAATATATTGAAATTCTTTTAAATAGCAACAGTAGTCTGATTTTTATTAAAATCCTAAATAATTAGTTCATATAAAAATATATACATTTACAAATAAAAATATGTGCAAATATATGCATGTATTTATATATGTGCATTTAGAATTCTACAACATATTATCTATTGTTACAACACTGTACAAATATCTAGGAAGGTTATTCTGCATTTCATGAATAAATACGATGTTCCATGGCATAGCATTGTTTCTAGTTAGATGAACCAGGTCTCAAAATTCTCTCTGGAGTCTGTCTTTCCTTCTTTGTTTATTTTCTTTTAACTTCTTTCTCAAGCAGGCATTGCCTTTGGAAAAAAATTATGACACAACTGTGTAATCTGATGTTTTGGAAAATGGAAATCAGAAGACCTTGTCCAATGTTAAGTATGTCACCAAAAAAAAAAAAAGTAACAATCCTATCCTGTTTCCAATTGCTCCCTTTCCCCTCTTGTTATGGATTTCTTTGCCAGGAAATTACTGAAATTTTGCTTAATTACTAGAAGCTTTACTAGTGACAATGATGCTATTAATGGCACATGGTCCTCTTCTCCTCCAATTATCTGTTCTTTGCAATCTCCCTTTTACCTAAATTATTTTCCCATCTTCTCTTTTCTTTTCTTTCCTAATTTTGAATATGGTTAATGTTGGGATGTATTTTTTATGGCTATACATATTTATAATTTTTTTATCTTCTTAAAAGTGGGACAAGGGAAGAAGGGAGAGAAAAAATTGGAATGGAAATTAAAATAAAATATAGTTGAAATAAGAGTGTTACAATAAAGGAGCACATATTAAAGAGGCAACATATTGGAAAAATTCTAGGAAGTTCCGTGTAGGTCTATTTTAGATGACAAGTTATTTTTATGGCTATTTTTAAGTATACTCTGAATATATGAACAATTCAAAGGCATTCACTGTAATGTTTCACCTAGGCATATTTCTGTTATTCGATTATTCTGTTATTGAGACTAACTAGATGCTAGTTTTGATGCAAATTAGGCCTGCGTAATATCTCTTTATTGTGTGTGAGGATCTTTTACTCATGGTTGTTCAGCTCTAGTGTTTCTTTTGTTCAGAACCTATTGATTCAACTTTTTAAATATTTTGTGGTTGACGGGTCTGTTTTCCAAGCACACAGTAGATGATAAAGTAGAAACAATTTCAATACAGGCAGAGAAGTGACAATAGGCAGACATATTGACAACAGTGTGGAATGACAATTAATAATCTGTCACTAAGGAAGGACACAGAGAAACGAAAAGGAACTCTAAGAACTCAAAAAGTAGAGTAGTAATTAGAAGATCTCTACTGCTTAATTTAAATATACATATTTCAGTATTACAAGACGATATTCTTATGCTCTCTTTCTTCTCCTCTGCCTATTAAAATCCCTAGTTTCTTTCAAGACTCAATTCATGTAATAATATTAATTAACAACAGTGATGAGGGAACTGAGGCAAACAGATATTAAGTGGCTTGCCAAAGATCATTAAACTAGTAAATGCCCAAGGACTTATTTAAACTCATTTGTTATGTTCTATGTGAAACATTTTCTGTTTCTCATAGTTGCCCTTTTGCAACGTGATCTTGTATTTATTTTGTGTTAAGCATGGTATATACATATAGCCTTGATAGAATGAAACTTCCTTGAGATCAGTGATTTTTAAATTTTTGTCTTTATAACTTTGGCATTTAATATTTGATAGTTGAAGGACTCATTCATAATAATGAACCAAAATTGAAAAGTTAATTATATTTAGGAAGCAGTAGATATATAAAATTATTTTTAAAAAAAACAAGTCATTAAATACAAAAGGGGAAAATAAATCCTTTGCCATTTACAAAGTTAAATTTCTTGATTGTTTAAGATAGATGACATTTATTTTACTGTTAATAAATATGATAAATCCTTCCTCAATCCTTATGGAAATTTAATGATAGGGAAAGAACTATAAAAGCCAACATATAACATGCATTTCCTCAATCTTCCTATATAATATAATCATTTATCCCATTATAATCATTTACCAAGTCTAATTTATTCTACCTCAATAAGACCTCTTTTATTTGCCCCCTTTTATCTAGTCACAAGGTTACTAAAGCCTAGAAGAGTTTTTGAATATAGCAGATACTTAATAATGTTTATTGATTGAATAGTTGTCAGAGAAGCACAATGGAACCAGCCATTTTTGAATGAGCCTCTAGTATTGTTCAAATACCCTGTTGTTCCCTCTCTAACCCATTTTTAATGAGAGTGAGGTCCCAATCCTATCAGTCTTCCATTCCCATTTGCTTCTTCTGTGTCATTTATATGAAATGTTTACTCATTTGCTATTCTCCCTATCCAGTTTTATTTTTTTAGGTTATACTCTTCATACTCAGGTCAGCTCAAGCCTTTCTTTCAGATTACCCAAGTAATGATGACACTCAAGAGTACTAATTATATTTTTACATATAAGAAGTAAACAGTTTTCATCCCTTATTATTATATTATAGGGGACTTTTAAAGTCCCCTACAGTTGGGTCTTTAATGTTTACCTTATATTTCTGCTGGATCTCGTGTTGAATTTTCTTTCTTTTTTTTATGTTTGGCATTATTTTTATTTTATTTTATTTTATTTTTTAAAAATAACTTTTTATTGATAAAACTCATGCCAGGGTAATTTTTTACAACATTATCCCTTGCATTCACTTTTGTTCCGATTTTTCCCCTCCCTCCCTCCACCCCCTCCCCTAGATGGCAAGCAATCCTTTACATGTTGAATAGGTTACAGTATATCCTGGATACAATATACGTGTGCAGAACCGAACAGTTTTCTTGTTGCACAGGGAGAATTGAATTCAGAAGGTATAAATAATCCAAGAAGAAAAACAAAAATGTAAGCAGTTTATATTCATCCTCCAGTGTTCTTTCTTTGGGTGTAGCTGCTTCTGCCCATCTTTGATAACTTGAAATTGAATTAGCTCTCTTTATCGAAGAGATCCACTTCCATCAGAATACATTCTCAAACAGTATCATTGTTGAGGTATATAATGATCTCCTGGTTCTGCTCATTTCACTTAGCATCAGTTCATGTAAGTCTCGCCAGTCCCATGTGTTGAATTTTCCATTAATTTTTTATCTTTTTTTTCACAAATGCCTGTAAACCTTTCAATTTGTTAAATATATATTTTATCCCAATTCAGATTATGCTCATTTTCACTGGGTAAGTTATTTCTGGTCACAATCCCAGTTCTTTTGCTTTTTGAAATACAGTTTTCTAAGACTATAGTCTTTTAATGTAGAAGATGCTATGTCTTGTTTAACTCCTTTATTTTATAAATAAGAAAACAGGCCTTGAAATAGAAAGTGATTTGCCAAGCCCATAGTTACTAGGGAGCAAGAGATGAGACTGAAACTTGAGTCCTTTTAAGACCAAAGTTCATGTACTTCTTTCTCACTATAGTACATTTTTCTCTATCTTTATCTCTATTCTAGTATATAATCTCAGTCTAGGTTTAAAAAATCAAGGAGTCAGTTTTCTTTCTAATTTGTGAAAATCTGAATCTGTCTCTCTCTCTTTCTCTCTCTCTCTCTCTCTCTCTCTCTCTCTCTCTTTCTCTCTCTCTCTTTCTCTCTCTCTTTCTCTCTCTCTCTCTTTCTCTCTGTATATATATATACACACACACCGAGACGGAGAGACAGACAGACAAACTATCAAAATTATACTAAAGAATCATGGAGGCAAAATGGGATTGTTTTAAGTGTAAAGAAAGATTTAAAGGACTTAATTTAAATCAAAGTCTATGAAGAGTATTTGCCTGGCATCTAGCCTGAGTCTAGGTCCCTGTAATTCTGTTTACAATTCCATACAATTAACAACTCAATAAATGCTCTTTGGTGATGATGACAGCCCAAAGCTAGCCAACTGTTTCTGTATGATAACAAAACATCCACAAGCACTCTAGAAGCTCAGATTAATGAAACATCTGTATTTTAGAAACATTCCAAAACTCATTCAAATACTTTAAAAATTATTATCTATTTTATAGATACAAATAAAAGAAGGCTTCAGCTAAAGTTTGTAAATGATGTGTGGCTTGTGTTCTGTTTTATAGGTTGATTATATGAATAATTATCTACACTCACTTCTAGTTCATGGTTCCTTTGCACAAAATACACATTACAAGAGATGGTTATTCAAAGTAAAACATTCCCTCTATCTAAAGTTCAAGGTATGACTTTTAGTCCTACATATGGGTAGAGTCTGGTGCAAACTATTTAGCATTTTCTTTTGTCTGAAAAGAGACAATGCTTTCACACATTAGTCTGTCTCATAATTCATGTGAAGTCATCACTCAAAAAGATGCTTGACCAGAATCTTTTGTACTTTACTGCTACATTGTGATCAAAGAACATATTGATTTTAAAGTCATTTCATTCATCCATTTATTTTAATCTACTCTTGCTATGAGAGGAATCTGATCTCCAGTAGAAAGGGTCCCAAAACGTGTATGTATTGGGGTCTTTTGATGATATAGAAGGTTAATAGCTGTAGCTTAAATCATAGTAATATCTATGTATCTTCATGCAAAACTGCACCAATACCCTATTTCTTAATTGTCTTCTTTTTTCCCCTTCCTTCCTTTTTTTCCTCTCTCCTCTCATTTTAAAAGCCAAAGCCAAAAATAAAAAAAGCTTTCCTTCCCTTATCTTCCTTTCCCTTCCCTTCCTTCCCTTTTTCCTTTTTCCCTTTCTTTTCCTTTTTCCATAAAACATGTCTTTCTCAGTTTTTACATAAAAGTTGAGTAAGTAAACTTCATTTCTGCCAAAGAGTATTTTAAATTACTGACATGAAATAAAAATAACTCAGATGTATTCTATTATTTATCTTGGTTCTCCCCCAAATAGGTGTATTTTGTTCTAGCACATTTTCAGTTTTATATTAGGTAAGATTATTGAAAAGGCCTCGTGAGATTCAAATCTTCCTTTATATATTTTTTCTCTTCAAGAGGTAATAGTCACTACATTTGGAATCTATTTTGGTCAGTAAACATTCTAGTAACATGCTCTCTGGGGACAGAATTGCTTAGTTTTTGTCTTTGTTGCTTAGAACATAGTTCTTAAATTACATTCAAATAATGTAATGGTTTTATGATCTCACCAATTTGTTTTTTCTTTTCCATGATGAAGAATGAAACCTATATATGCTTCCCTTCCAGTGAAACTGTTCACCACAGAGATTACAAACAATATGCTTTAAGTAGATCTTTCTTCTGACATCATGAGGATTCCAGTGGGGAGCATTCTGGCCTACCTATCATCTGTCCCCCTTTCTATATGAAAAATCCATCTTCTTTTTTCTAGCATAAATTTCCTTGATGAAATCTTTTACTCCAATTATTTTTCTAAGTTTTCATTATTATATGTTACAATTTGGTCCTGCCACCATGTACTTTTTTTTATCATCCAGTGTTGTACATGGTGAACATTTTAAAATTTTCTGTTGAATTGAATTGGATAGATGGTTAGACGTTTGCACTGATTTAACTTAAGGCAAAACAGATAAATCGCCAAACTAAAATTATACCATAAGCTGTTTATCACTGAGGACCAAATATATTTGTTTGACTTTAGAGAAGTCCTTTAAGTGTATACATTACAAAAAATGTGTTTTACTTATTTGATAGATTTTTTTAGCCATGAATTCTTTATAGCAACAAGATCATAGGTATAAAAAAAGAAGTCAGGGTTAAAGGATATTGTAATATATCATCTAAGACTTAATAATTGCTTTTGTCAAAAGAAAAAAAATTCAAAAAACAAGAAACTGCTGAGAATACACTGGGGAGAGAAAATTAAGAGAGAAAGCAAAAAGAATCACAATGTGAAGGTTTATTGCTTATTCAGAGGATCTTGAAACACTGAACTTAGAGTCTAGGAGCTTTGTAACAGAATATTAAAAAACCAAGTATAATGCATATCTAGCCACCTAAAAATTATTATGGTTCAGAAAAGGCTTTAAGAAATAATATCATCCAGATTCTTGTTCAGACAAGTCAGCTCTAAATTATTCAAGCTCCTAATCATTAAAATAAAAATACTAACATTTCACTCTATTGGTTAGACTATAATTATTCTTTTAGTGTTTTGTTTTAGTTTGTTGTTGTTAAGTTTTTATATATTTCTAAACTTTCTCTTGCTACAATTCTAGGCCATTTTTTAGTCTACTTTGGAAACAGAGAGAGATCAACATTCAAGTTTCAGATATTGTGATAAATTTCATATTCATTTCAGTCCTGATGATTTGATTATAGTTCAATACTTTATCTTGTGTGATTTTATCCTCTCACAATTTTAGTAGGACATATAGTTGACATTGCTTAAACTACTTAGATATTTGCCAGTACAGCTATACCATTCATCCAGATTAGAAGTTAAAGAATCCTACCAGTTATCAATCTATTTTTAGCACCTATTTACATAGCATTTACACAGTTTTAATAAGAAAAATGCTACCTATTTGCATAGATTCCCTGTCAAAAATTTATAGGTAGCTATCCAGGGCAATACAAGTGTGAATAATTGCAATCTGCACCATCGGAGGAAGTATTGATATCCATAAGATCATAGATGCATCAAAATATTGAAATGCCAAATCTCTCCAGTATGATTATGTGTTCCCCTCTCTTACATTCTTCCTCTTCTAGAGTGACTGACTTGCTTGTTGCCTGCTTATGATGCAATATCTTCTGTCGATGGGCCTTTCACAGGCTGGCCCTCATGCCTGAAATGTTTTTTGCTGTCCCTTCTCCATCTAGGAATATCTAGTTTGCTTTAAGGTTCAGCTGAAATACAGCCTACTTTAAAAGACCTCTCCTAATTTCTCCAGTTGTTAGTGATCTCCTCAGATCTCCACATATTTTGAATTCATCTTGTCTTTACTTACTTATTAATATTATTCCTCCAGTAGAATAGAAATTGCTTGTGAGTAGGTATTCTTTTGTTTTTCTCTCTTGATATCCCCAGTGCATGGGATGGTGACTTATACATAGAAGAGGTCTAATAAATGCCTATTGACTGATTAATAATATTATTTTAGGGCTTCCCAAATATAAATTGAAATATGATTTTAATACTTGGTGTCTTGTGTATTACCAAAATGTATTAAATGAGTAAATTGGTCCCTGATTAATTGAACTAAAGACATTTATTAAGCCCCACCCCACTCTTTTCCTATTCCCTATGACATTCACAGAGTACCCTTCCTTTCTTGCTTCTATTCAAATGTCATTTGATAATCAATTTTACATGTTCTACTATAGTTGTCATTTGTTTTCATTTTATAATCATCAAATATATCATCATTGTCTTTTCTTTTCCCTGGAGAAAAATTGGTTTCATAGAAATACTATTTGTCTTTAGATTCATGTCTGGATGTTGGTACCCTTTATCTGTTGGTGAGAGCTATACTTTTTTATTATTTTCCTTTTCTTCCCTCCAGCCTCTAGTTCCTGATAATTAATCTGATTCCAATTGCCCTTGGCTTATTTCACATGATTCCTCTTCATACATACAATGTTATGTTCAAGTTGGGGATGGTTATGAGATTTTCATTCCATCCTCTGGATAGTTGTTTTTTGTTTTTGTATTTGTTTTCATGCCATCTCTCATCAGCTACCTCCTCCTTTCCATCTCTCAGAATCATAATCTTTATTCAGACTTTATCACTTTCTCTCTCTCTCTCTCGCCTGCCCTCATACCTACAGTACTTTCAGCTGTGTCTTTATCCTCAAGATAAGAACTTATGGGACCATAGAATTAGAATTGAAAAGAGCCTTAGAAGTGATCTAGTTTAGGTATCTCATCTAATATTCAGCATAAAGCACAGAGGCGCATTTGGCAGAGGGAATACCAAGTACAATTCTCTATCAAGCTATTGATAAAAACATTGTTCTCTGTCTTTTATTGTTTTCCCTAGCTTGTTAAAATGTTAAATAAGAAAACCCTTACCTTGGCATCCCAGGGATTATGTTAATTTCAGTAAAATAATGATATATGTCTATGTTTTCCCAAAGCCTGCAAGAGTTAGAGCTAGGAAAACTGGAATTTATCTCCTTCCTCAGGTGAATGCTACCTAACTAGGTGATATCAGCTCATCACTTAACTTTTTTCAACCTCAGTTTCCTCATATGTACAATGAGAATAAGAATAATTCTTACCTCCCAGGACTGTCATAAGGATCAAATAAGTTAACATTTATACATTTTTTATTGCTATTATTATTATTATTTATCATTCCCAATATATAACATCAATTCATTATAGAATTGTTCATTTATTTCTACACAGAAGAATGTTCAACATAAAAATAGAGAACATTTGCAGAATGATTATAACAAGATTTAGTAACAATTAATAATTACATTTGAGAAATTATTTGAGAAAATAATATTTTGAGCCTCATCAGAATGTTTGAAAAAATACTGTAATTAATTTTTCTAAGTCTTTCTTTCTGATACAGAAACTTTTCCTTCTGTCATCCAATGCTGGTCCTATGGACATTGCTTCTGTGACCACTGTGTTGGTAGACAATGTCATCTATGTGTCCCAGACCTTCATACCTTTAAAAACTCATGTCTTTTATTTGAGAAAAACAAACACAGAAAAGAGGCAAAGGCAGAAGTGACCCTGGAGCAAGGTTGCTTGGCTAAATCCCCTTACACCAGTTGTTATCTGAGTAAGAGCTCTCTTATACTAGAGTAGGGAAAAAAATCCATTCTTCACTAATTAATCATCATATTTCTTGGAGAGCCAGAGCTAAGAGAATTTCATCTCCCAATATCTTCTTTTAATAGGGCCCTTGAGCCTCCAGTTCTTTTGGTTTAGTAGTCAATTAGGGGATTCTTGTAGATAACTATTCATGGCCAAAAGCTGGCCCACTTTGTTTCTATATAATCACTAGAAATATCAGCAGAATGCAGTTTTGGCAGGGAGGAAAAGGGTGAGAAGGGCCCTTTTGCATATACATGAGAAAATGATCTTTTTCAAGATCAAACCAGTAATAGGTAGCAGGACTGGGATTTAAAATGAGTTCTTAATTCTTTTGACTAGATTTAGGAGCCTTTCCATTTATATATGTGTATTCGTAGCATTAACCTCAGTAGAATTTCATGTCCTTAAAGGGAAAGACTTTTTCATTTATTGTATTTAGATCTCTTCTGTAATGTCAACTTTAGGACATATAGTAAATTCTTAATATAATTTTAAAAGTTCATATTATATGCTTTGGATCATATCATATACCCTGGACTCTTCCCATGATTTTTTTTTTTTTTTGGAGATGGGTAGGGACATATACACACATACTCCTGACTTGGGTTGGGGATGGAGAAATGCCAGATGTGACTGTGTCTTTCATAGCACTTTTATGAAAACAACTTAGTCAATTGTTCTACCTTAGAATTTATAATAAGTTTTGACCTTAGGGAAAAAGCAGATTTCCAAACATAATTTGTTCTTCTTGATCAATGCATTGTTCCCATTGGTGAAACAATTATTTGGGCTAAAGGAAGCAAAAAAATCTTCCTCCAACATAGCTAACACATCTTCCTGATTATTTAAGCAACAATTTTTGCTTTTGAGCTATCACAAAGTTGACATTATTACTGAATATTTCCAAAGTGAAACGGGAATGACTTTAAGCCCTGCCATGGCTTTGAACTTATAATAAGAAGCACAGAGGGTAGTCTGCTGTGTAGATTGGTCACTCTACTAGTCCACAGGCTTATTTTGAGTTTCCAATAAAAATTACTAATGTTTATGAAAAACTTTTCAAACCTTAAAGTAATATTCCAGTACTAGAGAGTACACGTGGCAAAATGGAATAGCTATAGGCTCAGGAAAACCTGGGTTCAAGAAATGCTTTTGACACATACAGGCTATATGACCTTGAGTAAAATATTAATCTTTTCAGTGGCTTAGTAAATTAAGGAAAGCTATAAATATCCAAATTCCTGAGGAGGTGATGATATGTACATATAAAAGGAGTTTCTGGAATCAAATGGCTTGAGTTCAAATTTGAGGCCCTTTTTGACCCTTATTTTCTGTAGGACCTTGAGTAACTCAGTTTTTTAGTCTATAAAATGGGGGCATTGATTTGTGTGAATTCTATGGCCTCTTTCAACTCATATCTATGACTTCATGATCCACATTAAGCATGCTCCACTGAAGTCTTAGGTTCACAATTGTACACACCGTTCTCATTTTTATGTCTGACTGAAAGTAATTCATCAAATATAAACTTTTAATGACTATGTGAGACTTTGCAGTATACCACACTATAACTGTCAAGTGAAGAATGCTGATACACTGTTTTAGGAACATAGCTAATTCCTCGTGGTATAAAGTTCTCATTTATTGTTTTTTTCTTCCAATGTGAAAAATATAAAAAAGGTCATTTTGAAAACGTTAAAAATAAAGCCTAGAATGACATTTTACAACTGCTGTATAATGAAAAATCACTCACATTTGCAGTGGGAAAGGTTTGCTGAGACTCTTAAGAAATTCTCTTGGGCCTCAGGGAATGTGGTACGCAATTCTTATGCAAAGAATTAGTAAATGAATTTCTTTTTAGCTCTGTTTTCTCATCTGTCAAATTAGGGATCAAAGCCCTTACAAGGTGACTGTCATGGAAAATGAACAGTAAACCTCTTGGGCAAAGCAAAAAATATAATTATTAAAATCATTTCACTTGAATAATTGCAGGGATTCTAGAGGAAAATGCTTCCTAAAGATTATAATAATTTGGTTTTCAAAGTTCTTTTGACTATGACATTATAATGTAATTCTTTGCTCTTTGGGGAATTGCAACTGAGGTATGTGTGAAAATAAATCAATATCAACCCTAAAGTTCTTAGGTTAAATTACTGAAAGATTTCACAAAGTTGTCAGTTTTGTGATAGCATCTTTGTTCTTAATTTGTTTTTTTTTTAATATATCTCTGATTAATTATTAACTATGACGCCCTTTCTTCCTCTTTCATATTTAGCAGTTGTACACTTCATATTTTCATAATTTCCTGAGAAAAGTGCATTTATTTTTTCTCAGACATCATTAAGTATATATATAATATATACATGCATATGCATGTACAAATTTGTGTGAAATAATATATAACATATCTCCCAGGCTTTATGTAATGTGCATGTCTATATAAATATATGTATGTGCATATCTATACATATATTACATATGCATATTATATATTTATATTTGATTTCTATATTATATTTATTTCTTTACATAATCTTGCTTTTCCCCTGCCCAAAGAGACATTTATTATCTCTCTCTCTCTTTTTTTTTTTTGAGAGGGAAAAAATAGTTTAGTTCAATCAAGATTATATGTAATATCATGATATACCACACCATATCCCCATTATCTCTCTCTCTTTTTTTTTTTTTTTTGAGAGGGAAAAAATAGTTTAGTTCAATCAAGATTATATGTAATATCATGATATCCCACACCATCTCCCCCACTTCTTCACTGCTGGGAAGAAGTACATTTTTTTAGGAACAACCTTAATCATTCTAAATTATATTACATTCAAGTTTCCTTTTATTGTATTTTCATTAAATTAGTATAGTCATTTAATATACTTTTTTCTTGAAGTTACTTCACTTTTTTCATTGTCTTCAAAACTTCACATGCTTCTCTGATTTTTTTCATATTCATGTTTCTTAATACATGCTTATAATTTATTACTTTCATATTCAAATGTGTTTAGCTATTTTTCAGACCAATAAGGATATATATGAGGTTTTTCTTTCTGACATTGATCGCTTTGGAATATACCAATTAAGAAATCTAAGTTAAAGAATTTGATTTTATTTGTCATTTTAAACGAATTCCAAATTGCTTTCCAAAAGGATTGGCTCAATTCGCATCTCCAACTAAAGTCTATTAATGTTTATATGTTCTTTTTGACCCTCAAACATTGACATTTCCCATATTTTCTCATCTTTGCCAATTTTCAGAGTGTAAAGTTAAATCTCAAAGTTGCATTGTTTTATATTTCTCATGTGATTTATGTTGTGGCTCAATTTTTGACATGGATGTTAATATCCTGCAAATCTTTTGAAAATTGTTTGTTTTATCCTTTGATCTCTTAGAAGTCATTGCAGAACAGAGACTATATAACTATGACTCTGATTTTTGTTTTTCTTCCCAGATTATTTATACCTTCTGAATTCAATTCTCCCTGTGCAACAAGAAAACTGTTCGGTTCTGCACACATATATTATATCCAGGATATACTGTAACCTATTCAACATGTAAAGGATTGCTTGCCATCTCGGGGAGGGGGTGGAGGGAGGGAGGGAAAAAATCGGAACAGAAGTGAATGCAAGGGATAATGTTGTAAAAAATTACCCTGGCATGAGTTCTATCAATAAAAAGTTATTTAAAAAAAGAATTATATATATAAAAAAACTATAACTCTGTTAGTTGCCTTTATGTCTTAGAATTCAGACCCTTATCAGTTGCCTCTATTTCTTGAATATTAGACCCTTCTCAGAGATATTTGACCCATTTAAAAATTTTCAAATCAACTTTTTCTCTTCTTAGACCAGCTTTTCTATTTTACAGATTTGAAATAATCTCTTTTGTCTTTTGTCTTATTCTCTATTTACTAATAAAGAATTTATTCATTAGTCATAGTTGAGGATTCCAAAAATTTTTTTTCATAAATTTATAGTTGTGAGACCATTAATATTTAACTTGACTATTAATCTTGGACTTTTTTGTTGTATCATATACAATATTCTATTTGTTTAATCATAATTGATTTCTAATTTCCCCAGAAATTCTTTTCAAAAATGAAATTCTTCCTCCAGTGGTTTTTATTTCTGGATTTATCCTACATTGATTCTCTCAATCTATTTCTGATATTTGCTTAACTCTTCTAGTCATCTATTTTCTTATTTGTTAAAGAGTTCCAAAGATTTTTAATAATTATTGCTTTATGCTGTTTTAGTCTCTTGTCTTCCTTAAGATTCTAGACCTTGTGGAATTAAAGAAAAAAATGCAAATGAAGTGCTTTAGTTGTACCACACCTAAAACTATATTATAAAACAGCGGTCATGAAAACCATTTGGTACTGGCTAAGAAATAAGTAGTCACACAATGGAATAGGTTAGGTTCATAAGACACAAATCAATGACTATGGTAGTCTAGTGTTTGATAACCCCAAAACCCCAGCTTCTGGGATAATAACTCACTATTTGACAAAAATTGCTGAGAAAATTGGAGATTAGTAAGGCAGAAACTGGGCATGGACTCATATCTAACACCATATACCAAAATAAGGTCAAAATGGGTTCATGATTTAAGCATAAAGAGTGATATTATAAGCAAATTAGAAAAACAAATGATAATCTACCTCTCAGATCTGTGGAGAAGGAAGAAATTTGTGACCAAAGAAGAACTAGAGTACATTATGGAATGTAAAATGGATAATTTTTATTATATTGTTTAAAAAGTTTTTATACAAACAAAACCAATGCAGACAAGATTAGAAAGGAAGCAGTAAACTGGGAAAAAGTTTTTACATCCAAAGGTTCTGATGAAGGCCTTATTTCTAATATATGTAGAAAATTGACTCATTTATAAGAGTGCAAGCCATTTTCCAATTGATAAATGGTCAAAAGTTATGAACAATTTTCAGATAAAGAAATAAAAATTATTTCTAGTCATATAAAAATGCTCTGAATCACTATAGATCAGAAAAAATGCAAATTAAAACAAATCTGAGATACTACAACATACTTCTCAGATTGGCTAAGATGACAGGAAAAGATAATGATGAATGTAGGAGAAGATGTGAGGAAAATGGGCGAATAATACATTGTTGGTAGAATTGTGAACTGATCCAACCATTCTGGAGAGCAATTTGGAACTATGCCCAAAGGGCTGTCAACATGTGCAGACCCTTTTTTCCCAGCAGTCTCATTACTGGGCCTGTGTTCCAAAAAGATCATAAAGAAGAGAAAGGGACCCATATGTGCAAAAATGTTTGTGGTAGCCCTTTTTGTAGTGGCAAGGAACTGGAAACAGAGTGGATGCCCATCAGTTGGAGAATGGCAGAATAAGTTATGGTATATAAATGTTATAGAATATTATTGTTCTGTAAGAAATAAGCAGCAGGAGGATTTTAGACAAACCTGGAGAGACTTACATGAACTGATGCTAAGTGAAATGAGCAGAGCTAGGAGATCATTATACATGGCAACAAGAAAATTATGTGATGATTAATTTTGATGGACATGACTCTCCTCAGCAATGAGATAATTCAAGCCAGTTCTAGTGGTCTTGTGATGGAAAGAGTTATCTATATCCAGAGAGAGGATTATGGGGACCGAGTGCAAAATCCAACATAGTATTTTCATTTTTTGTTGTTGTTGTTGTTTGCTTACATTTTGTTTTCTTTCATTTTTTTTTCTTTTTGATCTGATTTTTTTCTTATGCAGCATGATAATTGTGAAAATAGGTATAGTGGAATTGCATGTGTTTAACATATATTAGATTTCTTGATGTCTAGTGGAAGAGATGGGGAGTAGGGAGAAACAAATTTTGAAAAAAAAAAGATTTTGCAAGTGAATGTTGAAAACTATGCATGTGTTTTGAAAATAAAAAAGCTTTGAAAACAAAAACAAAAAAGATTATCGACTTTTTATTCTTTCAAATGTATTTAGTTATTGACTTAATTTTTAAAAAGTCCCCTTAATAATTTGACCTAGCATGGAGTCTACATAAAAATCATAATTATTTTTAAAATTTTGGTGCAATATGAGCAAAAGCTAGTCACCTAATCATCTGCCATTTTTTATTTCTTTAAATTATATTCAGTAATTGCATTTATATATTTTGAGATTATCTTATTAAATTTATTTCAGGCTTTTCCCCTTCATTTTGAAGCTACTTTAAGTGGGATTATTTTTTTCTTTACTATTCTCCTGGATTTTATTATGGCCACATAAAATTTTTGATTGTTTTTGTAAATTAATTATTTCTCTTTCCACTTTCCTAAAACTATGAATTATGATTGAGAATAAATATTTTTGATCAGATAGATATAGATACCTATGTACACACATATAAAATGTAACTTTCTTACTAACATATCTCTTCTATGACTATGCTTTACAGATTTTTTTTGTCATAAATGTGCTTTGAAAATATCTTCTTTATGATATAATAATTTATTTGGGTGTTTTTGTTTTCTAAAGGATTGAGCCTCTCTCCCAACTCAAGTCCTTGAATACATGATATAAGTCTAATTTGGTCATAGTGATTAATTTTTTGATAGAATATTGTAGTCCTTTACTAGGTTCTTGTTTATTTTATTTTTAAATTAATATTGAGATTGTTCTATATGACTTGTGTTCTTAGCCTAAGGATTGTGACTTTATCTTGGTTTTTTTTGATCACTATATTCCAATATATTTGGTGTTTCTCATAATCCTATTAAATTTATTTTATTCACTTAAAAACACTATTCTGAGAAGGGATCCATAGGCTTTATCAAATTGATAAAAGAATCAATGACAAATAAAAAGAAAGAATGTATTTGGTCTTGTTTCTTTTTGTTTGTTCATTCTTTCCTGGCTTAACTATGAGGGCTATACTTGTCACACAAAGATATTTCTGTAGAAATAGAAATAGAGTAGATTATTTCTCAAATTTTGGCAGTAATTTTTGTAGCACAGACTTGGATTAATACTTAAGAATTTGACAAGCTTTGTAAAATGTGGACCTGTTCTTTCCCACACACACTTTCTAGATGTTAAATTATATTATATTATATTTTATTTCTTTGAGATTGAATCAGATTTTTATTTCATTTTTTCTCACTTCACTTTCTGGACTTTATTTTTAAAATGTAACCTTCTATTTCTCTTTAATTCTCTGTTTTGCTTATGCAGTCTTCTGAATGGGAACTTAATTTCCCATCAGTGCCCCATAAATCTTTCAAATCTAAATTCTGTAATAGCTTTTGGGGGAGGTAAGAGAGGTTCCATATTTTCTGTCTGCATTATATTTCTTTTGTTTTATTATGAATATTTAATATTATTGTTAGTATAATAATCTTACTGACTCCAGGGATGATGCTCTATCCATTCTGCCTTTCTAGCTGTCCCTTTACTAGGTATAATTGTTCTCTCTATTTTATTAACATTATGATTTGTTGTGTCATTACTTTTTAAAAATATCCTTTTGTTTTTATTCTGTATGTTATATGTATACATATATTTCAGAATGTTTAGACCAATTTATATATAGCTCTAAGAACTGTATCTTAGTATATGAATTTTCTTCAACCCATTCAAGAGTGAATATTCCCATCTTTATATTATTTTTGATTGTCTTGATTTTTAAATATATTTCTTCTATGTATCAGATTGTTGGGCTTTATTTTTCATCTATTCATTCTTATTTTATTTATTTAATACATTTACATATATGATTGTGATTATAAAGTATGTTTACCTCCATTTATTTATTTATTTTGGTATTGATTTTAAGCTCTTTTCACTTTTAAAATATATTGATGCTAATTCATTCCAAAGGCTTTCACTTTGGTCCTATTTACCAGCTTATCCTAAGTTTGTTGAGTTTAAATGATGAATATCTTTCTTTTAATTTATATGTTTCCCTCCCTTTCTTGAATCTTCTCTTTCCCCATCAAGCTAAGCTTGTGCTTTTGCCTTTCTTTGTTTCCACAACACATGGCATAGTGGCTGGCAAATAGTAGGCACTTAGAAAAAGTGTGTTAAGTGACTAATTAAAATTCTTTTTGGCTAACAAATACTTCTTATGAAAAAAGTATTTTGCTTCATCTTCTTTTAGTTTGCCTTTAATATATTCTTTTAAATTTTCTTCCTTTCCAGTTTACTCTCACTTATATTTTCTAAGTCATGATTCACACCCTTGTACATTGTTTATTTTGTTTATCTCATAAGACTAGACCTTCTGGAGCATCAATTTTGAATACTTCTACACTATTTCTGTTACTGAATTTGCATATTTCATACTATCCTCAATTTTTCTGATATTCTTCACTCTCAGAAATATCCATTCACGAAGGAATTGTTCAATTGGAAGTAATGTTGTTGTATGGAGCTGTATGGTGATAGTCACTCTGTCTTAGTTATAAGACCTGAATCTATCTTCTTAGCCCTTATCATGATTACTCATTACTTCTAAGGTCATGTTATTCTTTCTTTAATGTAATATCATCCCTAACATCCTGATTTCTGTCTGCCCTTTGGGACTTATAGTTCCTATGTCCTAGTTTAAAATTGAAAAAAGCAACTATTTCTTGGATTATGTATTTTCCTAATATCCAGATTACTTTCACGTGAACTTTGTTATGAGATCACAATCTCTTATCACAAACTTTATATACACCCTACCTCTCCCAGTCGAGAAATATTTCTTAGTAATACATTTTCCTTTCTTCTTCAGATGTATGTGTGTATATATTTGTGTACTGTATACCAAAAGCATTCTAATCCATCTGCTTTATTGTTTCTGATTTTTACACGGTTCACATCATCAAGTAATTACAAATGACTAGCCCTTCTTTTTATCACTGGATTGATTAGTGATCGATTTTTGGCTTTTCTCTGTTGCTTACTCACTTCATGCTTTCTATATATCCATTGTGTTATTTCTCTTGCAAAAAAAAATTGATATCTAAAGAAGATTGTGAGATTTAAATATGTAATATTAATCCAACTCATTTTCATTTAAGTTTTTGTTTCTTAGTTTCTTTTGGTTTTTTGTAAATTCTCCCTTTTTAATCTGTTCACCTACTTTTTTAAGAGCTTATAAATAAATAAATAAATAGGATAGAGTTTATTACTTAGTCTGTTCTTGATAATTGCATTTACTTACCATGCTTTATGTTTGGAGATAGTTACGAGTCAAAATTCTCATTTTAGGGGGGCTTAGGAATACATTTAATGTCACTCTTTTGCTAGACATCCATCTTTAAAAAATGATAATAGTGTCAGCTTTTCAGGATTTTATTTTGGAATTAGATTTGAGTTACTTTGCTTTTTTATTATACTATTCTATTTTCTGACTTCTCATGATTATGGAAAAGTCTAAGCTTATTTGAATTGGATTGCTTTTATATTTGTATATCTCCCTCCTGGCTTATTCCCAACTTTATTGGTTTTTATTGACATTGTGAAATGTAACCACTGCATATCTTGACATTTGAAAGATATTTTTTTTCTGATAGCAAATAGTGAATTCAGGTGATTTGTGCTTTATTATCTGTGTTCAAAAATTCTGGGCATTCTTATTTTTTCCTGTAGTATGTTATTATTAGTTTTTGACTTGTGATATTCTTTTGGGATAGCTATCACATATAAGTTAACTCTATATTTGGTTTTCTGGATCAGTTGCTTTGACTTGAATGAATTGATGTTTTATTTTAAAGTTCTTTTCATTATTTTTTTCCAAAACTTCTCCTACTTTTGTATTTTTTTAAAATAATTTCAGAGAATGCCAAATCAATTTTTTTTCTTTTTTAGGATCGAATTTTTTGGATAGATTATCTATATTTTTTTCTAAGTCATCTAAAATTATTAGATGCTTTTAAATTCTTTCTTGGGAGCCCCGAATTTCAACCTAATTTTATTAGATTATTTTCTTTTTAATATTTCATTTTTCTTTAGAACCATTCTGTATTTTCTTGATCTTTAGGATTTCTAGTAGAATTTTCTTTTTGATCTTGATTTTACTTTTCAGTATAATATTTGTTCATGGTGGTATGGATTTTCTCTAAGTTTTTGTTTATTTTTCTTTGTGTTTGCAAGTTAGGTATTCAACTTTCCTTTCTTTTGGACTTTCAGTCTTTTTCTTCATACGTCTAATATTTTGCCTTATGTTTTAGCTTCCCCAATTCCCTCTTTCAGGGTATTATAAATCTTCATGACTTCTAGATATCATGCTCTGCTATATTAAGATGGAGAGGTAGAGAGGGTCAGTCTGAGCCCTTGACTTGAATAAACTCCAAAATGAAATGGTAGGTCCTAGAGAAGCTTTCAGGCTCCTATTCTAGTATAAAAGGAATTTTCTATTCCACCTTATTCTGAATGTACCTGGGAGGCCACTCTCCTATTCTCATTACATCAAATATCTGCTATGTTTTTTGAAGATAAAAGGTTATGTCTTTGGTACAAGAAAATTAAACATCTGTCTATAGTTGGACCCTGAAACACAAACTTTGGAGTTTGCTAACTGTCATTGTGCTTCTTATTGTGGTGAGCTTTTTCTTCTCAAAACACAGCCAGGTGATAAAAGTTCAGATCTTTTATTATCTCCAATATAGCCCAGTTAGCTTAGAGGTCTATCTCTCTGCTTGGTTCCAAGAGCTCCCTCCGAATGTCGCCAAATCCAAAGATTTTGTCCTTCAGCCTCTGCCTCTGCTTTCTTCAGCCTCCAGCCAGCTCCACTCTTCATGTCATTCCGGCGAAATCTCCCAAAGTGCTCTGTGTCTGCACCAGAGTGCTCCTCTCCAATGCAGCTGAACTCTCTTCTGCAACCAGCCAGCCAAGTGGAATATATTCTCTCTTGCCTTGCCTCGGAGAGAGGGCTTCTGGCGTAATTCCGCTGAAATCTGACTGAGAGCCTCTGTCTGTTTCTTTTATACAAGAGGGATGAATTGTGGGATACGAGAGAGAGGGATTATGGGTTTTCTCCCATAGTGCTCTCTGGCCCAAAGAGCTTCAAGGGAGGTGTGAATTCCCAAAGTTACAAAGTTTACTTTGTGAAGCTGGCATACTTGTGAACTCCAATGAGTAAAGGTGCAAACACAAGCATTGTACTAATTAGTTCCACTTAATACCTTGTTTCAGGTTCTGCCCAAAACATCTTCTTGTAAGATTAGATCAACTCTAATTAGTTAGCAGTTTGTAAAGATTCCAACATCTTATATTTGAATCATGTTGGTGAAGAGGTCTGATGCTGAGCATTTAAGATCTCTAAGGTTATTTCATGGATTTTGTACTTAGTGTTATGTTCTGTCTTCTTATTTTGTGGATTCAGCTTTAGTTACTCTATTTCTGGTAGAGTGCATTTCTGGTGTACAATTTCCTTTTCTGAGGATTTTCAATTTAAAACTATTGAAGAAAGCAATTACTCAGCCATCTTACCAGTTATGTGATCATTTAGATGTCTTCAAAATGTTTACTTATTTTCCCTTAGATTTTAATAGTCTTGTGGCTTTTGGAAACAATGGAAATGCATCTCTTTCTACTATCAAAGTAATAAAATCTATCCTCATGTTTAGAATCTCTTTAAAAAAAAAAGTGGTTGAACTGATTAAAAAACCAGGAATTGCTTCCATAGAGATATATTTTATTTGAGCAATCTATAAGAATTCAACACTTTTCTAAATTATCCTTCAAAGTGATCCACTTTGTTGTCTTTATGTTGTCTTTAAGTCATATGTAAGGAGATGCAATTCAAGGAATATCAGATAGCTATAATCTGTTGATTCTATATTTGGATAAATAGTAATAAAATATGAAAATCTGAAAAGATAAAAAAATCAACCAATGAATAAATATTTATTGAGTATTGAATAGGTGTCAGATTCTATGCTAAATGCTGGAAATACAAAAAAAAAAGTTCTCAAGAAACTTACAATCTAATAGGGAAAACAATATGCAAACAAATATATACGAAACAACTGATATACAGAATAAATAGGAAATAGTTAATGGAAGCCTTGCCATAGAATTAAACAAAAAGTTTTTTTCAAGGCTTTCAGAGTAATATGAGATTTTTGGAACTGAAAGAAAATCAGGGAGGCTAGTAGGTGGAGTGGAGGAAAGAGAATATTCCAAGAAAATGCCCAGAACTGAGAGGTGGGATATCTTTGTGGAATAGCTAGGAGGCCAGTGTCACTTAATTGAAGATTACATAGCAGCGAATAAAGGAAAAGTAAATTGGAAAGGTAGGATTGGGCAAAGTGATGAAGAGCTTTGAATGTCAAAGAGAGGATTTTATGTTTGATTTTAGAGGCAATATGGAGCTACTGGAATTTGAGTGAGGGTGTGAAATGTTTGGATATGTACTTTGGGAAAATCACTTTAGTGACTAAATGGAGGCAGGACTGAAGTAAAGGGAAGTTTAGCAATAGATTAGATATAGGAAATGGGGGGTTGGAACATAGTGAGATCTGAGGCTTAGGAGACTGAAATACTGTATTATAATAATAGGAAAATTAGAAGTGGTGGGAGGGTTTAGGAGGAAAAATAATGAATTCTATTTTGGACACGCTTAGTTTAAGAGGTCTATTAGGCATCAAAGCAATTAGATATTCAAGATTGAATTTAGCAGTAAATAAGAACCAATACTTTCATAATTCTTAGATAGAGGGTTTATAAGTCATGGTTTCCCTTCATCCCAAACTCCTAATATGATGACATGATTTAAGGCATGCATCTTAGGAATAGATTTATGATGTTGATTTTTAAAATTTTCTTTTTTTCACTACTAGGTCATCTTTTCCCAACTCCTAAATGTAAGTATTCTTTTAAAGTCTTTTCTCTTTTGTTTCATCTCCCTACATTCCCTCTCTTTGCAATTTCATTCCCCTTCATGTCTTCAATTTTTCCTTCAATATCAATGACTCTCAAATCCATATTCCCTACCTCAACCTCCATGTCATCATCCTGATTCATATGATTCCAGATTTGAATATTGATCCCTCTTTTTTCTCCATACATTACAGCTCCACATCTTTTTTTTTTTAATTTAATTTTATTTATTTATTTATTTGTTTGTTTTACATAACTTTTTATTGACAGAACCCATGCCAGAGTAATTTTTTTACAACATGATTCCTTGCACTCACTTCTGTTCCGATTTTTCCCCTCCTTCCCTCCACCTCCTCCTCCGGATGGCAAGCAGTCCTATACATGTTAAATAGGTTACAGTGTATCCTAGATACAATATATGTGTGCAGAATCGAACAGTTCTCTTGTTGCACAGGGAGAATTGGATTCAGAAAGTATAAATAACCCGGGAAGAAAAACAAAGATGCAAGCAGTTTACATTCATTTCCCAGTGTTCTTTCTTTATGTGTAGCTGCTTCTGTCCATCTTTAATCAATTGAAACTGAATTAGCTCTCTTTATTGAAGAGATCCCCTTCCATCAGAATACATCCTCAAACAGTATTGTTGTTGAGGTATATAATGATCTCCTGGTTCTGCTCATTTCACTTAGCATCAGTTCATGTAAGTCTCACCAGTCCTCTCTGTATTCATCCTGCTGGTTATTCCTTACAGAACAATAATATTCCATAATGTTCATATACCACAATTTATTCAACCATTCTCCAATTGATGGGCATCCATTCATTTTCCAGCTTCTAGCCACTACAAACAGGGCTGCCACAAACATTTTGGCACATACAGGTCCCTTTCCCTTCTTTAGTATCTCTTTGGGGTATAAGCCCAGTAGAAACACTGCTGGATCAAAGGGTATGCACAGTTTGATAACTTTTTGAGCATAGTTCCAAATTGCTCTCCAGAATGGCTGGATGTGTTAGTGATAGTCCCAGAAGGCATGAGGGACCACTAAGCCTGATGAAATCAGCAACCACATTTTATATTTCTTTATAACCTTTGCAAATCCTAGCATAGCATGACGTTATATTACAGGCTTAGATGTTTTGTCGATGTGATCCCTACAATTCTGAACTATCTGTCAATTTCTCACTTGGCCAAACGTTCTATTTTGCATGATATAACCTCTGAAAAAACACACACCATATGAATATGCACACAATAAAAAAATTAATTTGTATGTTTACAATTTTGAAAGGGAAGGTGTCATAGCTGATGTAAAGCCAACCTTGGAGAATAGGTAACCTGTCTTAAAATCCTCCTGAGACAGCCTGACTATCACCATGAGCAAGTCATTTAATGGTTCTCTTTGCTCCAAGCAATTCTCTCGGGAAATACATTGCACAAAAATTAATTCACAATGGAAAAGGAAGGGAATTTCCTTTCCAAGAATTCCCTATAATAAAGAAGTCTTAGATATAGAGGATCTGCCATACTTCCCCCAAAATATTAAAATCTAGAAATTGGAAATCAATGGAATGAATTTCCAGGTAACATATTTTATTATATAGCTAATCTCTATGAACTTAATTAAAATGGATCTGTGACTTCATTCATGTTGGTATTTCAGTCAACAATTAAATTATATTGTGAGCTCTTTGGGATGAAGCATTTAACATAGTCCCTATCTTATAGTAGATGCTTAATAAAGTGTATTGACTGACAAAAGATCAAAACCCAGCCATACCTGTCCATGCTATGTAACTCACCCATAAACTTCCATAAATTTGCCACAGAGAATTTATTTGGGGTTCAACACCTATACATCAATAGTTGAATCCTTGAGCATCTCACCACATCAACAATATTTTCAGAGACATCATTAACTTTCTCCTGAAATGACTATACCAATGGATCATATGGGCTATCCATTTGTAATTATTCACTCTTGACATGTGAGCAGTTCATTTTTTTAAATTCTATATTTATTTGATGATATTCTTTAATCTAGTTTTTCATGTTCTCTGTTAAATGCTTTAATCTGCTCACACTCATTATGTATTTCTCTATAGCTGTGAGTGCTAGTCTTTTTTAACACTTTAAAGAGGGTAGTGTTCCATGACTGAGAAACATACAAAAAGAAGATTAAATGCTAGAGAAAAGAGTTGATTCATAGCTTATACTGTTGCTGGATTCCTTCTTTCCCTATACCACTCCCAACTCTACTGCATAGATGAGCAGTTTTAGGCCAGCTCTACCATGAATGGATCATTTGATTCCACAGATGAGAAAAATTTCAGAAGTGGCCAAGAAACTCTCAATCTTAGTTCTGAGGTGGAAGGTTAATGAACTCATTGAGCAGCTCATATTTTTACACTCTGAAACCATGAAAATTTTGATAGACTACCTTTATAATGTTGTTTAATCTACCTTAACAATTAAGTTGATTGATATGAGATGCTATGGTGGATTTGGGCTATATTAAGACATCATATATTATCTTATTGTGTCGTCTTTAATGAGAAGAGTTCTACTTATCATAGGAATGTCTGTTATGATCAGCAACTAAAGTGTAATCATTTTTAGGAAGGGAAGAAGAGAGGTTTTTATACTACTTAATTTTTTTTTTTGGCAGATAGGGCTCAATTTGGCAGAAGTCCTTTCCTATTCATCAATGTGCTAATGTCATTACTTTGGGAACAATAAGATACTGAATCTTCAAGGATTTTCAGAAGTGCTTATTTAGTTGTGGAGAGAGGTGAATTTATTGTGTGTAATTAAATAAAAGAGTCTAGGGAATAGGGCTTTAGAGTTCTGTTCTGATCACTTACAGTGATCTCTAAGGATTCATTCTAGCAAAATCCAATCTGCCAGTCAATTGGATCAAATCAATCAATTTGTTGGAGGAAAACTTTCAGCTTTTTTTTTCTTATTTCCTGAATGTACAGTGAAAGTTATTGTTTATCCAGAGTACTTGAGGACTGAGTTATTCTGGACAATTGTGTCTTTTTGATAACTAATCATTTCAGTACTCAAGCTCCTCTTAACCCTAATTTTAACCCCTAATTTATAAACTACATTCTATTAATTCCTTAACCTCTAAGTAAATTTGATTTTTTTAAATAGCTCAGGACCATCACTTTGGTCAGCAGATTGGAATATGAGGATTGTCTGAGAGTTTCATTTTGTTTCAATTTTTGGGCACCAGAACCTGTGATTTCATCATTATGAGGAATTCATTTTTTTAAATTCTATATTTATTTGATGATATTCTTTAATCTAGTTTTTCATGTTCTCTGTTAAATGCTTTAATCTGCTCACACTCATTATGTATTTCTCTATAGCTGTGAGTGCTAGTCTTTTTTAACACTTTAAAGAGGGTAGTGTTCCATGACTGAGAAACATACAAAAAGAAGATTAAATGCTAGAGAAAAGAGTTGATTCATAGCTTATACTGTTGCTGGATTCCTTCTTTCCCTATACCACTCCCAACTCTACTGCATAGATGAGCAGTTTTAGGCCAGCTCTACCATGAATGGATCATTTGATTCCACAGATGAGAAAAATTTCAGAAGTGGCCAAGAAACTCTCAATCTTAGTTCTGAGGTGGAAGGTTAATGAACTCATTGAGCAGCTCATATTTTTACACTCTGAAACCATGAAAATTTTGATAGACTACCTTTATAATGTTGTTTAATCTACCTTAACAATTAAGTTGATTGATATGAGATGCTATGGTGGATTTGGGCTATATTAAGACATCATATATTATCTTATTGTGTCGTCTTTAATGAGAAGAGTTCTACTTATCATAGGAATGTCTGTTATGATCAGCAACTAAAGTGTAATCATTTTTAGGAAGGGAAGAAGAGAGGTTTTTATACTACTTAATTTTTTTTTTTGGCAGATAGGGCTCAATTTGGCAGAAGTCCTTTCCTATTCATCAATGTGCTAATGTCATTACTTTGGGAACAATAAGATACTGAATCTTCAAGGATTTTCAGAAGTGCTTATTTAGTTGTGGAGAGAGGTGAATTTATTGTGTGTAATTAAATAAAAGAGTCTAGGGAATAGGGCTTTAGAGTTCTGTTCTGATCACTTACAGTGATCTCTAAGGATTCATTCTAGCAAAATCCAATCTGCCAGTCAATTGGATCAAATCAATCAATTTGTTGGAGGAAAACTTTCAGCTTTTTTTTTCTTATTTCCTGAATGTACAGTGAAAGTTATTGTTTATCCAGAGTACTTGAGGACTGAGTTATTCTGGACAATTGTGTCTTTTTGATAACTAATCATTTCAGTACTCAAGCTCCTCTTAACCCTAATTTTAACCCCTAATTTATAAACTACATTCTATTAATTCCTTAACCTCTAAGTAAATTTGATTTTTTTAAATAGCTCAGGACCATCACTTTGGTCAGCAGATTGGAATATGAGGATTGTCTGAGAGTTTCATTTTGTTTCAATTTTTGGGCACCAGAACCTGTGATTTCATCATTATGAGGAATTCATAACATTCAATTCCTTTATGCTAATATTGGGAGGAAACTCTAACACTGTAAGTTATAGTCTTGGAAAGTTGTTAGAGTTTGAGGGTGTGGCACATAGTTACCTAATTGATTCCTGACAGAGCTAAGTCTTGAACCCTTGTCTGTTAAATTTTTAGGCCAGTTCTTTGTCCCTCTTTCAGACTTCTTAGCAAGGAATGTATAAAAGTGGTCCAGGATTCTGTTGCTATCTTAGCTTTAGGGTCTGATTATTACAAATTCTCTTTCATCTCTCACTTTGTCCTCTTCTCAGTATGATTTCCTTCCCACTTTTCATGTACTGCTTTGAATTCAATTGCTAAAATTCACATCAAGTTTATCATACTTCTGATAAAATAAGATTCAGATCGTTCTAAGTGAAATTTATGGACTTTATGTCATAGAAGAACTGCTTATGTGCTTCCATGATCAGTATAAGTGAGGTTGCCTGAAAGTAGAGATCAGGAGAGGTGAAGTGGGAATTCATGAGATTACCTAATTTGTCTGTTTTGATTTAACACCAAGAGTTATAAATAGCATTGTCAGGAGATTGAAATTATGCTAAACAGTATAATATTTATAAACATTACTGAAACAAAATTTAAAAAAAGACCTGTAAATAAAATCTGAAGATATGATTCTTATAATTTCAGAAATATTTTTCATATGTGCCAATATTTCAGGAAATTTTAATATTTACAGACAGTTGTTAAAATATGACAAGACTAACAGAAGAGTAAGATTTATTTTTCCTTAAAATTTCATACATATAAAAAGATGTAGTATACATCCAGTTTAAATGTGATGGTTGTCAGTTGCATACTGATTAATAAATTGTGAACATACCTAAAAATCATGGCTCAATTCAGTTCATCTATATATCTATATATCTATATATCTATATCTATCTATATATCTGTTAAATGTCTGCTGTATACCTGATGTACTAAATTTTGGTAATAATAAGACAAAATGAAATACTTTGTGCCTTCAAGTAGTTTACATTCTAATGGGGGTACGGTTGAGGTAAGAATATAAGATATACACAGATAAGTAAATGCAAAAAAAAAATGTCTGTATAAGAATATAGTGCTAATGGGATGTCCAGCAAAGGACTCCTGAGAGAGGAAGCACCCAACATAAGCCTTGAAGGAAGATAAGAATTCTAAGAGGCAGAAACCATAAGGGAGTGCATTCCAAAGATCGGTAAAGATATGGACAAAGATGCAAATAAACTATGGATACGTGTAGGAAATAGGAAGTGAACCAGTGTATCTAGAACAGGAATGAATGCAGTCTGATTAAGATGAAATAAAAATGGAACGTAATCTGGAGCGAGATGGTCATGGTTTATAAATGCTAAAGCAAGGAATTTGTACTTTATTTTTCTAGGCTCAGTAAGAAGCTATTCAGTCTTGAGTAGGGAAGTAGTTCTAAATAGAACATTTACATAGACCAGTACACAGAGCACGTAAAGTAAATTCAAAATAACTTCAGGAGGGAGAAAATAACTATAGGCAGTTCTCATTCAAATTGCTGCAAAGAATTTCTTGAAGTGGTCTCATATAATTTAAATTTGTACTATTTACATAAAACAATAATTGGTTCTTATTTGTCTGAATCCAAATTTTGTGACCAGTTCATTATTTACTCATTATTTACATGAATTGAGAACTTAAGCAATCAAGAAAGGTCACATGTAGGAAGTGGCACTTGAGATCATTTAATTCAATCTGTGCCTGACAAAAAATATCTCCTACAAAATACTCAGTAAGTTGGCATATTTAGCTTTTGCCTGCAGAACTCCTGTTTAGAAAAGCCCACTGCCATCCCAGGACATTCATATAACTTTTGGATAACTCTGTTTTTTAAGGGTTTTACAGAGTTTGAGTCAAAATCTGTCTTTTTGCAATGTCAGTCATTTTGAAGTCAAGCAAAACAAATTCAATCTCTCTTCCACATAAAAGACATTCAGTTTTGAAGATTGCTGATGTGGCTAAATGTCTCCAGTTTTTTTCATATGATCCTCCAATTATATGACCTCTCATCCATCATCATCCTCTTCACTTTCTTTAGACTTGCTTCAATTTGTCCATGCATTTTTTTTTTGCATTTAAAAGCAGCATTCTGATAAGAAATCCATAAACTTCATCATATGCACAAAAGGGTTCACGAAAGAAAAAAAAAGGTTTAAGAACCTCCCCTCCCTCTTCTCCTCCCCAGTTTTTATTCTCCCTCTCTCCTCACTGGAACAAGAGTCATGGGAGGATTTGCTTTCTCTTCACTTGTGAAGAGTCAAGAATAATTTTATTGCAAGGATTTTCCTATTGGTGAAGTTTCATTGCCATTTTTAAAATAAAGTCTATTTTACTTGATTTTTTGATTTGACTGATTTGGATATATCTACTTGAATGGTTACTCAAATGGAGACTGCATTTTCTATCTGCCACATTATACCTAAGTATAGGATATGTTTCCAAGTATAGAGATCTATGTTGTACATCACTGAAAAAATCCCAGGTTCAAGGAGAAGATCCCTTTAGTATCTTTCTATAAATCTCCATTCATATTTACCCACTAATAACTTTTTTAGGTCTAGCCATCCAGATACTTTCGTGCCAACTATAATTTAGCCAATGTATCCTGTACACAAGGATAGCATTAAAGACTGTAAATTGTTTTTCCCTAAATACTAAATATATGGTATTTATAGTATTCCTTTGATGTACCAAATTATTAACCCTGAAAAACAAAAGGGAAGTGAGGTTAATCTGTTAAGATATGTTATTGATGAAACCAAGATGGCTTTTAGTTTCACTGATTCCTTTTCTAAATTGCCACAAATCATCATTTTAATAATGTGTCCTTAAATTTTTGTCAGGAATAGAAATAAAGTTCTTTGGTCTGCCATTTGGAAACTCCACTTTCTTCCCTTTTTAGGAAAGTGAGAAAACATTTTCTCTTTTCCAGTCATGTGGAACCTCATTTTTCTCTGCAACATTTCAAAGATCCCTGACTGTGGTTCAGTATTCCTGTCACTTTGGCAAAAACTATGGAATATAGCTTGTCTAGGCGTGGTGTTTAAACAGACCAAAACAATCAAATCCTGTCTTGGTTTCTTACTTGTCTTGTGTTTATACATGATGATAACGGTTTTTATTGTTTCCTTTTTTTTCTCTTAAGATCATTTTTGTTTGAGAAGATGACAATTGAGGAGTTTGATTAAATATTTTTTATACATTATTATCATCTCATTCACCCCAATAAGCACATTGCTTCTTTCTCTGATCTTTTTTTTCTAATTTCAATATAATTTAAAACAATTTAATTTTGTTTTAACATTTGCCATTTTTCTAGCACCAATGTTTTATTTTTTGATATTTCATGGTGTCAAGTCATAAACATTATAGTCTCTAAGAAACTGAAGTTGAATATAAAGCAAAAAGCAATATAATAACATGTTGTGGTCATAAGAAGACTGCAGGAGATTATAAGTGAGATATTAGATGAGCAGAAATGTGTGAAAGACTTTGTCCAAGAAATACCAATCGTAAGACAAGAACAAGAGAAAGTGATGGATTCTCTGCATACTTCATTAACATCTAAGAAATATCAAGAAAATGAAAGTAATATCCCCAGTAGGTATGAAGGACCCTTTCTGATAAATATAGAGGAGGTCATGGATTGAATGTGATTGGCAGGTATGGAGAGATAGTATTATTCTTTTGGGAGAAGGAATTAACATATTATTAAGACCACATCTTCACTAGAATATGATAGAGAGCTTCTCTAGTCCAAGCTTAGGAAAACAGTGATAAACAACTGACATGGTAAAGCCTGGCATGGGCTTTCTCTCAAATATAAGTTATTAGAAGTGTTCTGTAATGTTCTGGTTGGTTTTCTAGAGGTCTTTGGACCAGTTTTTGTTTCATCAGAGTAATCACCATGAGAATAGCCAGAGATAAAGTCCAAAAATCTTTATTGTCTCCTTCACAGTCTCATCTCTTTGCCTGGGGCCTGGGCTAGCTTTCTGGAGGTCCTCTGGAATGTGTCTTGGTTTCTGTAGGGGAGGCAGGAGAACCACTACAATGGTCTCTGTCTTGAAGTCTCTCTTGAGTCCGAGGGCTTGTGCTCCAGACTCTAGCCAACACAAAGGTGGGAGATGCAATGAATGTCTCTACTTGGCTCTGAGAGCTGGAGCTCCCAACTCCAGTCCTCTGTCTTCTCTGAGTCTGAGTCTGAGCCCTCCTGAGTCTGGCTAAGTTTGTCTCAGTTTATATGCCACTAGTATAAACCAATCATTATATCATTAGGGAACCATTATTTGTTGTAAGATTAAATCAATCATATTGAACTAGAGAACTAATGCTAAATCACCATGTTAAACTAGAGAACCATTGTCTTATCAATTCCACTGACTTAACATCTTGTAAGAATCTTTGTTTCAAGTACAGAGTCCTGGCCCATAACAGTGTTCTGTGATGATCTTCTTTTGGAATGAAAATGGTTTGCAAGAGAGACATCAGAATTCACATATAGTGTCTTGTTCTGGGAACCCTGAAAACAGTTTGATCTATAGGCATCATACATAGTTTATCTTTTACATAATGCAATATTGACTTCTTCTGCTTCTCCAACAATTTCTGTTAGAATCTGAAAATGATAGGTTGTAGGGAGAGATTGCTGAAAAGATTACTTGTGTCACCTAGTTTAAAGGCTCATGATAGTTCTGTATGTTGTTAATTATGGATTTCCTTACCTAGAAGAATGTCAGACCATGATCTAATTCTCCCAAATCTCTAATGACAAGTTGGACTTAAGTGAATCTTTTGAATCATTTGATGTGTGATTTAGGGACAATTAGAGAACATCTGAGTTTGCAGTCCTTCTCTCTCTTCCAAAACCTTTCTTTTTTCCTAACATCTCTATTTTGGGCATAACCAATATTAAAATGTCCCATGTTCAAAACCTGAGAGACATCTTTTTTATATTCTCATTCACCTGCCATATGGAATTAGTTTCTAAGACTTGTCTATTTTATCTCTATCACATCTTTTCAATCTGTTTACCTCTTTCTACTCATACAACATTTCCAGTTGAAGCCCTCATCATCTCTTAACTAGAGTGTTGCGACAATCTTATAACTGATATTTTTATCTAAAGTCTCTTTTCTCATTTCTCTAAATCACCCTCTCAGCTGACAAAATAATATTCCTAAAGTAGAAGTCTGACTATGTTGGTAAAGAAAATCTAGGGATTCCCTTTTGTTTTAAGAACAAAATATAAGCTTTGCTCTTTGACTTTTAATGCCCTTCGTAATATAACACTAATCAAAATGTTTGCAGGATGTTCTTCTTCATGCATTCTCATTTTCAGTCATTCTATCTTATTCTTACATGATGCATCAGTAGCACCACCTCTAGGATCAATTCTATAGCCTGTGCCAACATTAAAAGATTAGGTCTCTGGTCTGTTGGTTGATTACATTCTCTGTTATACAGTAACTCTTAGGAACTAGTTTCCTAGTGTTTATTATTCTACATTAATATGCTTTCTATTTGATCATTATTTGATACAGGTTGCTAGCTTTTAGGGAAGATATTTGCTGAGAAGACTAGGCATAAAACATCTTCTCTGACAAAAACTGGGACTTACTCTTCCACAAACATATACAAAATCCAGGGGAAGAATAATATCAGCCTAATGCTGAGGTAAACTCACAATTCCTTGTTATCTGTAAGTTTGTTTTTTCTTCAGTTTCTTCTCATGAAATTCTCAGGTAATAGCATCAGTGATAGTGAGTTGCTCTAGTTGTTTGGGTACTTGCAGTTCGGAGCATATCTGTTGGATGAATAAATATGTCATTGAACTGAGCTGATAAATTTCTAACCTTCATTCTTTCTAGATAATTGAAACAACATTGCTAGAAGTAATGCTCATACACTTTCTGGTTTCTTCTTTCTAGATAATTGAAACAACATTGTTACCTGGTTATATCTAACTCAGAAGTGATACTCATACACTTCCTGGTTTCTCTGGATATTTTAATTAATTAGTTACTTTTTAATACACAAAAAATGTATCATGCTGGGAGAAAAATCATAGGGGAGGAAAAAAAACAGAAAAAGAGAAATAGATATAGTATGTGTTGATTTACATCCAATCTCCATAGTTCTTTTTTGGGATACAGATTCCATCTTCTGTTCAAAGTTTATTGTGATTGCTTTGGATCACTGAACAGTTGAAGAGAAACAAGTCTTTCATAGTTGATCATGGTACATTTTTGCTATTATTGTGTATGATATATTCCTTGTTCTGCTTGCTTTGCTCAGCATCAGTTTGTGCAAATCTTTTCAGGCCTTTCTAAAATCAGCTTGTCCATCATTTTTATAGAGCAGTAGTATTCCATTACCTTCATATACCATAAGTTATTCAGCCATTTCCCAGTTGATAGGCATCTACTCATTTTCCAATTCTTTGCTACAACAGAAAGAGCTGCTACAAACATTTTTGTACCTGTAGGTCCTTTCCCCTGCTTTATGATTTCCTTGGGATACAGATCCAGTAATACAGGCATCAGTGGATCAAAGGATATGCACAGTTTGATAGCCCTCTGGGTAAATTCCAAGTTGCTCTCCAGAATGGTTGGATCATTTCACAATACCATCAACAATGCATTAGTGTCCCAATTTTCCCACATCTACAACATTTATGATTATCTTTTGCCTTCAACTTAGCCAACTGAGAGTTTGTGGTGTACCTCAGAGTTGTTTTAATTTGCATTTCTCTAATCAATAGTGATTTAGAAATTTTTTTCATAGGATTTTAGATGATTTGAATTTTGTCATATGAAAATTGTCTGTTTATGTTCTTTGAGCATTTATCAATTAGGGAATGACTTGTGTTCTTATAATTTATATATTTTATAGTTGTCACTATCCCCTGACTTCTCAAGAAGTCTGAGAGCCCTTAGGGGTGATGGGAAGCTAAATCAGACATTGTTAGCAGGTTCCCCCTGGGCTGAAGAGTTCTCCAAGAGTTCGCCCAGAGTGCTCCCACTATCTGTGGCCTTCTACAGGGGGCAACAGCCAAGTGAAGGCATAATGCAGGCACCCAGGACAGTATGGCATTCACACACTGGGGGGAAATCTATTAGGAGGCTCTTAGTCAAGATACAACAATGTTGGCTATTCTGTCCTGGTTTGCCTAGTTGCCATCTAGGGGAGTGCATGGGAGAAGGGAGGGAAAATTGGAACAAAAGGATTTGCAAAGGCTAACATTAAAGAGTTGTCCATGCATATGTTTTGAAAAAAAAAAAGAAAAAATGGATTTAGAGAAATGGAAAAAGCATATAACTCCTTACAAAATAGATATGATGAAATGGGAAAAGTAACCAATTCATTGAAAAACAGAATAACTCATTTAAAAGTTCAATTAGCCAAATGCAAAAGGAGATAAAAAACTTACTGAAGAAAATAATTCACTAAAATTAAAATTAAACAAATGGAAGTGAACGACTCAAAGAGACATCAAGAATCAGTCAAACAAAACCAAAAAATGAAAAAAAAATAGGAGAAAATGTAAAATACCTCATTGGAAAAACAACTAACCTGGAAAATAGATCTAGGAGAGACAATCCAAGAATTATTGGAATTTTTGAAAACCATGACAAAAAAAAATCTAGACAGTATCATTTAGGAAATCATCAAAGAAAACTGCCCTTATGTTCTAGAACCAGAAGGTAAAATAGCCCTTGAAAGAATTTATCTATCATCTCTTGAATGCCAAAATAAAAACTCCAAGGAATATCATAGTTAAATTTCAGATTATCAGATCAAGGAGAAAATATTGCAATCAATCAGAAAGAAATAATTCAAATATCAAGAAGCCACAATCAAGATTACCCAGAACATAGTGGCTTCTACTTTAAAGGATCAAAGGGTCTGAAATATAATATTCTAAAGGGCAAAGGAACTTGGATTACAGCCAAGAATAAACTATTCAGCAAAATTAAGCATTGTCTTTCGGGAGAAAGATGGACATTCAATGAAACAGGTAAATTTCATTTATTTCTGATGAAAAGACCAGAGCTAGACAGAAAATTTGATCTTCACATACTTCTGTATCTTTAAAGGAAAGAAAAATAAAACTGTTTCCTTTAAAAGTAAAAAAGTTTACATACCTACATGGGAAGATGATCTGTTTAATTCTTGAGAACTGTATCTCTGATATGGTTATACTTAGGGGATATAGGTATATTTTGATTTTATTGTGATGATATAAAAAAGAAACTAGAGATTCAAAGTGGAATGTAGTGGAAGAAAAGAAAAGGAGAGGTAAAATGTGATAAATTACAAAATACATGCAAAGATGCTTTTCAATATTCACTCTTGTAAAACTTTGTGTTCCAAAATTTTTCTCCCTTCTTCCTCCAACTCTCCTCCCCTAGACATCAAGTAATCCAACATATTGCCTTGTTTTCCTTATCTGAAAATGAGTTGGAAAAGGAAATGGCTAAGAAGTGTGTTTAATTCTTTCAATTAATCAGTCACAAGACATTTATTGTGTGACGGACATATCTAGTGATCCAAGTACTTTAGTCCTTCCACATTAAGGAATGATTAATTTACATTGTGTTTCTATTTTTGATTACTTCATTGATATGTTTGGATGAATATAACATCCCAACCTTAAACATGACATTCCATCTTCCATCAATGTATCTTTACACTGACTATGAAAGGCCCAAGTCCAGAATACTCTTTACCTATATCTCTTTCTCTTGAAATCGCTAGCTTCTTGAGAGGTTTTTCTCCACTACCATCTCTTATAAGAATTTCTTTTTTCCCCCTGATTCTGCCACTATTAGTACCTACTGACATATTCCAAACATATTTTCTTTTTATTTTGCATATTACTTAGATTAGCTTACCTGTGATTATGATGTACCCTTCCTGAAGAATACAAACTTGTTGAGAGTAGATCTTGTTTCATTATAATATTTATAGCCACTGCAGACTTTCATACATATTTGGTACTTTATATGTACTTGTGGATTGAATGTAGTTTTCAATGTACGTTGACTTCATGCTATAATACAAAATGTAAATAGTTTAGGTACCTTTCTTTGAAAGACACTTGTTTAATTTACTAATCTGTTATAAATCCCTGTTTGTCTGGGGGAATTTGGTGAAGTAGAAGAAAGACAGGATTTGAAATCAATGTACTTGGGTTTGAATAGCAACCTTGCTATTTTGTTTTTGTGAGAGCACAGGAAAATCATTTAGTCTCTGTGGGAGTTACTTCTTTCATCTGTACAATGAAAAGGTTGGATTGAACAATCTCTAATGGACTTTTTAACTTTTAACCTGTAATTATAATAGGAATAGTCCAAGAGCAAGAGATAGGAGACCGTTATTGCATTAGGAGCCCCCAGCCATACTAATTTTGTTCCTGAAATTTGACTCTGGATTCCTCTCCTTCTTTGATGACTGACTTCCTATCTTGGAATAATCTTTATTCTGAAGTCTGCCTTGCTTCTTAGCCCAAAACTATAGGTGGTAAACTCAATGACCTGGAAAAATCCTGAGTGTATTCTAAATTACATAATATAATTTGAAAAAGTTTAGCATAAAAAAATACAACATAGATATTGTTAATTTGTGGTTTCCTAAGTTAATATGTGATATGCAGGATTACATTTTCTATTTGATTTTGACACCAATGACCTAGACATTTATTTTATTAGGGGTCTCAATTATGTTCATATCTTTTCAGATTTGGCTTACTTTCTGTACTACTCTATTTTCTTGACATTTACCTTCCCCACACCCTCACGTTTTACCTCCTCTTTATGCTTTATTTTCAGGATTAGAATATAAGGTCTTTGAAGGTAGGAAATGTCTCATTTGCTTATGTTTGTGCTCATATTATTTTGCATAGTGTTTATCACATGTCTGACCTCTCCTCTTCTGTCATTTTGTCTCTCCTTCTCTCTCTGTCTCTGTCTCTCTGTGTCTCTTCCTTTCCCTCCTTCTCTGTCTCTGTCTTTCTGTTTCTTTCTCTGTCTCTCAATAGCACCTACCTCCCAGGATGGTTGTGATGATCAAATTAGATAATATTTATATAATACCATGTAAATCTTAAGAACTGCACAAGTGTTAGCTGCTGCTACTTCTTCTTTTCTTCTTTTTCTTTTTCCTTTTTTTTATTCCTCTTTGAATTCTCACTCCACTTTATATATATATATATATATATATATTCTATGCCTTTATATTAAGTTAGTAAATTTATGTTAAAGCTACTTTTGTTAATGTGTTATAAACTGAAAAATAGGACATAGAGAGTAGCTATAAACATTATTGGACCTTTTGAGCAAGTTTTGTGAAAGCAGAGACCTCCTTTTCTTATTTATGCTTGTAGCCTCTAGCACCTTGAATATGACTCTGCTCCTTTCAGATACTCATTACATATTCTTTCTCTGTGAATTAGGAAACATACCTCATGCATTATTTTTGAAATAACCTTGAATGATCCAGTCTTCTAATATCATCATGAAATCCTCAATTTTGTCCTGTCCAATCTCTGCCTGCCTCCCCAGGTATAAATTGCTGGCTCTTAGACCCTATGCTCTGTGTATTTCTTGATTTCTTTCCTCCATAGCTGTTTTCATCATGGTTTTCAATTTCCTGCAGCTATTCCTAGCCTGAAAATCCGTTTGCATTTCATTTTGGGAGATCAGGGTCTTTTTTCTTTTATGACCTGTCACAGGTAGGACAGAATGGCAAGTACTAGTACTGAAAGAAAAAGAGGAAAATGGGGGTTGGGGAGAGAAATCTCATAAGTCCGAGTACACTGCAGCAATGAGATAAGGAGCGATGGACAGGAAATATTATAAGAAAATAAAATAAATTCTGCAGCCTTCACTCTGAGGTCTGTAGGGAAAAAGAAAAGCAGAAGATGGAAGCTGGGATGATAGAGAGATGTGACATGATGTACACTAAATTGGAAAACCTTGTAATATTATGATAGAAATGTTGTTATATCAGTAGGGAGTTGGAAACTTCCATTGGATAAGACTCCTCAGAAGATGATGATTCCCCAGTGGGGTCCATCTTTTATGAGTCTGCAAGGAGAATGTGCTAATGTTGTTACTGATGCTAATGAAAGGCAGTGGTTAAAGGTGAATATTTAAGAGGGTGTTTTGCTTCCTCCTGCTGGGAAATCATTTGAATTCCAGAAGTGCCAACTCAGAGGAAGTGGAATGATTGATTGATTGATTGATTGACTATATTCAACATAAAGATTCAGATAAGAAAAGAGATGAGTGGGAATAATGAAGGTCAGAAGAACACATCTAGGCTAAAGAAAAATCAGATATTCACATTCTAGAACAAATAGAAAAGACAGCAGCAAAATTCTGATGAAAGTCAATAAAGTATGATAAAATTCTGATTTTGAAAGTAAGCTCCAAGGGATGGAGCAGGGATACACACACACACACACACACACACACACACACACACACACACACACATTTCCTTTTCTTTGTATCAATGTTTAGCATAATACTTAGCATTTAATGAGAACAAATTACATATCAAGGATAGAGCTGATTTATTATTTTTATTGATAAATTTTATGCTTATATAAAATTCATTCCCAAATAATTTCCCCTCTCTCCCCCCATGCAAAAAAGTTTATCCCTTATAATAAAGATTGAAAAAATAAAGCAAAAAAAAAAAGAATTTTGGAAGAACCAACCAAAACATCACCTTTAACTGACAGAATTTGTGATATCCCATGTCCACAGTTTACCTTTTTTACATAGAAAAGAGGGAAATATATTTTCTCATCTCTTCTTTCGGCCCAAGCTTCTTGTTGATTATAATAATGCACTATTTTATTTTTCTTTTCTTTTTAAGCTCCTTTTCATTTGTATTATTATATCATTATGTTATATATTTCATATACGTTATATGAAATATATAACATAATGATATAATACACATGAAATATAGTGTATAATGATGCATTATTGTTGTAATATTGTATACATATATTATACAATATTACAATAATGCATCATTATACACTATACATATATAGTATTTTCATTTCTTCTCACTTAACTCTGCATTATTTAATGCTTCTCCAAATTCTTAAATATTCTTGTTTTTATGATACAATGATATTCTATGTTATTCATGTACCATGATTATTTTCTATTTAACAATCAAAGATGGAAACTTTTATTTTGTTTCGGGTTCTGAGGCATGTCTTGTCTTTTGCACTGATGAATATCGAGTTTCTATTCATGCTTATCATTCATATTAATTCTGAGATTATTCTTAATGTACTTTCAAATTCCTTAGTACTTCACTCTATCTACCCCATTCTTGTTTCACTTAATTAATTACCCAGTCTATGAATGAATATTGGATAGAATGGCCAAGTAGACAGGGAATCCCACCTAAAGTTACTTTGATAATTTATTGGATGGTAATCTAAGGATGTGAATCTACTTTGGTACAGGTCATATAACATTTAAGTCTTCTTATCCCATGTCTTTGTCTCATCCTTCCTTAAATATTTCAGAGCTACATCAAATCCTTTGAATTAAAAAATATTTTATTGATTCTAGTCAAATGTTTAGGATGATACATGATCTTATTATCCATCACTCTTTATATATGACTGAGCTATTTCCTTTGGGCATATTTTATGCCACTTTTTCTGGTTAGTCATTTTTCTACAATCTATGCCTCACTGTGTGTAGCTATCATTCCATTGTCTTTGGGATCCCCTGTGATTTTTGTTCTTCTGAAATTGGAATAGTCTGTAATATGCAGTCATATAATAGAAAATGGAAGTGTATTTCTAATGTTCTTGCTCATAAGTACTCCTCTGCCTACCAGTGTACTTTTTCCCATTGAATATTAGTGATATCAAAATCTTATCTATATTTACCTAGCTTTTAAAAATATTTTTTGCATGTTTGTTTTTCTGGGGTTTTTTGAGGAGGTATATTGAGAACAATGCAATCTCCTTTATCCCCCACTCCAACCTTAGCTATGTTCCATTATCCAAATAGAATCCAGATGAAAGTAAACTCAAGCTTAGAGATCACATGTGGTAAAGGAATAACTCATTTGTTCCTGTAAATACAGTATAGCTTTTCCTCTGGGTTCCTTTTAAAGTCTGGAAACTATTTTATTCATTCTTTTTTCATTGACTCTAGTATACCTTCAGCTCTGGAAGCAGCTACTGCCATTACATGCTAAAATATTGCCAATGGTAAATTAAAGTCCTCTGATACACTGAAGATTACAAGATCCTTCTGCTGGGAGAAGGAAGAATAACTTGGACAAAGGTAAAGGCTGAACTTCCAAGCATTTCCTTTGCCTCTTTTACAGAGACTTATTGAGAGGCTTCCATCATTAAGTTGTCAGATGGGAAATTCTTGACTTCTGAATTATCTTGCTGTTTTCTGCAAAATCCACATGAAATAATGATGTTTCCTAAAGCAATGCAAATATACTTCTTGGGCAACATCATTCTTTATCATAGAATGGCTTTCAAAGCAGCTAGCTAACACAATGTCTTGGACTTAGGAAAGACCTGAGTTCAAATCCTGATTCAAATACTGGTTGTGGGGTTTGGGTCAAGTCACTTAATCTCTACTTTACCTTCCTCAATATAAAATGGGGATAATAATAGCACTTACATCTCAGAGTTGTGAGGATTAAATGAAATAATTTAAAGATATAGTAGGTGCTTCATTAATATTGTTGTTATAATTATTGAATTTAAAAATCAGAATTTTTTCACCTAGTATAAAGTCTTTGAGAAACAGATTGATCCATCAGAGATGTCCAAGCCTTGTTTATACTTACTTCTCAAGTCTGATTTGCTGATTGATTTATCAAGATTAATTCTTATCTGATGGAGACATGAGGGATAAATGTAATAGAGTTATTGATTGATTTATTTAGAAGGATCCTTATCTTTACATAAGCATTAGAGACAGCCTGTCAAAGGCAAGGAGATGGGAACAAAATGACTTCTAATTTCAGAATAGACAGTAATCCAGTTTTGTGAAATATATAAGACAGAGAAGAAAAATAAAAAGAAATACGAAATGTCCGGTTATAGTCAGACTATTAAGACTTTTCAGTGCCTGACAGAAGAATTATTATTTACCCATAATAAAATATGACTTAATATGATTGATCAAGGAAGTGATATGGTCAGTGCCATTGCTTATTATCATGGCACTTCTGTGGAGGACGAATTGAAGAACGGAGAGACCTAAGGTAGGGAGAAAGTCAAAAGCAAAATTATAGCTGTTTGAATGGACTGATTTTTGAGACATGTAGGTAGAATTGTCAAGACATGGTAGCTGACTGGATCCAGTGAGTGAGAGAGAGGAAGAATTAAGAATAGTATGGAATGTGATGATGGTTTTAACAGAAAAAGGACATTTGGAATGAGAGATCTGGTTTTTAACAGAACAGATGATGAGTTCACTCCATCATTATATCCTGAACTATTTGTACCATGACCCTCATGAAGCTCTGCTGTCTCCATGCCTATGTTCATATGAGTGTCTATGCCAGGAATTCACCAGCATGCTATCTCTACCTATAAAAATTTGATCTGTACTTTTAAAACCAACTCAGATGTCAAATACTTTTGAAATTTTAAAACTAAGCAATGAAGATTGAACACATCCTATTGTGCATAGCACTTGGATTGACCTTCTCTCAAACTCATCAGATGCCATATTTAAAATAATTTTTATGTATAACACTCTTCCCTAATGGCTTTTAAGATTCCTTCTAAATCTTTGACCCTACATAAGTATTATTCTTCTCAGTTCTCACATCAATTTATTTTTCACTTTTCTAATCCATTTTTTTCACATAATATTATGTATTTTGGTTAACCACGTTGTTCTCTTATCCTTGTATTAGGACATAATCTCCATGAGAGCAGTCATTGAGTCTTGTCAAATTTTTATGCCTTCCCTAGAATACAGCTTAGGGTTCTGAATGTAAAAGGCATTTAATAAAAAAGTTTGTGGAAATGCTTACCAGAGTCTGTAACAATGAAAATGAAAAGAATGTGTTCAAACAGATATTTTTGAGGGCTTCTCTCATACAAAAGTAAAGTGTGAAAAGATGCCAAAAGGAGAAAGGAGGCATCTGGCTTAATGCCCAATCTTGAGATTTTCTCAATATTGCCAAAAGCATTTGAGGAACTTGGAAAAAGAGGGTGGGATGTGAACAGATGTTTGCAAAGAAATCACAAGGATGTGAATTGGGGTTAGCATGTTATTTCCATTTATGAGAGTTTGGCCACATGAGACTCTCAGATTACCTGTGAGAATTTCCTAAGCAAAAGAGCAACAATCACAGCTCTTGGCTCAGAGGCTTCTTAGTTTTCTATTATTCAAAGTAATTTTTATTCCTTTACCTTAGGAAACAATTCATTCTCCAGCAACCTCCCTTCCCCCACTAATCTATGTCCAATGTTTAACTGCAATGAATGATATTATTGTCTCAGAGCTGTTCAATATTTTCTTGAATAATAAAATGGTGGTTCTATCATGTTCAGAGGTAAAAGGGTATGGGGGTGTCTCAGAGACTCATAGAATGCTACTGCGTTTTTGTTTTGGATTAAGTTTGCTTTAGGTGATATATTCCAGCTGATAAATTAACAGACTACATTGTGACATGTACTTAAAAGAAGACTGATGATGGATAAATCCTAGACAAATCCTTGAGAAATTGTTAGAAGAGAATTAGAAGGTCAGTTAGAAAAAGACCTGAAGGAGAAGATTCTGGGAAGATGGTAGAGTAGGTCAGTAAATTCCAAAATCTACAGATTTTCCCCACAAACAGAACAAATTTGTAACTCAGGGCAAACATAGACTGGTGAGAAATCAGGAAGACTTGAAGCAGAACAGGGATCCTATTGGGACAACCTATGTAGACTGGAAGAAACACCCTTGGAATTGGGTGTTAATCAGTGTAAAATGCAAATATTGTAACTTGATTTTCAAAATCCCTGTTGAGCTCTTCCATATCTTGAGACCAATTCTAATTTTTGAGGTTTTGGATATAGGAGCTTTGACTTGGTTATCATTTTTCCAAGTGTGTGTTTTGATCTTCCTTGTCATCATAGTAACTTTCTAAGGTCAGAAACTTTTTTATTGATATATGAATGTAATGGAATATTCCTGTTCTCTAAAAAATAATTAACAAGCTGATTTTAGAAAAGCCTGGAAAAATTTAGATAAACTGATGCTGAGCAAAACAAGCAGAACCAGGAATACACTACACAAAATAACAGCAAGTGTGCCATGATCAACTATAAAAGAGTTGGTTCTTCTCAGTGGTTCAGTGATCCAAAGAAATCCCAATAGACTTTGGACAGAAAATGCTATCTGCAATCGGGGAAAGAACTATGGAGACTGAATATAAATCAACACATGCTATGTTCATTTCTTTTTTCTATTTTTTTATCTCTCATGGTTTTTCTCTTTTGATCTGATTTTCTCTCCCAACATGATTTATAAAGTGATATATATTAAATGTTATAAAATACTTTTTTAAAAAGGAAATTTGTTTCTTGTGTGTTCATTTTCTTAGCCAATTGCTCGGCTTTTAACTATTTGTTAAAGTAGGGCTCTGTTTCTATTTTTTTTTTCCTTTAGTAGAATTTGCTTGTAGGACATGGACTATTTTCATTATTTCTCTTTGTGTCTTCAGGACTTGGTACAACATTTGACTGATTAGTAGGCAATTGATAAATGTCTCTCCATGTCCTTTTCCAGACCTGTTTTTCTTTCAACACTTAAACCCCTTCTTGGAACAAAAATGACAATTGGTAATAATGCTGCAGAACATACATGTATCTTAGTGGTTTCACTTTGAATTCATTTCATAAATACTTTGTATTTAAAAATAAAAACCTACTTACAAAAATGCAAAGTTGTAAATTCAATCAAACAAAACCAAAATGGAAAGGAAAGCCCCATCTTGTCTAATTACAGGACAATGTATTGTTTTCCTTTACTACCTAACATAGCTACTGTTTAAAATAATCATAGTTTATAATTCCAGGTTAATAGGATATTTTTACTCACTTATTTGCTGAAAGTCTCCAGGTTAGGTAAGGCTCAAGTCAAATTGCCTTTGGAATTTTCAGAACATCTCATCTATTTTGGAAACATCTATCCTTTAACAATACTTACTGTTAAGAGCAAATCCATCCTAAGTTTTTTTTTTCTTTTCTCCTCCCTCCCTCCCTTTCCTCTCCTTCTCTCTCTCCCCTCCCCCTCCCTCTCTTTCTTTTTCTCTTTCCTTCCTTCCTTCCTTCTTTCTTTCCTTCTTTCCTTCCTTCCTTCCTTCCTTCCTTCCTTCCTTCCTTCCTTCTTCCTTCCTTCCTTCCTTCCTTCCTTCTTCCTTCCTTCCTGTCCTTCTTTTCCTTCTTTCCTTCCTTCTTTCTTTCTTTCTTTCTTTCTTTCTTTCTTTCTTTCTTTCTTTCTTTCTTTCTTTCTTTCTTTCTTTCTTTTTTCTTTCTTTCTTTCTTCCTTCCTTCCTTCCTTCCTTCCTTCCTTCCTTCCTTCCTTCCTTCCTTCCTTCCTTCCTTCCTTCCTTTCTTTCTTCATGTAGCAGGTCTTACCCTCTGTACTTTTCAAATTTAGGCTCTCACTTGCATCTGTATCTCTGGTTAATCCTGAATTTAGATAATCTAGTTTTATGTGCTCATTTCATAAATGAAAAAAATGGGATCCAATAAAGGAAATGATAGCTAATTTGTAAGCAACACCTGACAACTTTTCTTATTGAGCATTATATCCTAAGATGATGAATTCCTGACACACTTTATCACATTTAGTTCAATGTTCAATTCACTCTATTTTATCTTAGAAGTAATCAACAGTTATGATGAAAGGGTCATGGAGAAACAAAACAACATGATTTTGGCTGATATTTCCAGTTAAGCACTTAGAGTTCCCTAACTTTAATACTGAATCCAATTATATAAGCAGGAACCAAAGTAGAGAAAACCATTAGATTCACTGAAAGGGAGGGAGGGAGGAGAAGGAGAGACAGAGAGAGACTGGGAGAAGAAAGGAAGGAAGGAAGGAAGGAAGGAAGGAAGGAAGGAAGGAAGGAAGGAAGGAAGAAGGAAGGAAGGAAGGAAGGAAGGAAGGAAGGAAGGAAGGAAGGAAGGAAGGAAGGGAAGGACAGAAAAAGGAAGGAAAGAAGGGAGGGAGGGAGGGAGGGAGGGAGGGAGGAAGGGAGGGAAGAAGGAACCAATGAAAACTATATAAGATAATAACATAGGTTATTTTTGATGTTGTTCATCCCTTGTTCTCAGAAAGGACCAATGAAATAAGGAAGGTGATATCTCAACTTGAAAGTGAGTTAAATTTAAGTGAGGTGGGGTCATGCAAAGCCATCAGCTTCTTTCTCTTCTCCAGAGTCAAATAAATCTACTGTCAAGAGACAGGTCAGAATGACTAGAGATGGTCCCAGACCATGGCTTCCTTATTATGTAACCAAATAATTCACATAGTCTTCGGTCATGCTTTGAGAGAAGACAAGTGTGTCCATTTGCACATGTTTTATGCATAGGTTTTATCTACTACTATTTCCAGACATGCATATTTGTAGTTATATGGGCAGTTGGCCAAGGGCTCCCACTCAAGTAATTGGAAAGTTCTGGGTGGTTCTTCAACCACATCAAATGGTGGGGACATGTGATTGAAAGTTATTGGATGACAAAGAGGAATATATAAATAACCATATAAGTTACTCTGAGACCTCCCATTATACTGAAATGCTTTATCCTCATGGTAGACCTGTGCTTCATCAAGAGCATAGATTAGGAAAAAGAAGATTAAGACCATGGAAAATAACATATAATTGTGTATAAGCTTAGGAATATGTGGTCAAAAAACAGTCTGGAAATTTTGACCTAGTTGCTATTTGACTATGGAAAGATCATTTAGCCTTTTGGTGACTAATTCAAAGTGGCTAGAGATTTCCATTTAAAACATTACATTAACATCTCTCCATGTGGTATGGGTTAAGTCTAGCTCTAGATAATGTCAAGATCATTTGGATTATTTTTTTTTACACTAGGAAGCACTATTTGCCTATAAATGAAAGAATGGTAGATATTACCTACAGATGGAAGAATGCAAAGACAAAAGACCTAAGTGTGAGACTCTGTTACTTACTAGCTGTGAAACTTCGGTCAAATTATTTACCTTCTCACATCCTCAGTTTACATAACTGAAGAAATGAGGGAATTTATAGATGTTTTCTCTTCAAGTTAACTCAAAATTTCTTAATGGTTAAATGCAATTGATTTTTTTATCTCTTTGCAGATTTTTGCACTAGTGATTAGTCTCCACTCAATTTCTATTCCCTGTACTTTCTTAACAATGTTCTTTTCTGATTTTCTGAATCAGAAGACTATGGAAAGATCATTTAGCCTTTTGGTGACTAATTCAAAGTGGCTAGAGATTTCCATTTAAAACATTACATTAACATCTCTCCATGTGGTATGGGTTAAGTCTAGCTCTAGATAATGTCAAGATCATTTGGATTATTTTTTTTTTACACTAGGAAGCACTATTTGCCTATAAATCAGAAGTCTTCTCTCCCCAACTTACTAAGTCTGACTTGGACCTCTATCTTGGAGTCTTTTCTACTCTTGCTCTCTAAAAGCAACTTTATCAGATATAATATGTTCAATGATTATCTCTGTGTAAATAACTCCAAAATTTATATGTCCAGGCTACATTTCTCCCCTAAGATCCAGTTGCATATAAGCAACCACTTGCTGGAGCCTCAACCAGGATATCCCTTAGTCATTTTAAATTCTAAATTTCCCCACCCAAACATCTTCCCTTTCAACTTCCCTGTTTCTCTTGAAGGCATCAATACTTTTTCAATCTCACAGGTTTGCAACATGGGTATCATCTTTGGTGTTTGGTGCATAGTAGATGCTTAATTGTTGTTTGACTTCCCATCATTCAATCATTTGTCAAATTTTGTCATTTCTACTTTCACAAAGTTTCTCCCCTGAAAATCTTTGTTTACCTATGTGTGAACTTTCCCTCTCACTTTCTCTCATATTTCAGATTCTTATTACTTCCTTCCTTAAATGTTGTGGAAGACTTTTGGTATGTCTTTCTGCTTTCAATTTCTTTCTCTTGCTAATCTACTTTACATATAACTGACAAGAAAATCTTTCTGAGAAGTAAGTGTGACTTATTTTTTATATTCAAGAATATCCAAGGACTCTCAGCTGCCTATAGGAAAAAATATAAATGCCTCAGATTGACAATTAAATCCATTTAGTAAATGGCTCCAGCTTACTTTTCCAAAATTAATTTTAACTACTGTTTCTAACATACTCTATATATCATAGCAGATTGAACCTACCTGATATTCTCAAAAGTCAGCATTCCATTTTGTGTCTGAAATATACTTCTTCTTCACTTCTAGCTCTTACAAATTTATCTTTGTTGGTCTGCTTCATTGTTCCTGCTTTTTCCCTTGTATTTATATTTAATCAACTGTATTGTATATAAAATATAAATTTCTTGAGGGCAGTATTGTTACTGTTTGTTTTTGTCTTTCTATTTCTACCATGTTACACTTTATCTTGAATATAATGGGTACTCAATAAATGTTTTTATTTCTAGTTGACTAAACTTCATCTCCAAACTTTACCATTACAGTTTTTATGTTCTTTGATTTATATCATTTGATTTATATATATTTTACACTGATGGGAAGTCAGTCAGTCAACTAACATTAAGGGTCCACTATACACCAGATACCAAGGATGATATCTAGGTTGCAATTTAATTCAATTTAATATAGGGAATATCTGTCAATAACTTGCTATTTGCAAGGCACTGTGCTAAAAATGCAAAAAAAAAATGAAACTATCTATGGCCTCCCTCGAGAGCTTTACAATTTCCTTGGGGATTGAACAAATAAGAACATATCAAGTAAGGATTTAAAGGTGCTGAATGAGGGAATGGAAAAAAATGCTCCAGGAAAATCTTTATAGTTGTTAAATCCTTAACAACTGGAGGAGCAGATTATGGAAAGCTTCACAAAGAAGGTAACTGAGCTCATATAAAGTGAGGCAAACATTCTGAAACAAGAACATAAGAAGGGAATTGCATTCTAGGCATGGGAGACAGTTGGTGCTCATTCATGAAGGCAGGAAAGGAAGTATTGGATAGTTGTGTACTCCAATAACAAGCAATCAGAGAATATATGAAGATGACATTATCAATAACCATCTGAATAATTGTGCAAAAATCACTAACAATCAGATAAATATGCACTAAACAACTGTGATATAATAGGAATTTTACTGGCTTTAGAACATATATTTTTGTACATATACATATACTATGCATATATTTTTCCTTTTTTTAATTTATGAAATGAAACAAAAATTTACATAATATGATATAGAAAAAAGATGATTCTACATGAAACTGCAAATTGATAATGTGCTATTCCTTTAAAATATATAATAACATTATCATGAAAATTTATTTTTTTCCCCTTTCTTCCCCCACTCTAGAGATCAGTACCATTAGGTACAAATATAAATATGTATGAATGTATGTATGTGTATATACATATATATATACAAAATACATGCATACATAAAATTATACAAATTGTATACTGATATATACATATCTACATGTAATAGATACATATACATGTGTCTATAAATTTTTATCTCTTCGAATATGATTTACTGAATAAATGGTTAAGAATATAATGGAGTATTCTCATATAATAAAGAATTATGAATACGAACATTTTAGAGAAATATAGATAAATTTGTATGAAGTGATATAAAGTGAACAAAACAAAACTATAGAGAAAGACAAGATGTTTAATGATTACAACAACTAAAATAAAGATCACTTTAAAAAATAAGTAAATTCAAGTTAAGGTTAACAACGTTTGTACCAAAAATGAAAATTAAAAATATACTCTCCCTTTATGTTAAAATTAATAAAAAATAAAAGTAAAATAGGATTTACACTATCAGGTAGGCAGTAAACATTTTGCTGGTTTTTTGGTAATATATAACTGTTTGTGACCTCATTTGGAGTTTTCTTGGTACAGATAAGTAGAGTGGTTTGCCATTTTTTTCTCTTGCTCATTTTACAAGTCAGGAAACTGAAGATTAAGTGACTTGCTCAGGGTCACAAGTTGTTTGAGAGTGAATTTGAACTGTGAAGATGAATCTTCATGATTCCAAGCCCAGATCGCTATCCATTGGGCCACTCACTTACAAAATTCCAAGCATCATTCTAGATTTGGAAATACAATTACAAGGAAACAGAGGATAGTCTCTGTCTTCAAGAAGAAAGCACATAAAATACAGCCAAAGTTGGGAAGAAAGGATCCCAGAGGAACACAGTAGCCAAAGGAAAAAAAGAGCTTCCCCCTCCCAAAGGGGCTCACCAATGAAAGGAAAGAGGTGGACATGGCAGAATGATATTGCAGGGAAAAAAGTCTTAAAGCCCTAAGGAATTTCCAGGGTCCTTAAGGAGCAGTGTGTGTGTGTGTGTGTGTGTGTGTGTGTGTGTGTGTGTGTGTGTGTGTGTGTACAAGCTCAGGGCAAGTGTATTGAGCTTTTTGTGAGTTGTGCAACTATCCACATTTTAAAACATTAAAAATAGTTCACTGGTAACTTTTGGAGGGATTTTTTTCAGTGAATAGTGACATGAAAAACCACATTTTTCTAGGATTTGAGCATTGAAAAGGAAACTTGGAGGGATTGCAGGATCAAGTAAGTGATTTTTAAGGAAGAGAAAGATATGAAAATGTCAATAAGTAGCAGGCAAAACAAACAAACAAACAAAAACTTAATTAAAGGATCTGAAATTCAAAAGGGATGGACCTCAGAAGTCATCTTTTATTTATAATACAACAGAAATCTCTCTACATAAAACTTAATTACCCATCATTCACTCTTTGATTCCAAACTTTCAATAAGGGAATTATTTTTCTGAGTATTCCAACCAATCTCAGAATAGCCTTAATTATTTTTTTTTAATTTTGAAAAAAAAAATTTCTTTACAACATTATCCCTTGCACTCACTTCTGTTCCGACTTTCCCCCTCCTTTCCTCCCTCCCCCTCCCCCAGATGGCAAGCAGTCTCATACATGTGAAACATGTTAAAGTATATCTTACATACAATGTATGTGTGCAGAACCGAACAGTTCTCTTGTTGCACAGGAAGAATTGGATTCAGAAGGTTAAAAATAACCCATGAAGAGAAACAAAAATGCAAGCAGTTTATATTCATTTCCCAATGTTCTTTCTTTGGGTGTAGCTGTTTCTGTCCATCATTGATCAATTGAAACTGAATTAGATCTTCTCTTTGTCGAAGAAATCTACTTCCATCAGAATACATCCTCATACAGTATAGTTATTGAAGAATATAATGATCTCCTGGTTCTGCTCATTTCACTTAGCATCAGTTCATGTAAATCTCTCCAAGCCTCTCTGTATTCATCCTGCTGGTCATTTCTTATAGAACAATAATATTCCATAACATTCAAATACCACAATTTACCCAACCATTCTCCAATTGATGGACATCCACTCAGTTTCCAGTCTCTGGCCACTACAAACAGGGCTGCCACAACATTTTGGCACATCCAGGTCCCTTTCCCTTCTTTAGTATCTCTTTGGGGAATAAGCCCAGTAGTAGCACTGCTGGATCAAAAGTTATGCATAGTTTGACAACTTTTGGGGCATAATTCCAGATTGCTCTCCAGAATAGTTGGATTCGTTCACAGCTCCACCAACAATATAGCCTTAATTGTTAAGTGTGTTTTTTTGTCCCTCCCTTAAATCACACTTAAATTGGCCTCTAGAGAACTTTCAATCTTTGTTCCTAATTGTGTGATCTGAGGCTGAGCAGAACTAAAATCTGATTTCATTTCAACATGACATTTCTTCATATTCTTAAGGATCATATTCATGTGCCCTCCCAATAGTTTATCTTAATCAGACTAAATGATCCCAGTTCTTTCAGATGATTCTCATGTAGCATGTTCTTGAGATCTTTCACCATTCTGCCTACCCTATTCTAGGTACCCTTGCATTTATCGTATTCTTCCTATTTTGATATCCAAACACAGCAGAACCCAATAACAGAATATCTTGCTATTCCTGGAGGTGTCCCTTAAAGTTGTCTATGATTACATTTGTTGGCCTCCAATGATGACCCAAATTGAGCTTGAAATTCCATAATTCCTCTGATAATATGTCACCATCTGACTATGTACCCTTAACTTATATTTGAAAAGCTTCTTTTTTTCAATCTAATTGTAATTTTATATTCTTATACCCATTAAATTGATTTTTTATTAGATTTGGTCCAATATTCTAGCTATTGTGCTATTTGGAGAGGAATGAAAAGTTTAATGTGATATTCTGTTCTTTTCAGAAGGTTAGGAAAAAACAACACTCTGCTTAGTGGAGATTATCCAAAGTACTGGAGAATGATGACATAAGACAAGATTTCTAACCATTTCCCACTCTCATACCGTTTTTGGCTGAGAATTTTTTACATGATTCAGGGTGCATAAGTATAGAGGTATACAAATCAAGCACTTATTGATTAAAAAATAGTTTTATGACTCCCACATTAAGTAATGTGATCCCCTGTGGGGTCATGATCCACAGTTTGAGAACCTTTGGCATAAGGAATGTGTAGTAGGGACTAAAGAGTGAAGGAGATTGCATTCTGGATCTGGCTAGCCAGAGGGGTCAAGACTATGAAGGCAGTCTTATATTCATAGTCAGCAATTATACAGGTCTAGGACTTCATTGTATTTAAATTGTTTTCCTCTTTAAGTAATGTCTTTCTAACTAACCTTATGGTCAGGGATCATCTTTTACACTTTTTCTTTTTGGATTCTTCCACAGCATCTGACATAGTCTAAGCACATAATAGGTATGTAATCAATACTTGTTCATTAATTAAATATTTAAAATGGTAAATTGTGCTCTATGCTTATATTTGTTTCCATGATTAATTTTTTAAAGACAGAATCCAAAATATAGAACTATAAATCAACTTAGAGTTTACCTAGATTCATTCCCATCTCATTTTGTAGACAAGAATACCCATTCATTCACATAGAAAGTCAGTATTGTAAAGGAAAGGAGAGTAAGAGAGGCCTAAAGATTCCAAGTGGAAGAAAATATTAATTCAGGTGCAGACTCTCTGAAATAGGAGGGGAATGTATGACCAAGGGCATAAGTAGAGGACTGGAAGAGGAGAAAGTTCATAAACTGGTAAATTAGCATTGCATGGGTATCTACTGATGTTTTGAATTGTATAGTTGGAGGGTGAAGGGAATTTATTACAGATTTGCTTGATTTCCTCAATAAAGTATCAAGCAAGGTCATATGATAGAAAATCATCATGAAAAACTATCAGAGTTAGCCAACTTTTGATACTTTTATGCTAAAGAGACTTACAATAATTGAGCCAATAAATTTATTTTTCTAAGTTCCTTTAGATTATATTTGGTCTATAAAATTTGCACTGAAGTTCACACCCTTCTCCTCTATACTATTGCCATTAATTCCACATAGCTTTCTATAAGAGTAGGCCAAGAGACACAAACACAGCGGACTTTCTCCTTCCCTCCACCCTAAAAATGCTCTAATTCCCATTTAAAGAAAAAAAATATGATGAATAGGGAAATTAAATCACCAGAAGGACATGCTATCACTCTTTTCATTTTACTGTCTGTTTTTATTAGGTCCATAAGCATATTTCTCTTATGGCTACCCTGATTTCCTTTAAATTCAAAATTTATGGCAATGTTTATTTTCATGACCAATTTAGCCTAATTTTGTGATATATGGGAATGAGACAATAACAGTTACAGCTAAACTAACTATCCTCTAAAAATGAGATGTGACTATTCTAGTAACTATTATTATTGAATTTGTAAAGGGATTTATGTTGACATAAGAACGAGGACCCTCTTAAAGAGTTTTATGGGAAAAGAGTGGTGGACTGGATCACATGATGGATATGCAATCAGGAAGAACTGAGTCTGAATTCTATCTTGGCCACTTACTAACTGTATTGTGGTAGGTAAGGCACTTAACTTTACTTCATCTCTAAAAGGGACACAACAATGTTTTACCTCCCTCATGGAATTACTATGAGGCTCACATGCAATAATCTATATAAAAGTGATTTGAAAAAATTAAGTTCTTGAATTTATAAGTGTCAGCTATTATTATTATGAGTATTATTCAATACCTAATTCTTTTTCCTTTCAATTCTGAACTCATTTGTATACTTAATACTCAATCAAATAGGCCTATGATGTCATCAATATAGATACTTTCTTCAGTGATTCAGATCACCTAGAGGCAGCTGATGAAATATTATTTAGAAAACCTGTTCTGGATTTAGATCAAAATTTAAATTCAGCTTCAGTGACTTTAGAACTGGGCAAGGCACAACTGTTATCTGCCTCAGATTTCTTAACTAAAATAAGGATAATGATAGTTTTTACTTACAGGTTGCTATGAGGATCTAATGAGATAAAATATGTAAAACACTTGCCATAATCCTTGGCACATAATGAGGATGCTTAGTAAATGCTCAATCCCTTTATAAATCGCTCCTTCCCTATATTAGATGATTCTTGTCCTTTTCTCCCATAAAAGAAATATAGAAAAATTGGGAATCTATCTACTATGAACTTGATGCAAAAGAGTTCCAGCACATAGGGGGCACTTAATAAATGATTTCCAATTGATTATTAATATACTTATCCAGCAGCATCAGGGCATGAACAATTGCACTTCACTGAAATTTTTAAGTACCTGAAATATATTCATCTAAGAGCAAAAGCTGATTTTGGTTAACATTTAGTTATCTAGTATGGAAATCTTTCTAAAATGCTTTACATTTCCCTTCTTTCTTAAAGATTCTTGACCAAAATTTAACCTCCCTGCTGACTCAAGCCATCGTTATGAACATTAACCACCATCTAATCCTGTAATAAAATTCTTTGACTCTATTCCCACAAAAGGCTAAACATTCCAGAGATGAATGGTCATCTATTTCATCTGTCATTTCACAGATGAGGAGACTGAGGATTAAGAGGTATATATGTATATGGGTATATTTGTATATCTTCAACAGTTAGCCATTGGAGGCCTTTTCTTGATTCTTTTAACATTTCATTTATACCAGCACAGACCTTGACTATTTGTTAAATAAATGACCCTCTCTTTTTCTTCATCATAGATGTCCTTGATAAAATATCTTTAATTGGTTTATAGGTACAGTGATTTCACAGAGGACACGGTCAGAGAGTATTAGGGATGGGGATAGCAATTTTTTCTCCCAATTACTTGTGTTATATATTCTGCTTAGTTTATCAGTCTCTGTAAAGATTTGGTAAGCTTGAAATAAAGTTGATAGCAAAAAACTGAACAGCTGAAATGGCCAAGATTAATGAGGAGCCGGTCCTGAGCATCACCTGTCTATCCCAGCAAAACCCTGGATCATTTGAGACACTTCATCAGAAAATCAGGGGGGTGATTCATCTATCAGCTTCAGCATTAACAGTTAGATAAGGACTCTGCCTGTAAAGCCCCTCTGGTTGGTGGATTTCTGGTGGCTTGACCAAACTTCAGGAGTTTACAAAGTTCTAATCTGGTCTATTTGACCTCTGATATTCTTTCATCTAAAATCAAGAAAGAAGAAAAAGCAAGAAGAAAGAGCAACACCATGTGTTCATGGCCACATGGTGACCCAGGTGGGGGTAATAAGGCAGCCACAACCCTACTTGCTACTGCTTCTTTTCTCATTTGGAGAGCTGTAACATGTATTTTTCCTCACTGAAAAACAAATAGACCAAAAAAAAAAAAAAAACCACTAGGGAGAATGATTTCCTTTGTATTTACTTTTTTATATGCATTAAATTCTGGCTCAATAGTGAATTAAAAGGGTTTTCACCACCACACAGTGAGCTGATAGAAAACAGAATATTTGTGTTCCTCTGAATTGGAAGAGGATTCTTTGATATGAATTCCCAGAAGAAAACTCTCCAAACTTTCACATGGGTTGGTACCAGGCAATGTATTGTATGTATTGTAAGGAATGGACTTTTATTAACCAGTCCACCATGATACATATTTAATAGAAGTGGATTGCAAGATGTATAGAACAAGACTTCAGCCAGTATTTAAGTCAGTATAAATTCACAGGAAACTAAAGAAATAGGTCATGTTAGAAATTATTTTATTTTCCAGTAGGGTTTTTTTTTTTTTTTTTTTTTTTTTTTGCCAATTTAAGACACCGCTCTCCTTACATTGATCTTAAAATGCAAAGGAAGAAATTTATTTTATATACAAAGGTACACTTCATGCCAGAAAGAATTGATTGAATTTCATTTCTGGAGATCTTTGAAAATTGCACGAATCTTATTTGTTGAGGACATTTTAGGTGTGGTCAAGCTTAAAGACAGAGTTATGTGTCTTCCAGACTTTAAGAGACTATAATAAATCTATCTGCAATTTTAATTAAATGAATTAAAAAAAATTCCAGTTACTCAAGTCCAAAAAGAAATTCAACATCTGGGAAAAGAATTCCCACATGACTAACATTTCAACATTGGAACTGGGTTATGCAAACCAAATGCTCTTTTAATTGGTTGTTTTTACCTAACATTATTTTTGAGGAATCTCATATGCTTTATCTGGGTATTTTGGGGGAAGAGGGTGATTTACATTACTCAAGATTTTAGTATTTTGAGTCTCTCTTTTCCTTTTTGGAGGCGTTCTTCTAAGCATTTGTATACAGCTGTCTATATACAAATCCTAGCTTTTTTTCCATGTGCATAGTTTTCCATACTAAGGGAAAAAAAAAAAAAACTTGCATGAGTAAGGTAGAATAGGTTTTTGAGACTTTCTCCAGCAGTTGTATCTCACATCAAAATGGGTCTGAATAAAAGTGAATTAACTATCCAGAATCAGACTCAAGATTCCTTACTCACTAGGATTCCTTACAATTGCCAATTGTAAGGATTGTTATGTGAAAAAGTGAAAGGGGATTTATTATTAAGCAAAAAATGATTCAACCTATGCTCCTAAATCTAACCATATTCATTCCTTAATGTGATAAGTAGAGAACCTTGTAAAATCTTATAGAAAATAGTTCATATGCATCATTTGCTCTGTTGAACTATACAGAACCAGTCTCCATGGATAAACACATTTGTGCTAAATAATGCTGTACCTATAGAGAACCAGGCGGGAAAGAGTAGCCTATGATTATTTTGATTGAGAAAGTCCTCCAAGATATCTCCAAATATTTTAGCAATCATGAATCTCTTCCTATCCTGACCGGGTCATAAGGTTTATTGTTTTACTAATAGATTTTAAGTTAGGGTTACAATTAATTCATAATTTGTTATAGAGAATTCCTCATAGTGTTCTCTAATTATGTGTGTCCCTACATAATTGTTAGTCTTGAAAGCAAAAACTGGGTCGTGCATCTCCCGGGTTATTAGTTGATTGATAGCATTTATGTTTTTTCAGCAATACAGATACAGCTGAACTTAGCATCTTGTTAACAAGAATAATTAATTAATGGAAAATTACCAGATGGAATCATACTTCAGGTGAAGTACTTCTCCCAAAGCAGGGAAATCTTGCTTTCTTCTCCTACATTCCAATGTATACATTCCAATAGGAATTTGTCTCTATGTTTTCCTTGTTTCTCTATACCCCTATCCTTTTCAACAAAATTTGTCATAAAAGCTTGATTTGAGAAAACATTTGCTACTGCTTTCCCTGTGTTCACTTTATGAAGTTTTCCTTGGGTATGAAAAAACTAGTTACAGTTTTCCTGCTCATTTAAATCCCTTGTGTACATTTTATAAATACAAATTGAATTCGTAGTTATCTTAGATGTGGAGCTGACAGGTGATGGTGTCAATCTCAAAAAGGATTCAAGTCACACAAGATAAATATTAATACTAGCATTTGAACCCAAGTCTTTTGAGCTTGAAGCCAGGCCCTTTTCCCTTTGTTAGCTTAGAATTAGTTAGAATATTAAACAGTTTAACAAAACTTCAGACTAATACACACAAATGATTTTTAAAGCTTATTGATAGTAAGCATTTCTAAGGCTGGCACTGTTACGAGTTCTGATCAATCTCCATCGATAAACTCACTTGTGCTTAGGAATGCTGTACTAAGGATGCAATATTATATTCTATTGGCCTTTCTCTTCCATAGTCTAACTGTGTTACGATCATCAATTAGCCTGAAGAACATTTGATACAGTACACACACACACACACACACACACACACACACACACACACGCACATACACACACACATATATATATATATAAACATATATGTAGAGATACAGATATAAATATATATACATAGATAAGTAAGTAGATATCTGTGTATGTATTCCCTTCCTCTGGTTTTTTCTAGGTTAAAAAGATAAATGCTTTTTGAGTTAATTTTCATCACCCAATTCATACCTATAACTTTTGGATTTTTAAAAAGTCATCCCTTGATAATAGAGATGGATTCCAGATTTGTTAAGTTTCAAAAGATGGCAATAGCTTTGAAATTTGCCAATGGCAAATAAGGAAGAGTTTTTTTTTTTTTTTTGTTATAAATAATCTTCAGGCTTAGATAAGACATATGACCTTGCACTTATGCTCTATTTATAACCCTATTGCCTATCACAAATGCTGACTTATAGTAAACACTGAATAACTCCTTATTGCTTTATTTACTGATTAATTACTGTAAGATTAATCTCGGTTCAGAATTTGCATTCAGTACACACAGTCTTAAAGGGGTTGTACACAGGTTTATTACTGCTGAAAACCTTGATTTAAATAAGATATAAGGGAAGAGGAAATTTACAGCATAAAAGTAATATACTATTACCGAACACAGTGACCACCTATAACAATAAAGACACTATTACAAACAAACAAAAGAGAACATACATTATCACCACTCTGAGGAAGCACCAACATCTGAATTCCTTGGCTGGGAGAGTCCACAGTTATTTAGTCTTGAGTGGGAGGTGCTCCTAGGTAAGCTGTACAGTACTTTTGTGATGAATTCTCAAAGTCCCTTTCCATCAAGGGGTTTTTATAGACTGAGAACAAAGAAGGAATTACTTTAAGAATTCTTATTTGATATGTAACTCTTGAGATAGAATAATCTCCCAGCTACAGTATTCTCCATCTAGAAAGGCCCACCTAGGACTATATGAATGTAATGGAATATTATTGTTCTATAAGAAATGATCAGTAGAATGATTTCAGAAAAGCCTGGAGAGTTTACTTGTACTGATGTTAAGTGAAGTGAGTAGAATCAAGAGAACATTGTAGCCAGTAACAACAATATTATATGATGATCAACTGTGATGATTTGGTTCTTTTCAACAATATGGTGATTCAAAGTAATTCCAATAGATTTGAAATAGAAAGTGTTACCTATCCAGAAAAAGAACTATGGAATCTGTATGTGGATCAAAACTAGTATTTTTACTTTTGTTGTTGCTGTTATTTGTTTGTTCATTCTTTTTTCTTTCTTTCTCATAGTTTTTCCTTTTTGATCTGTTTTTTTTTACACATTATAAATATGGAAATATATTTAGAAGAATTGTGCATATTTAACATACATCAGATTGCTTGCTATCTTGGGGAGGGGAGAGGGAAAGAAGGAAGAAAAATTAGAAAACAAGTGTTGGCAAAGGTGAAATTTTCAAAATTATCTTTGCATGTATTTGGAAGAATAAAATGCTATTTAAAAATTTAGAAATGTATCTTTGTGTCCACAGGCCTTATGTAAATGTTAAATATTGCAAGAAGTGATTACTGTTCTTCATGATAATTATAACTGTTCATCATTTCCTTTGATCCTTACAACAAGCTTATGAAGTCAATGATGTCAATATCATTTTCTCCATTTTTAAAATGAAGAAACTGAAGTTTATAGAAGGAAAATGAGTTGCCCAACTTTACATGGTTAGGGGAAAAGATGGAGCTAAGACATATTTAACTCTAAAGCTAAGGTTCTTTCCACAATGCACTATTGATTTGATTCATTGATCAGAATCATAACTACTCTTTAGCAATCAGATGTTTGTCTCAGGATCTAAATTTTGAAAATTACCTAAGTGTCCATTCCTTCAAAACCATTAAAACAATAACTTAGTGCCTATTTAAAAGTTAACAAGATCAATAATTTAGAATGGGGGAATATAAGAATTTTTGTTTTCTTTCACCAACTTCTTTTACTTATTTCTACATAGTAACAGAAAATACAAAACATTCTGTTTGCTTTTCTATCTAAATACTTTTTGTATCTTGCAAAAGTGTGAAGAGATCAAGGGTAAACTAGAAGTAAACATAAATTCTAATTGTGGCAGAGAAACAAACTGCTGTCTAAACATTAGGGAGTTTTCTAATTGAGGGATCTGATCTGTTAGGATTTTTTTTAATTATAAATTATACAAAGTAGCAGAAGAGAACACTACATGTATTTCAGGGGGAATTATTTTGCCCATTGAGAAAAAAAAGTGAGATCATTGATAAAATAGGATATGATTGAATAAGTTGAGAAATAAAAGAAAAGTAAGACATAGAGGACAGTAACAAGAATACTTGTCAAGAATACTCACCAGAGCAACCACTCAAGACCATCAATGGTTCCATTTTCCATAGTTATATTTATGATGTTTATCAAACATGCAAGAATTTTTAGCTATGTCCCTGAAATAGAAATAAAAGAAAATATTAAACTATACTCCTCGTTTAATGCTTTTTAAAGTGCTATCAGGCCAAAAGTTAGACAGATGGCATATTTCCATGTTTTCTCAAAAATACAAATGTTATGCAAATAAGATGATGAGATCCTTTAACCTTTCATTGTCAAATATAATCTTTGTTTATGAATGTAAATAAGATTCCAAGGCCACAATTGTTGCTGTTTAATAATTTTTCAATCATGCCCCACTCTTTGTGACCCCTTTTTTGTGGTTTTCTTGACAAAGATACTGGAATAGTTTGCCATTTCCTTCTCCACTTGTTTTTAACAGGTGAAGAATGGAGGTAAACAAGGTCAAGTAACTTGCCTAGGATTACACAGCTATTGAGTGTCTGAGGCTATAACAATCTATTTACCTGTCCTGCAAATGTAATCCAAACAGATGCCTAAACAAGTATTCACATGTATAAGAATGCAAAACTGGTTTGAATCTAAATATGAAGAGACAATTTTCAGATAACAAAATTAAGATCATCTATAATTATATGAAAAAAATGCTCTAAATCACTATTGATTAGTAAATGCAAATTAAAACAAATCTGAGCTACCACCTCATACCTCTCAGATTGGAGAGGAAAAGCTATTGATAAATGTTGGAGGGGATGTGGGAAAACTGAGACATTAATGCATTGGTAGTAGAGTGGTGAAATGATCCAACTATTCTGGAGAACAAGCTAGAATTATGCCCAAAGGGCTATAAAGCTGTACATGTCCTTTGACCCAGCAGTGCCATTACAGGATTTGTATCGCAAGGAAATCATAAAAAGGTAAAAGAACCCACGTGTGCAAAAATGTTTGTAGCAGCTCTTTTTGTGGTAACAAAGAGTTGGAAAATGAGTAGATGCCTAACAATTGGGGAATGGCTGAACAAGTTGTGATACATGAATGTAATAGAATATTATTGTTCTATAAAAATGATGAACAAGCTGACTTTAGAAAGGCCTGGAAAGATTTACATGAACTGATGGTGAGAGAAACAAGCAGAACTAAGAATACATTGTTGTATCACCCAACAGCAAGAATGTGCAATGATCAACTATGAAAGACTTGGTTCTTCTCAGTGGTTCAATGATCCGAAGCAATCCCAATAGACTTTGGACAGAAAATGCCATCTGCATCCAGAAAAAGAACTAAGAAGACTCAATGTAAATCAACATATTCTATATTAATTTTTTCTGTTTTTTAATATCTCCCATGGTTTTTCCACTTTGCTCTGTTTTCCTCTCCCAACATGATCCATAAAGCAATGTGTGCTAAAAATAAATTAATAATAATAATAAGATATAAGAGTTATGTGCGTCAAGAGTATGTATGCAAAATCAATGCAATGTATGGATCATAGTTTCCATTCTTATCTAAGATTTTTTTCATACAAAATCTAATTTATTTTATATTGCACCACTCTACAATTAATTGTGCACTAGTTCAGATTAAAAATTCAAAATTTCAGGGTTAATTTAGGAATTTTTTCCTCTTTAGTTTTTTTTTTTTCTTAAAAATATTTCTCTCCAACTTTATATTGTTTCATTTTCCATAAGGGATTTTGGGAAGGGAAGCCTCCCCTAAAGTAACCTAGCAGAGGGTCATATAATCAAAAATGGCTTTCCATGAAAATGTAAATGTCAGTATGTGAAACTCCATTGATACAAATAGCAACCTATCTGTAGTCTTAGTGAAATTTTTGCAACTTAGAAAAATAGTGACTTGTTCATAGTTACACAGTGAGGGAGTTTCAAGGGGCAAAGCTTGAACTTCATGTATATCAGATTCCAAATCTGGTGCTCTATTCATTGTACTGTGCTTTATTTTGTGGCAAATTGCATATAAATCTCCTGGCTAGGAAATTTGTATGAAAATGTATTTCATCCAATAAAGAAGCTAGTTCCTTTTGTTGTAATTTTGATTCAAGGTTTAATTCAGACATCATTTGGTGCATGCCAAAGGCTGTAAATAATAATAGTTGGAAGTTCCTTTCTCTTTTATTCTTTGTTTTACATTTTCAGATGCTTTTGATGTATTTCCCAGAACTTTAGAAACACTCAATTTCTTTTTCAGCCTATAATGAACATAACTCACTTGAAAGTAATGACAGAATGATATCCATAGAAGAACAGAAGATATTCCTTTTTTTCTAGTATCAATTACTCATATGAAAGTAGTGGGGATTGGTGAGTACGGAACCAGGTTTTGAGTGTGTACATGTACTACATAAAAATTAAAATAATAAAATAACAAGAGCTAGTATTTGTGTAGAATTTTAAGGTATGCAAATGTATTTGTTCAATTTGTCTGCCTGTATATGATTTGGCAAAGATGCTCGAGTGGCTTGCCATTATCTGCTCCAGTGTGTCCCCATTTTACAGATGAGACACTGAGACAAATAGGGGATTAAATGACTTCCTTAGCATCATGCAGCTAGTAAATGTCTGAGGATTTGAACTTTGATTTTACTGACTAATATTCTGAATTGTTAGCTGGTCAAAAATCTGCAAAAGGTTTTATAACTTGTTACCTACTCTGAGGTCCTTTCTACTCTGAAAGTTTCTATTTCTATGTGGGACAAGTTCAAAGTAGACTATTTGAAATTATTTTCAACATAACTTAGATTTCATTTCTGTGAAATAATTACATTTAGGCATATATTTTATGTGAGGTATTGTGCTATTTGGGGGGATATACAGATGAATAAATAAAGTCCTGGCCTCCCCAAAAATGAATCACTATATATATATATTTTTAAAGACATTAGAGATGGCCAGGAAAATTTGCCCAGTGGTTTTATTTATCTTTAACAAAGAGCAAAAATATCACAATTGGCCATGAGAACTATCTGGACCTTGATGTTTTTATCTGTATAATTAGAATATTAGACAATAATCACCTAAGAGCTCTTCCAGCCTTATTGTTCCTGGAGTACTAGGGAAAATGAAAAAAAAAAAAAACTAACTCATTTCATTGCTTTCTTGGCTCTGGTTGGGATGCTGTGGACTGCCTCCATGTATTCTGGGACTTCTGTAAGTTCCTGGCATCTGGAGCATTCTTTTCCCCCAGGCTCTCTTCTCCTCATGAGTAAGTTCTTTCTGGGATTTACATTTTAGGAAGGGGTCCGAGCTTCAACCCCATTGTGTACTGCTCATGACTCTCCAGACTTCACACTATACCCTTTCCCCCAACTCTTCATCTCATTCATATACCTATTGGTTTTATACAGTTAAATATTTGATTTCTCTTCCCCAATTAGAATTTCAGTTTCTTGAGGGTAAGAATAAGTTTTCTTTTCTGCATAGCTTTGTATCCTCAAAATTGAACCATGGCTGTCATATAATGAAAACTTAATAAATCTTGTTTAACTGAGTGTTACAAAATAGTCAAATCCTTTTATAATAACATTCACCATCTCAAAATGCAGTATATAAATTGTGTCCACTAAAATATAAAATTGCATATTAAACCAATAAGCCTATCCTCTGAATAAGCATGATAAAGAAGCTCCTAAGACTTGGCTGACTCTGAAAAAAGTTCAGCTGTAACTTTTATGGAATTTTGAACTTAGGAACAGTCATGTAAATGGTGAGCAGATGATATTTGAGGTTGTGATAGGTAATTTGGGAAATCTTCATCTTTTAGAAGCTTACAGACCAACTAGAAAAAGATAAACTCAAGTAAAATAATTTGCAAATAATGAAAGACATTGTTAAGTTCAGTTCTAACAAGTAGTTTAAATCCTAAAATCGACCAAGGGAAAAGAGCAGCTAGTGAGATCAGTGAGAACCTACGTGTTGTGGACGGCTTTTTGGAGCTGGTTAGACTTGAATTGGCTGGATTCAACAGCTCACAAAAGGAAAAGGCACATTAGATGAGAGGAACATGACTCTAATATTCCTGCATTGGCATTAGCATTCAGCTATCAAACACATTCTAACTAAAGGTCTTATCTCTATTTTCTTACCTTCAATCTCCACACACTGTCAGATGACAATTCTAGCCATTTTGATTTTTTCAGTGTATTTTTATTTCTCAGCTTTTGCAATATATCTTTCCTAAGTCATCCTTTTCCTTCTACTCTCCAACTCAACCCTTTAATGTGGTCTTAAAATTATTGATAGATTAATATTTCTTATATATTAAGATTTCTTTTACCTATATCTGTCTGTCTGTCTATCTATCTATCTATCAATCTACCTCCATGGCATGTCTATATAAAATGCCTTAACATCACTGGAGTCAAATTTGAACTCCTTATCCCTGCTTTAAAAGCCCTTTACAATCAGACATTGTCCCACCTTTCAAGTCTTATTACATACAACTCTCTTACATATATTGATTCTGTCCTGCCTCCCCACTCCCGTCCCCCAGTGAGCTCCAAGTCAAAATTGGCCATTTACTGACCCTTATTCCTATTCTCCTCTTATAAAAGTTTTAGTTATGCTTTAAAGCCTTATTTAGATCTTATTTCTATAAAACCTTTCCTGACTTCTTCAGTCTTGTCTTGTACTTTGGATAGTAATTATTTTCCCTCTCTTCTAAGCATATGTCAAGTATCACTTACTATTAGGATTATTTTCATATGTGTGGTATTCTCTAATAGTTGTGAGTTTCATCAGATTAGGACCTAGGTATTATTTGATAATAGATGCTCCCATTTGTGGATAACATTGCGGTAATTGGATCAAGCAACAAGACAAAGACTTCTGGAAGAGACTCATAATAATTCAAAGGACTCTGGCACATCCATCTACACAGGAAAAGCAAGTTGAATAAAGAATAAACTATTGCTCAGATTTCAGCTGCAACTGTTAAAAGAAGATTTAGACTTGGCTGTATTGCTTTTGGGGAGCAGCAAAGCTTTTTTACTGGAAGAAGGAAGGAAATGAACATTTATTAAGTATCTCTTAAGTGCTTGGCATCGTACTAGATGCTTTACAAATAGCACTTCACAATAATCTTGAAAAGTAGGTAGGTATTATTATTATCCCCACTTCCCTGGTGAGGAAATAATTTGCCCATGTCATTTTCTTACACAGTTAATGTCTCTGAGGCTGGATTTAAACTCAGAACTTCTCAATTCCAGGGCTAGTATTCTATCTGCTGTGCTGTACATTTGCTGTACTGGCTGATCCAAGTTTTCAAGAAGACAAAGACCCATTTTTCTTTTTAAATTTAAATTCAATTGAATTATGCTTTATGAATCATATTGGGAGAGAAAATCAGGACAAAATGTAAAAATCATGGGAGAGGAAAAAAAAAAAGAAGTGAACATAGTATGTGTTCTGTTACATTCAATCTTCATAGTTCTTTTTCTGGATCCAGAACTTGTTTTTTATCTAAAGTTTATTGGGATTGTCTTAGAGACCCATTTTGTAACATATGTAAGAAATTGGACACCATGGCTCCCCCCCAAAAAAAAAGAAGTTAGAAGATAATACACAAAGAGCAATGGAAAGATATATGGTGGGCATGAGCGGGCTGAAAAATATAATAAATGAGAAAAAGAAATAATTTTATGGACATGTACAGTAATGCATTGTCTTTTATGGGCAAGCATAGAAATGTATTGACTTTTATGGTCAGGTAGAGAAGAGGGGCTGATCACATAGCAAAATAAAGAAAACTGATTGATAGCCAGAATGATCCACTAGTACCCTTGAGATGTTAAGAGCCTTTGAAGATAGCCTCCAGCACATTGCGGGGATGCTGTGTACATACAAGTATCACAGAGATTGGATGATGTTTGTACTCTACATCACTGAAATAAACTCCCAAGTCAATAGATCAGATGTTAACTTGAGTATCTCCTCCAATGCCCAGCACAGTGCTCTATACCCAGCAGGTACTTGCTATAAGTTTCTTAAAGATGAAGTTGCTGGAAAAACATTATTAAAGAAACCCACTCCAAAATAAGAAATGGTGCAGACAGAGATGAAGGGCTAATGTTGAAAGAGTGAGAAAGGAGTTTAGATAGATGGGATGGAGCAGTGAAAGCCAGGAAGTACACAGTAGAGTTAATAGGGTGACCAATATGGGCTTTGTAGACGGGATATTTTCTTGGCAGAAAATGCAGAATAGACTGAGGAGGAGAATGTGGAGCTGTCAGCTAAGAGGGAAAGGCAAAAACTGCTTTTGATTATGAACATGAAAGAGAAGATGAAAATGAAAATGCCAGTTCAGAAGTAAATGATAAAGATGCAGTCCCTCCAAGCATTCCCCTTGTACTTGGCCTTCTTGGTCTTTTGGATTAAATCACTGGTTTGTCCATCATAAATGCAGTGTTTATATTGGCAGCTTCTAGAGCTCTGTCCTTTCAAGATTAATGGGCAGTGAATTTGTGAGTTGCTCCAAGTGAGTTGAAAGGAACTTGATTGCTGGTTTAAATCTCTACCAAACAGATTGTTTTAACTCTAATTCTTCAATTATTTTTTTTTTACTCTCTTATCTCTTCTTGCAGATTGCATTTTCATTTGTACTCAAGAAATATTTTCTATCCTTATCTCCCATTTCAGGGCCGTCTGGTTAATGTTCTTTTACTATTCCTTGGAAAGTTAACCATCAGAGCAATCTTACCAAGACTGACCACACATTCCCATTCTCTTTCCATATTTTTGCGTTTCTTCATCACACATCTTTTTCCCAGCTTCTTCTGTAACTTAAAGTTCAAGAGAAGTTTCGAGAGTCATGACAATTGGAGAAATAACGGATTTATGGGGAGGGGAAGTTATAGTGGATATGTTATTGGTAAAATAATGCACATGATAAGGGCACCTCAAAATTTCATCTGAGGAGATCAGTCTAGTTTCCAAATGGACAAAGATCTAAAACTGGGAAGATCTTTAAAAGGTTTTCCAATTCTTTTCCTTCATTTCAGAGGTAGGAAACTGAACCTTAGAGTTTTATGTGATTTACCTAATTTTAATTACACAAGTGAAGTCTTCTCTTTCTCTGTCTTGATGTGAAAAATAATCTCCAGGAAGACTTCACTGAACACCTGTTTACATTTTTCAGCCTGCACTGATATCTTGAGGGATCCATTTTGTGGCTTCTTCATATCGCTAGGATCCAACTCAGACTTTTCTTTTGATCATTTAATGCCCTCTTTTCCTTACCTGTCTCCAATCTAACTTTCCATACTTATTTTCTTTCACTTTGGTTCATGGCCTGTCAGGTACAGCCAAACTGGACTTTTCTGTGGGTCCATTTCCTGCTTCCATGACTTTGCAAAGATTGTTCTTCCTTCTCATCCTCTGCTTGGAACATCTATCTGCTCTCTTGTTCTTAGAACACCTAAAGTTCCATTGAAATGCCACTTGCATCATGATTCCTACTGCCACTCTTATCTGCATATCTGGTGCCTTCCTCCCATGAACTTATAATAATAATAATAATAGCAGCTAATATTTATGCAGAGCTTAAATGTGCCAGGTACTGTCCCAAGGACTTTAAAATATTATTTCATTTGAGCTATGCAATAATCCTGGGAAGTAGATGCCATTATTATCCATATTTTGCTGAAATATATAGAAATTAAGTAACTTTCTCAAAATCATATAGCTAGGATGTTTGAAGATGAATTTAAACTCATTTTCCTGACTCTAGGCCCAGCACTCTATTAACTGGGCACCCAACTGCCTTATGTATTTATGTCTTTTATGTATTTCACCTTCCTGATTGCACAGAACTCTTTGAGGGAAAGTACCATTTCATTTAGTCTTTGTATTGCCAGTGCCTAGAAGAGTGCCTGCCGTGGAGAAGGCAATTCATAAATCCTTGCTAGTTCAATTGATTGGTTTGGCTTCTGTTCCAGGGTTTTCTTAAGAGTTTTGTGCAGTTTATGAGGTAAAGATTTTTTTTTAAAAAAGACTTTTAAAGGTTTTAATAATACTATCCAATATCCAACTTCTGAAACACTTAATGTGATATATTTCTTGGTAAAAGACAATTTTAACAAGTTTTCTGTCTTCTAAAGATCAATAGAGATATTTTAATAAAGCTCAGGGAGAGTGTCTTCTTTCTATAAAATGAATTATGCTCAGGAGATTTTGAAACTGTGAAACAGTTTGAAGTTAAAATATCTCTAATATTCAGGAACTTGAAATTCTCTCATTCTCTCTCTTATATGTATATATGGACACAAGTATATATATATGTGTGTGTGTGTGTGTGTGTGTGTGTGTATACACACACACACACAGACATTTATATATGTATGTACATAGATACACATACACGTATAGACACATTCATGTATTATCAAAGTCATAGGAAAGAAGAAATTGGAGAAGATACACATGGGAGAATATATGTCAGGCAATATAGAGTGGAGAAACTTTTCCACTGGGAGAGAGATAATACAACTCAACCAAGACAAATTATCCTGGATTTCACTCAAGGGGAAATTCCATAAAATCTCTTGTGTAGCAAGCTGGGAATTGGGACATGGCGGAGACTCCTTCTCCCTCTTATATCTTTCCAAAGTCTTTTTCACTGAGCAATATGATGACTTCTTTCATCTTCTTTCTTGAAGCCTGAAGCCTACTAAATGCTCAAGAAAAAGTTCATGCCCAAAGAGGGCAACTCTGAGAACTGAAGGTCTGACTTGCCAGCTCTTTTCAGCCCCTCCCACAGGGTAGGGGCTTCAACTCACCAATAATTAGAAAGTATAATATAATTTTTACGATAATCCAAAGGGGACCAAAGTTGATTGAAAAAGCAAAGTGAAATGAAATCACTTACTACATACTTTGCAAAATTACCCTCCTCCCAAACTGTGGGAGTAAAATATTTTTCTTCCTCATTTTGTATTTACTTGATATATGTGTGTGTGTGTGTGTGTGTGTGTGTGTGTGTGTGTGTGTGTGTGTGTAATATAAACATAAATGTTTATGGAAGGATCACATTGTGATCCAACAGTTTTCAAAAGTAACGGTGTTCCTAAATGACCCAAAATAATTGTAGTTTGAGTCATTTACTAATGATAATAGGCTAGATAACTTCCTTTCATTATCCTCCTTCCCTCCTTCTCTCCTTCCCTCTCTCCCTTCCTCCATTCTTTCCTTTCTTCCTATCTTCCTTCCTTCCTCCCTTCTTCACTCCATCCATTCATTCCTTGCTTTTTTCCTCTTTTTGTTCTTCATATCCTTGTCCTTGCTTTTGTTCTTATTCTTCTAACAGAGGTAGGGGATTTTATTTGGATCTGGAGAGAAAGGTGCACATGGATTTTTGGGAGAGGATAATATTTTATTTTTTGAACAGGAAATCCTTTCCAGCCCATCCTGAATCAAGATAGACTCTTTTAGTCTTCTTTTGCTGGAAAATTTGGACAAGAACCATTGCCTAAGGGAACATAGGATCTTATATTATCCAGTAATTCAGCTGGAGTAAGTTGATTATTTGCCATCAATCAAGTGTAGGAAAAGGACAACTAACCAAATTAGAGGGCTAATAACTTTCTCAGTTAAATAAAACATTTTATTGACTCCAATGAGACCAATATAACTAAGGGTCTGAAGTAGGGAGAAGAAAAATGACATGAGATTTTGGTCAATAGATGAAAGTCATAGCTAAAACTTCTGCTTCTCCTTATAGGACATGATGGAAACTTTCTGAACTCAAATTTCCATTGAGGGCTGGAATTGATGGAGAGAGCCAGTTGGCTTCCCTCAACCTGACAGGGGCAAACACTTGTTCTTGGTACTAGAGGAAAAGAGAGATGAGTGGGATACTTAGATGAAAATGGGAAGAGGCTGAGCTGAGCTTCTGGATGATATGTAAAAGTGAAATAGTCTATGAAAATATATGACCCTGCTATGGGTCATATGGAAAAGATCTTTCCCCACTCTCTCTAGCCATTGTAGTGAGTACCATGGGTGGGAACCATTACATTTGAAGAAGAAAAGTGACAAGGGATGAACATGTCTAGAGAACAGACCTCTAATGTATACTGAGCATTTGACAGTCCCTTCTACAGGATTTTCTTCTCATAATAATAGTAGAACTAAGCTTGTTAGACTTCATGGCTGGATGATTCTTCTGAAGTCCCCAGAGCCATCCACCCTCCTCTAGCTCCATGAGCTTGAATTCCATCCATTGAGCTGGTTGGGCAATGAAGTGAGCAATAGATATGTCATTCAACAGAGGAACCACAAATTGCCGGAGTTGTAGAGGGCTTACATGCTGCTAAGGGGGAGGGGGCTTCCTGGAATGACCCTAGACCCTTTTGTTTGATATCCCCTTTAAATTTCTCTAGGACCACATAGCTATCCTCTAGAAAGGGCTGAAGAAATTTCTGAAAACTATAACTCATGGTTCCATCCCCTGAGGTGTCTCTGGGAAGACTCTGTACATAAAATAGTAAGTACATAAATAGATAGCCATCTGAATTATAGATGAAATATGTCTTCTTCCTATCTATTCACCACTCTGGCCTTAGGTACATGTAGTGATGCTTATGTTCCCACCAGTTCATACAAGAGTCATAGTATCTTCCCTTGATGTCCTGTTGGGAATAAGGCAGGCAAGGTTGGTAGGAGTCCTCAGGGGGCTTCCATTCCCTACTCTGGAAGAATGGAAAAGAGCAACATATTTCTAGGGGCTATTGGAAAATGGAGTTATGCTCCATTAGGAACCCATATCTGGGATTGGGTGGGGTTGCCCCTAAGCTCTCAAGAAACTTTGTTCTGCCCCAGGGAAGTATTGCACAGTTGATTATCTTGGGATGCTATGTGTGGAATACTTATTGGCAACTTGGAAAGGGGAATCTTGGGTGCTGGTATAAAGCACCAGTTACTATAGTGGTAGGAGAACAGCAGCTCTCAGTGTGAGACAGATTTGTGTCAGGAGGGGGTTTTGTGGCTAAGTTTTGAGAAGGGAATTCTAGTATAAACGACTCATCATTCCTGGTAATCTGAGCTTGGGTAAGTCAGGTTTCCTGGAATTGGCTCTTCTGTCTCTGAGGGGATGTCAGGGAACCATAGTCCTGAGTTTTCTCTGCATAACCATCAAACTTGACTCAGGCTCCCATTTCTTGGTGATTTTCTGATGGAGGAGTATAACACTCGGTGGCCGTTTTATGTACCTTTTGCTCTCTGCTCTACTGGACTGCAGTCTCAGGCTCACCAAAGGAGGAGAGATCTGAGGATATCTGTGTTGTTGACACCTGGGGGTCCAGGTCATCTCCCCCAAATAGGAAAGTAGGGACTGTGGGGTTCAAATCAGAGCAAGATTTCCTTAGTCCCTAGTCCCAAATTCACCAACTTATTTTTTGGCAAGAGCAGATAGTTAAGTACTTGGGGAACCTTTCAACCCTCCCCCCCAAAAAAAATTGGTGCATTTCCTTCAGCTTCTCTGTTCCCTTTATTTCCAGAAGGTTATTTGTCAAAGGCTCTTTCTCATTGACTCTGGTATTTTATACCCCAAGCATAATGTCCCAGGAAAGGTCACTTACAGCTGAGGTTTGATTCATAGTTAGGGATTCCCCAAAGGGGTCTTAAAGCTATTCAGTATACTGCGAATACAGTGCAGCTTTTTATTTTGCTGTGTCACAGAAATGCTTAAAAAGAAAAAGATTCAGAGCTGTCATTGAGAAGGACTTAAAAAAGGAATAATAATCTACAAGTGGTACACTTTCTTTGGAGGATGATGCTTTTGCCATTAAAATATGAGGTACATAGTGGGACTGTTGAGAAGACAATATGAACAATGCAATCACAGTTCATGGCATCTAGAAAGATAAGTCAAGTACTGAGGCTTTATTTCTATTGGTTTCTTCTCCATTGAGAAGTATTGTAGTAGTTTCAGGGATGATTTTCACAGTGCCTCCAACAGCATCTAAGGTGTCTGCATTCTCAACCTACCAAAGTAATAAATGCCCATCTCATCATTTAGGATGAGTCAACTATGTTCAGGGAATTAAGTGTAAAGCAAAAAAGACAGGCAGGACCCAGACTCAGGCTTACTTATACATACCTGGGTACAATGTCATATATGGGTAGTCACTATAACTATTGGGAATTTGGGGAGAAGTTCTTCTCATCGCCTATTGGAAGTCAAAAAGAGAATTTTCCTGAGTCTCATATACTCACATAGGGAAGGGAGAGAAAGATGCGAGAAGAAATAAAGTTGACTCTCATTTTAAAGACTGTTCTTATTAAATGACTAATAAAGGGAATGCTTTGTTATGTCAAAGTAGATATCCTTCAGTAGTGGCCAAAGATTCCCAGAAATTATCAGGGAAGCTCAGATCAGCTTTAGGTTTACTTTATATCATAGTTAAAACAAAGAACAAAAAATCGGTGATGGTGGGGAATGGTTCCACTGATAATTCCTATGTACTTCAAAAATGGACAGAAGAAGGAAGACAAGGAAGAAGGAAGGAAAATAAAGTATTAGAGATGAGGAAGGGAGTTAGGGGGATGGAGAGGGGGAGGTAGAAAGGAAGGAAGGAAAGAAGGAAGGAAGGAAGGAAGAAAAGAAGGAAGGAGAGAAGAAGAAAGAAAGGAAAGAAGGAAGGAAGAAAAGAAGGAAGGAAGGAAGGAAGGAAGAAAGAAGGAAGGAAGGAAAGAATGAAGGAAGGAAGGAAGGAAAAAAACAAGAGAAAAATTAAAGTAGGCAAGAAGAGAGGGAGGGACAGAAGGAGTGAAAGAGAGTAAAGAAGAAAGAGAGGGTTAAAAAAAAAGAAGGAAGGAAAAATAAGAACAGATCAATCAACAAGAATGTTTTATATCTCTACTACATGCCTGGGTGTGTTGAGTTTTGGAGTTATGAATAAAGAAGTGACATAATTACTGTCTTTAAGGAACCTATATTCTAATGGGCAAATACAGCACGTTCATGGATGTATACATATATTTTATATGTTTATATACAATGTATTAATATCATTTTATATTTTTACTTCATAAATGTATGGAGTTTGGCAAAATTTGGGGTGAACTTTGCAATTATATGTAATATGTATGCACATAACATATATGCTTCATATATATTAATATCATATAGATATATTAACATATAAATAAATTTTATATAGCTATATAATTACAATGGCATTTTGGCAGTTCATTTCAACTTGTTGGAAGCAGGAAAGATGTATTGAAGGAGGAAGCATTTGGACTGAGATTTTAGAAGAACTAGAAATGCCAAGGGACTGAAATGAGCAGGGCGATCATTTCAAAAACCAGGAAAAAATAATCAAGTTATGGTAGAAGATGGAATAACATATACAAGGAACAGAAATCAAGCTATTGTGACAAAGTATTGAGTGTGTGAATCATAGGTAACCATATTTGAAAGAAAGGTTGAATTTAAATTTTGAATATTTTGCTTCCAAATAGAAACTATTGTATTGAAAACTAAAGGTGATATGAAGCTACTGGATCTTCTTAAACTGTTGAATGACCTGTTCCAAACTATGCTTTAGAAATGTCAGTTTGACAGTTGTATAGAACACAGTGCCTGATACATAGTGGTTACCTGTGGATTGTTTAATTGACTAATACTTATTAATTGTTAAATTTTATCAACAATCCTTGTTGCTTGATTAGGGTGTAACTAGAGAGAAAAGAAAGTGGAGAGTATTTGAGAAATTATTGCAATATTTTAGTTGAGAAGTTATAAATGTCTATTTTAAAAAATGAAATTAAAAACTATGATAAACTAAAGCACCTGGATGAATTCAAACAAGTAGATTAAATGAATTACATTGCAGAGTTCTAAAAAAACTGAGGAAGCTGATGACTTAGCCATCATCTGTTATCTATGAAACAGCAGAGGCTGAAAGAGTTACTATAAATCTGGAGTACAAAAAAATTTAAGATGGGGGTAATGGAATATATAAGCTACAATCAATGAAATTAACTTTGATATCTGGAAGAATTCTAGGCAACCAGGGTTAAGTGACTTGCCAATAGTCACAGAGCTAATAAACATTTGAGGCTGGATTTGAATTCAGTTCTTCCTGACACTAGGGTCAGTGTTCTGCTTACTATGCTACCTAACTGTCCCTAGAATGTGTTTAAAGGACTAGATTACATACTTCCAGAAGGAGAAATGATAAACACTATGAATAAAAATGGTTAAATATAGAACAGAATATTTTTGTAGAAGAGTTAATTCATTGAATAGACCAGGTATATTATAGATAACAACTGCTTAGATTTTTTTTTTTTTGCAAATGGATTCTGAAATATTTCATATCATGAACAAGATGGACAGAAATAAATTGGACAGCAGTTATATAAATTTAGGAAGTGGTTGAATGGCAAGACTAATAGTAGTAATTCCTGGTTAAGGAGTATACTATTAAAGGACTTATTAAAGGATGAATTGTGAACATCTTAGAAGGGAACCAGTAATCACTAAGAGCAAAAATAGCTTCAGCAAGAAAAGAAAAAAAAATCCCCATTTCTTATTTTTGGAAGAGTTACTAGACTAGGAAGGTCTTGGAAATGCTGCAAATGCCATTTCCCCTTAGAATTCAGGAAATATCTCATTGCATGCTTATGGACAAGTTCAAGAAAGTGGGTTAGAAAAATGCTAGAATGATGTGGCTTTAGGAAGTAATTGAAAGGCAAGATGAAAAGAGAAGAAAGTAATGTGGTTAACTATTAGTTTCCAAGGAGTGGATCTATATTTAGCTTTGTTGAAAGCTTTTTCCCTTTAAAATTAAATATTTGGATAAAATAATTTGTATTTAGACACATTAGAATTTTTGTCCCCCGAAAGGTCCATTCTAAATTTGAGCTGATGGGAATCCAATTTGGTAGAGAATGTGTTATGAACCGTTCAATTGAGCTGTATCACAGTATCCTCATGCAATATTCCTTTTGTGACCTACCTGTGAAATATCCTGTTTGTGTGACCTTCTCAATGTTTTGAACATGTCTAAAAATACATGCTTTATAGAACAGATTATCTTGTATTGGTGGAAGGAGTTTTTTCATCCAGAAGTTAACTATACCAAGGAAAGGACAGGTTCTAATCCTTGTTCTCTGGCTGTAGTCATAAAGCAGCTGTCTTAGCTTAGGTTCTTGAGTTATTATCTAAGAGATAAAATAAACAACAATAACAAAAGTCACAAGATTCTTTGTTCTTTGCCAGCAGTGTTGGGGCTTTCAGATGCTTTTTATGTTGAAGAAATGAGTAGAAAAAATTAATATGATGGAATGAGATGAGCAAATGATCCAGAAACAGAGAACCTGTCTTTAATAAGAAGGTCACCTTTACTGTTTTGGATTAGTTGTCTGAAGGCATTCTTTTTTTGTTCTTATGCATACATTTCTCCATATCACTGAACATTTTAACATCTGAAAAATGGTATCTTGGCAATAGAAATTACCAAGGGGAAAAAAGCAACAAAATTTTTGGACGCATCTGCTGTTTATCCTATATCATTTAAAAATTATAATTTGGCTGTGCTGACAGGCAAAAAAGATTCTTAATTTAGTAAATAGACATGGCTTTCACAGATTCACTGATAAAAAGTTCTATTTAAATTTGTTTGCAAGACTATAAATCCTTAGGTGTGAAAAATAAGTATCCACTGTTAATGGAATACATTAACATAATAAGAAATGTCAGAATAAAATGCAGAAATTCATATAATAAAATCTGACCCATGAAGATGGTAAAATTACACTTACTTCACACTTCTGTCAACAGTATTTGTAATTCAGTGAAACTTCAATACACACATGTGCTAATTGCTCAGCAAGTATCACATGTCATACTGCTTTGACCTTTAAAAATGTTGTAATAGCTCCATAACTCATTGAGTTTAGTGAAGTTAGTCAAATAATGAGATATATTTTAGGCAAAGCTGATGAGAGGAGTGAAGGGTGACTTACCATACACCTCTATTTTCCCTTTCTTCTGCAAGTAGATTATTTCTAGATGACTTCCCCTGTTGTTTTTTTTTTAATTTAATGATTTATTTATTATAAACTTCATTTTAAACTTCAACAATGCCAATTACATTGACTTTGTAAACATTTACTTATGAGATTTCTTAGAGCTGAAGACTTGTTATTTTAGTAGAGACACAAAAGCAATTGTGAGTGTGATCTCACACACCCACACACATACACACACACACACACACACATATATAAGAATCAACACAAGTGAAGATTAAATAGTTAATTACAAATGTTCACTCAGAGTGTTTAAACTGAGGTAGTTTCAAATAAAAAGTTTCTTTAATACATTTAAAATAGGATTTAATTTAAAAATATATGTAAATATGCATGTAGATTGTTCATATGCATACACACAAACACACACACACAACACCCACACACACACACACACACCAACTTTGAGAATGAGACACATTACTCACAGCAAGGCACATTCTTAGTCATATTACTTGTGCCTTTCTCTGGAAGTTGTAACAATCATTTCATAACCAAAAGAGAGTAGTGACAAGGGTAAAGGAAAGGGGGGGGGAAGCACAAATATAAATATACAGAGGATTTATATTTATAATGGTTGACATTTTGTTTCTCAATTTTTTCTTAATTGACTCATGGTTTAGTGGATCCAAGTTATGGAAGATTTACTATAAAGAACATATAATTTAAATGATTTTGCATGAGGTGTTTTATGTTGGATGACTTCCACATCTATGTAGTTGCGAAGATACTATAGACTCTTGTACTTTTTCTTTCCTAGTGTCTCACAGTTCAAAGCATGGGACAGATATTTCATCCATTTAGATCAAAGGTTTTTTTTTTTTGTTTTGTTTTGTTTTTTTGTTTTTAATGTGTGAGTAAAACCCTAAAGAAAGAATCCTCCACTAGATTTGGAAAAAAATATCTTTACCTGTGCTGAAAATCAAGAATTTGTCCACTAAGGCTCCTTTAAAAAGTCTTTTTATTTCTCCTTAAATGATATTACATCAGTCTGAACTCTACTGTTTTAGTCATTAAAAGTACAGTAACTCCCTTTAAGGAAATAGGGAATTTTTACTCACTCCATAGACCCTAACTTCTCCCTGGAGAGTGACATCAATGAAGAAAAATCTGGGAAGTATAATCTAAAGGAACATTTTCAACAAAGAAGCAGAGAAGTAATGCAGCACCCATGCTCACCTCTAGTTTGTCTTTTAGAAGAGAGAAATCCTCTGAATATTTCAGGAGAGAAGAATAAGTATCTGTTGGGAGGAAAACAACATGAAAATTTTGGGAAGCTGGTCTTGACAATTGTGTCTTTCCTTAATGGCCTCATCAAGGGCTCTTGGAATACTCCTTGCAAGTGTACAGAAATCATTTTAAAGCAGAGAATTTTAGAACTGTACAGACCTAGCACGATGATAATAAGTGGGTTGCTCAATAGTGTTCTCTTTTATTCATTTGTATTCAGGGAGACTTGAATCAATAAATTAATAGCAGTTTTTGAGCCTTTACTGTGGGCTATGCACTGTGTACTGAGCAATGGGAATACAAAAACCAAAACCTGATATGAGTGTCAAAGAGTTCACTTTCTAATGGGGAAGAAAACATACAAGCAATCATGTGTAGAGGACATATGCAGTGTAAAAAGGAGGTAATACAAGAATAAAATCCCTAGAAATGCGGGAAGGTATTGGGGAAAACTGAAAAAAAGACATATTGTAGAAAATGATGTCAACTAAGTCTTTTTTTTTCATAATAAGAGCTTTTTACTTCCAAAATACCTTTAAAGATAGTTTTCAACATTCACCCTTCCAAAAGCTTTTGTTCCAGATTTTTCTCCTTTCCCCCACTTCCCTTCCCTAGACAGCAAATGATCCAATATAGGTTAAACATATGCAATTCTTCCAAATATATTTCCATATTGATCATACTGCATAAGAAAAATCAGATCAAAAAGGAAAAAAATGAGACAGGAAAAAAGCAAATAAGCAACAATAAAAAGGTGAAAATATCATATTGTGATCTACATTCATTACCTACATCCTTCTTTCTGGATGCAGAAGGCTCACTCCATCACAAGTCTATTGGAATTGTTCTGAATCATCTCATTGTTGAAAAGAGCGAAATCTATCAAAGTTGATCATCATGTAATCTTGTTGCTGTATACTATGTTCTTTTGGTTCTACTCACTTCACTCAGTAATAGTTCATATAAGTCTCTTTAGGTCTTTCTGAAATCATCCTGATTGTTTCTTATAGAACAATAATATTCCATTATATTTATTTGTCATAACTTATTCAGTCATTCCCCAAATAATGGACATCCACTCAAATTTTAATTTCTTGCCATTACAAAAAAGTCTGCTACAAATATCTTTGCATATGAAGGTCCTTTCCACTTATTTATGATCTCTGGGATACAAACCCAATAGAGACACTACTGGATCACAGGGTATGGACAGTTTTATAGCTCTTTGGACATAGTTCCAAATTGTTCTCCAGAATGGTTGGATTAATTCCCAAATCCACCAGCAATCTATTAGTGTCCCAGTTTTCCCACATCTCCTCCAACAAAGTTTTTTTTTTCCCTTCAACTAAGTCTCAAAGAAATCCACAGGAAGTTGAGGTGAATAGGGAATACATTACAAGAATAGAACATGCAAGAGAAAAGGCTCAGATTCAGAAGATGGAGTCTCATCTCATGGGAGAGGAATAGCAATAACATCACTGTCCCCAGCTCATAGAGTATATGAAGAGGAATAAAGTCTAATTATCCTTGAAATTCTTTTTAAAATGATTATTCTGTTATAAATGGGAATGGTCAATGCAGTGTGGTGCTAGTTCCTTGGCTTAATATTTTTGGTAATGTTTAATTCCCCCCTCCCCAAATACACATAAAGATAGCTTTCAACATTCATTTTTGTAAGACTTTGTATTCCAATTTTTTCTCTCTTCTTCTCTTATCCTTCCTCTTCCCAAAACAGCAAGCAATCTGATATGGGCTAAATATATACAATCTTTTAAAATATATTTTCATATTTGTTATCTTGTGCAAGACAAATCACATCAAAAATGAAAAAAGCATGAGAAAGTAAAAAACAAACAAAAAATGAAAACACTGTTTACATCCATATTTAATCTCCATAGTTCTTTTTTCTGGATATGGATAGCATGTTCTATCCTAAGTCTATTGGAATTGCTTTGAACAACCATCTTGTTGAGAAGATTGGCTGAATATTTTTTTTGAGAATCCAGGTTCAAGAATATAAAAGTAGGGACTGTTTTTTTTTTTTTTACTTGCTTCTCTTTTTTCCTGGGGGCATGTGTCCTAGAATCATGTAGTAATTGCTTGGGGACAAGAGTAAAATTCTATTTTCTTGGAGAGCTAATGAATACTGTGATTCTCTGCTACTCATAAAAAAAGATTGTGGATAAAACAAACAAACAAACACAGTTTATAAGATTTTGCTCAATAGTTCTATTTCTATTATGTGAAATATAAAATGAACAAGTAAAATTGTAAAAAAAAAAAATACTTTATATAATATGGCTTAAATTCCAAGTTATAATTTAGTATACTTAATTTGCAATTTATAATATTGGTGGATCACTTTGAAAACCTGTTTAGAAAAGCACAAACAATGTGTACATGTTGGACAATTCCAAGTTGTCTCTATGGAAAAAGAAAAGCTTCCACCACTTAAAAAAGTTAGTCTCATTTTAACAACTACATTATTTTTCCCCCAGTGTTGCTTTCTTTACAACCCATTCAAAGATGGGTGGGGCTTTTGAAAACCACAGAGCAAGGAATAAATAAAACAGACTAGATTGAGAGGTAAACTGAGAGGTGACTTCTGTTAAAGATTTCTTAGTCCTCACTAGTTTCTTTTTTTTCTCTTTTTTTTTCCTTTGAACATTTCTCCCCTGGATCTTTTGTTTACCCTCATCATTTTCTATCTTTTGGGGTATCTAGTCCAAATATCTCATTTTATAGAAGAAACTTAAGATTGTACCTGGAAGGATATTTTTCCAGTGTCCTACATGTAGCAAATAGCTGAATGAAGATTTGAACTCAAATTCTCTAATTCCAAATCTGATAATCATTCAACAATACCATTATACTATGCACATTTCATTAACCCTTTCATAGAATGTTAACTCTTGGAATGGAAGCCCAGTGTCTTTTATAGAAGGAGTTTCATAGTTTGTGGATTTGTTTTTTGATCCATTTTTTTTTCTCCTCATTTCCAATCAAATTTCCCACAAGGCTTTGGAGGACTTTTTTTTCCTAAAATCCCTGGGACATCTAGAAGGTTAATGGGGTTGAATTTTTCCCCAAGGCTTAGAATATGCTACATAAATGTATCTGGATTAGGAATAGGGATTGAGGGAGATAGTCTTTTCTAGTTACAAGCATGGGAATCATAAGGAAAAGACCATTTCTCCTCAATATCTTGAGATAATTTTGGCCTTTTAAAAAAATCATTCCTCTAGCAAAAAGCCAACAATGGGTGCCAGGTTGGGGAGGTGGTGACTGGAAGAGGAGATGAGCAAAGAGGAATAATGGGTGTCCTGAGTTGCCCAGCCAGAGGGGAATCACCAGGAAGTAGCTAGGAGCAAGATTAAAGTAACTTTCAGTATTAAGAGTGGTAAGCAAGAATTCTGATGTCATACTATGTGGATACTTAGTAATTCCTGACTCTTATTTCCTAAAAGTAACAAGCACTTGGGGTGTGTGTTAGGAACTCAAACTATTTTTCTTTTGTAGTAAGACCTAGCACATACACATGTGTATACATACATATATACATATATATATATATACAAACATATGTATATTTCTGTCTATATCTATCTATCTATCTATCTATCTATCTATCTAATCTGCTACTATTTGCCAGTACAAAAGAAGGTAGGAAACATAATTCTGAGAGTGAAGATATGTTATAGAAATACCTTAGAGATTCTTGAATATGGCTAAATATTCTGTAATTGGTTTCAATCTGCTAATTGTGTGCTCAGAAGAAGCCTTTCCCTCTAGTTGCAAGGATCAGAATAAGTGCTGCCATTTTCTTTGACTGATTTTTCCCAGTTCAATACCTTCATTGCAGCATCTGATGAAAGATATGAGTTATAGGGGAAAAGCCTTGAAGCCCTCTTCCCTCTGAAATAAAAAAAATGGCCCAGTGAAATGGTACCCAGTCATTCTCCTGCTGCATTTGGTCTTTTTTCATTTTAGGTGAAGCAATTATACTCCCTAACCCCTTAAATTTTAAACAATCAGTAGAGCAAGCCTCCCTGCAATCCAGCAACCCTGTATTCCAGTGTTCAGACTTTTCAACTTGTCAAACATCAATACCCAGGTGAACAGTGTTTGACCTTTGGGACATGGCCAGCCAGTGTGCTAAGTGCTTTTTTGCAAATATTATCTGTTTCATAGAAAAACCTTACATATCAGAAACTTTTGTAACTCTTGTGGGTAATATCTTTGATAATGTGACAAAGCAAAGGACTTAACTAAGCAATTCTATGATATTTTCAAAAAAATAGCAGCTTGAGGGGATGTTTAAGCTATTTAACAGACAAAATATTTCAGCCCAACATTTCATATATATACATATTTGTGTGTGTGTGTGTGTGTGTGTGTGTGTGTGTGTTCATTTCAGGTAACTCCTACTCAATTCATTAAAGTAGATAAAAATTATCTTAATAAGTTGTTAATGCATATATTAACAGTATTTTTGTATGCAATAAATTTTATTGGTATGCTATTTGAAAGGCTGAATTCTTACTTTCAAATCATTATCAACACAAAATTTATCAAGATTAACTAAAAAGGTCAGATGGAAAAATCATGCTTATCGGTTTTTGGTTCTTATGCTATGATTTCTTGGTGATAATGAGTTACAAAAATGATCAGATTTCAGATTCTAAGAAAAAAAACAACTTTGCAAAACCATAACTAAATAAATGTGAGTTATTGATATATGTGGAATAATAGGATCAGAATTTGACTTTGTTTCTGTAAAAATTGCAGTATTGTATGAATGGATAAGCAATCTTCAGGTGAATGGACATTTTGAAACAGATTTCAAAATCTGCTCTTTGAGTTTCTTCCATAAGACCTGGGAGAATGTCCTTTTGTTCCAAATTTCTGACTGTGCCAAATTGTTCTTTTTTTTTGCTCTTGGCTCTTATGGATTCTAACACTTTTATAGGCATTTCTCCTTCCAGGAGTCTGTTTTTCTATGAAGTGGAAATCTGGCTTCTGTCTTACTTGTTTCTTTGATCCTTAATTTTTTGTTTTAAAAATTCCATTGATGATGGAATATAAAGATGATTAACTCAGAATCCCTACAGGCATTTTTGAGGGAATATTTCCTAGCTTTATATTGGCATTTCCTTCTCTCATATATGATGGAAGTTATTAGTACATTAATTATACCATTATATGTTTAATTTCATGTGTTGTCAGATGTTAAAATTAAAAGATTACTATCTAAAGGTAGGCAAAATTCTATAAATATATGAATATGACTGTATATACACATATATGCACACATATTACATATGTAATATTTGCCTTCACAAAAGAATCATTCTGGGAGGGGAAGACCCTTAGAGTTTTTAGCCAGAGCAGAAATAATTGTTATTTCATTCACTCTGAGCCATCAAACCCCCTTCAATCCTCATCTTGATTTTTCTGAGTCTAACTCCCACTCTACTATACCACCTAGTTGCTTTTTCTTAAATTTCCATTAGAAATCTTGAGCTAGAGAATTCCTTTGACTGGGAGTTCACCTCGTAATAGTGTCCTTCCAAGTCTGATTATTTTACCACTGAACATATACAGAATGGGAAAAAAAGAAACTGCAATTCTGTTTCAATCTAAGTCATATTCAACATCCCCGCATCCCTCAAAATTGATTCTTAACATGCTTTTAGAGGAGCACATTGGTGATGAATATCTTATAACTAGAATATATTTTCCCACAAGAAAAATGCCTACAATTCTCTAATAAAATTATTAAATTATTTGCAGTTTTGATTATTCTTTCTCTAATAACTAACTCTGAATCTCATTCTTTTTTCCAAATTTATGAATTCTGACCAAATATTCATAGATGATAAATTATTTATAGTTGATTTCTCTATGTGTTTTATATTAAGTGTTATAGGACTAGAGATCCCATTTCCCCCCTCCAACTACATTTCTCAAAAACAGGGAATAATTTGGGGATAAAGCTTTCCCTAAGACTTGATCAGCCTTTTCCTTCCTATATCTTCCTGATCATGTAAGGACATAAAATCACATGGAGTTGGAATCCTTCTGACTTGATAGCTATTGGAAGAATATATGGATCATCATGCCTTCCCCTGATAACCCCATGCATTCCATTTTCTTTTCTTTTTTTAATAATAGCTTAGTATTTTCAATATTCACCTTTGCAAAACCTTCTGTTCCAAATATTTCTCCATTCCTTTCCTCCATCTGCCTCTCCTAGACAGTAGAAAATGTAATATATGTTAAACATGTGAAATTCTTCTAAATATATTTCCACATTTATCATGCTGTACAAGAAAAATCAGATCAAAAAGGAAAAAAATGAGAGAGAAAGAAGCAAATAACAACAAAAAAGGTGGAAAATACTATGCTGTGATCCACATTCAGTGCCCACAGATCTCTCTCTGGTTGCAGATGGCTTTTCCCATCACAAGTCTATTGAAATTGGCTTAAATCACTTCATTGTTGAAAAGAGCCACATCCATCGGAGCTGAACATCACATAATTTTGTTGTTGCTATGTACAGTGTTCTCTTGGTTCTGCTCACTTAGCATCAATTCGTGTAAATCTCTCCAGGCCTCTCTGAAATCATCCTGATACATTCCATTTTGAAATGAGGAGGCTGATTTTAGAGACACTAGATGTTGTTGTATCTTTGCTCTGTTAGGCCTAAGTAAACCTTTAATTACTTATTCAATGACTTATGAGTGTCTCATTTCATCTCAAAACCCAACCTGAATTAACAAGGTTTTAGTGGTTAGCATCTAACATTTATCACATTTGGTAATTTGGCTGAGATAACTTCAACTTATGTTGAAGTCAAATTGGGCATAAGGCATTGAAAATACAGGAGGGGGTGAGCAGAAAGCTTGTTGGCATCTGGTGGCAAGAACCCTTCTGTCTGCATGTGGGAAATCTGCTCAATGAGGAAAAAGCAGATTGTCACTCAACTAGAATGGATGCTCTGTGGATGGATGTTAGTGGATGCTTCCTCAGTTTGTAAGAATGAGTTGAATGCAAATTTTCCTAGTTTTTAACCATATTAATGCCAAAAGTGATCTGGCTCGGTACATTCAGATATTAGAGAATGATATTTTTGAGTACCATTCAATAAATCTGAGTAATATTTAATAATGGTACTGGTGCCCACCCAAATGAAGGCATCATTCTTGCTGAGGATGAGTATTGGGCTCAATGGGAATTTCCCACCTGATCATGGATTGATATATATTTGAGGCTTCTCTGTTATATCTTTTGCACATGATCTGGAGCTACTTTTCAATTTTCATTTATAATGGCATGTAAGGTCTCCAAAGGGAGGCTATTGCTTTCCCTATAGGCTTCTAGGGTTAGGTCTCAGGGGTTAAAGTTGTTGGTTGCTAGGATGCCTTTCCTTCCCTTCCTGGAGTACTTAGGAAGTTCCTCTTAAGTATGAGATGACTATGGCTTTTCTGTTAGTCCCCTTGTAGTCTTGATGTGATCTTTCCCATTAGCTCATGATGGAGATCATTGGCAAGACAGTCTTCTAATATACTGACAAAAAAAAAAAAAGATAATTTCCCAGAGCACTTTGAAACTCAGATCATCTTCTTTTTTGTAAAGAGGGAGGGAAAGAGTTGAAGCGCCTTTCTTTACCTCCCCACCAAAAGACCTCCTCTTAGGAGCTTAGCTAAACTAGTTTTTTTTGTTTTGTTTTGTTTTATTTTTTGAGTTCCTCTGTGAAATATTCCAATACCTACTTCAAAAATAGCTTTCTGGTTTTGAACTCTATCTGGTTCAGGCCTGTTAACTCATCATTCTCCATCAATTCTGAACCTGATAATTATTTTTTAAAATTCTGGTTTTGTAATGGTTAAACCATTTGAATTGCTTTTCGCCATTCTTTCAAATCAAATTAGCTAAAGATTTATTAATTTTGATATATTTTCCAAAGAACCGATTATCAGTTTGTTTAAATCATTTCTATAATCTTTTGGTTTCTAGTTTATCTCTTTCTACTTTTTAAATATGTCATCTGTTGTGCTTATTTTGAGTTTATTTCCCTATTTTCTAAATCTTTTTTTTTAATTTTCTAAATCTTAAAATGCATGTTCACTTAGTTAATCTACTTTTCAATTTTGTTAATATATGTTTTAGAGATATATTTTTTCCTCTGAATACTACATTAGTATATCCTTGATATTTTAGTACGTCTTTTCATCGTTATGATTTTCTTCCATGTAATTACTATTTCTCTCTATGATTTGTTTTTTGTCTTGTTACCTATGTTTTAATTGTTCAGTCTCCATTAGGCTTTTTGTGCATGTGCTTCCCAAACTGATTATTATTTTATTGACATTATGGTTTCTAAAAGATTTCTGTCTTTTAGGCATTTATTTATTATTCTATCTTATATAGAATACCATTGGGATTTTAACACATGGTTGGTTTTATAAAAATTACATGTGGTGTTAAGAAATTTGTATATTTTTAACAGTCACATTTGGAAGATACCATAAGTTTTTAACCTTTTAGTTTCTCCAGCAAATTGTTCTATCCTACATTTTCCCTTTCATTTGTCTTTTTGCTATATTTGTTGCAAATAGAGAGAGGGACATTAAAATTTTACTGTCTGTGTCTTCTTGTAATTGAGTTACTTTCTTCTTTATGAATCTAGATGGTAAGACAGTTGAAGCATACAAATTTAATATTAATATGAGGTTGGTTTTGTGTGTATGTTTGTGTGTTCTTTTCAATGTAGTGTAGTTTCCTTGTTTATTCCTGGTGAATTTTTATTTTTGTTTGTCTGATAACATAATGACTACTCCTGCTTTTTTGGATTTACTTGATGAATATAAATTTGTTCCAGGCTTTCATTTTTATTCTGTGTTTAAATCTTCTTTTTAGGGATGTTTCTTATAAGCAACAGATTGTGGACTTTCATATTTAATCCAATCTGTCACTTTTTTTGTTTTATTCAATTGCTTAATCCATTCACATATAAATGTTTATGTTTTATTCCATTTGCCTCTAAAGTTGACTTTTATGGATTATAATTATTCTTCCTTTTTCTCAATAAACTCAATACTTTGTTCTCCCGTTATTTTTGATAAGTCTATTTTAAGACAACCTTAGTTCCATCCATTTTCTTGCTTTTATCCTTAAACCTCTTAATTCTTATTTCTTACTTCTTTCCCTGATTTTAGATTTTTGCTTCATTTGTCATTTCCTCTATTTCTCCATTTTATCTTGTTACCTCTTTTTCCTATTTTTTATTCTCTTTGCTGAATTGGCAAATAAAATAAACACATTGTACTCCCCTTCAGCTTGCTTTGTTTGTTAGTCTCTCCTCCCCATTTTTTTTTATATCTTCTTCTAAAAAGAATTTCCTTTCACTTTATTCATTACTTTCCTTCCCTCTAACTTTTTATTCTTTGATTCATGGACTTTTTATACTTAATATTCTTTCTTTGGTCTCTGTATTACTTATAAAGTTAAAGCTTTTAAAGCTTTTTTTTTGTTCTATCTTTTAAACACTTTCTATATTATTGCCTTGCAAAGCTTATCCTCCTGTCCCCCCACTTTTATTTTTTCTCTTATACTTTCCTTTTAGAAACATCGATTCATGAAGAGAATAGAACAATAGAAGTGTTTCTTTATGGTGGGGATTTTCTTATGTCCCTGATTGTATAGTTTGTTGCTAGCCATTACCTTTCCCATGGTCATTTCTCTGCTCCTCTGTGCATCTCTGTCTTCCAGATCTTGTAGGCAACAATTGCATTCAGAAACCGATTATCCTTCTCTTGAATCAGGAAGCTGTACACAGAGGTACAGAAATCTCTTAGAGGTCTTTCTTAGCGCCAAGTTCCTGTAGATTATTAAAAAAAATTAAGTTTTCCATCTCCTGTAGCAGCTTTCCTTAATAAGAATCTTTCAGTATTGAATTGAAATATTTAGTAAACATTAATATTAAGTGTCTACATTGTGTTAAGTGCTGAGGATACAAACATTTAGAAGAAAAACTCTTTACCTTCAATGCACTTAATAATTTCGTGGAGAAAGACAACACAGTAATGAAACTGAAAATCATAGAGGGTGGGCAGAGAGCAACAAGTATTATTTTTCTTGAAAGGGAAACAATACAGAGTTCCTGATGAGAAATGGAGATTTATCAATGATGTAGTGAATTAACAGGGATCATCTTTTGGGAAAATAAGTAGTCTTAAAGAGGCTATTCTCTCTTCTCATTGCCTGGATACCTTGGGCAAAAGTACTGAGGCAGGGTAGAGAAGTGTTTTGGAGAAGCCCCTAAAATAGTTCAGCCAGGGAAGAAAGGAAAAGATATTCCCATGATTCAATCGCTCCCCTTTCTATATAATCCTTTCTTCCATAGCTCATCTTTATGAAAGATTACAAGAATTATTTTTTTATCATTGATTTAATTAAGTTACATTAGTTTATGCTCTATCCTCTACTTCCTTCTTACCTTCTACCTTTTTATGCATATTCTCATTCTGTAGTTTAGTTCCCCTCAATTCCCCACCTACACACATATGAACATGCACATACACATACACATATTTAGGATTTATTTATATTTAGGATGTGGCAAAGTTTAATTTGTGATGTTTCAAGGCAGGTTTTTCTTTATCATTTATTTCACTTAAGTTCAGATTTGTCTTGTAGATGTTTAAAACAAAATCTCTTATTGGTGACTCTGTTATTTGTTGTTTTTGTTAATTCCATAGTTTTCGTTCTCTTCCTGATATATTTTCTTCTTTTTTTCTGATGATTCATTTCATTATTTGTACTTTCATTGATTATTTTATTTGTTTTTCTTCTGTATTTTAATTTTCTGAGGTGCTTATAAAGCAAATATCTGATTTTTGTTGTAAGAATGTTCAAATGCCCTTTAAATGGATTTTTTTTTCCTATTCATGATTAGGCTTAGATTTACAGAGTATGTCCTCTTAGGTTTGGTCTTGTGTTTCATATTTTATTCCCTTTTATATTTTTTGGTGGGTACAGAATTGTTTTCTAATAATTTATTTCATTATTTGTGATTTCATTGAGTCTTGTATTTGTTTTTCTTCTGTTTTTTACTTTTCTGATATTTTAATGCAAATATCTGATTTTTATGGATAGTTAATATTTTCCCATTCAAGATCAGGCTTACAGAGGCTTTACAGAGTATATCCCCTTGTGTTTGATCTTGTGCTTCATATTCTATTCCCTTTTACTTTTTTGATGGGTGCAGAATGGTTTTTAGCTGGCTAAGATATGATGATTGATCTCAACTCAGTTGATCCTACTTTTACATATCAACACAATGCTGTTTTTGTTATATTTTGTTCTAATTCTAGCTATTTTTCCATTCTTTCAGTCAGAACCTTTGACAAAACTGTTATGTGTATATATATATGTGTGTGTGTGTGTGTGTGTGTGTGTGTGTGTGTGTGTGTGTGTATGTATTATTCCTGTTATACTTCTGCTCCTGCTCAATATTTGTTTTCCATGGACTCGAACCTTAAGTTTCTCAGTGAAGCTTTTACTTTCTTAATAATCCCAAAGAAGAAACTCAGTTGAATGGAAATAACTGCATTAAAAAAGTCAGAGTTTCCATGATGCATTCACAAATTGTGTCCTGTCAGGGTTCACACAGCTAGCTGGGTCAAATTTGAATTCAGATCTTCCTGATTCTAGAACCAGCTTTATATATACAATTCCACAGATGTCTTCACATTTTATTTATCTTCATCTTTTCTATAACCCATAATACACTGCCTCACACACAGCAAGTACTAAGTAAGTGTTTGACAGATAAATTGCTATAATTATAAAAGAGTCTGTCACTTAGGTGAGTTGATTGTTGTTATTGGGATCTTGCCAGATGTCTAGACTTTTGGGGGCATCCTACAACAAATATGGAGCAGAATTCAATGCCTGTATTGCAGTCTTTGATGTTACTGACAACCCAGAATAGTTTTACACCTTGTTAAAAACTATAGTGTAGAATAACACGGATTAGCTCCAGGGTTTGTTTGAAGACCTAAGTACTCCTCCAGGAAATCAATTTTTTGTTTTCAGATTTTACTACTTTGCTGTAGCTTCAGTCTTTATAGCATGACGGCTAAGGGGGAATTTGATATCAGATGTTTCAGAATCACTTAATAGAGGATCTATTCTATTCTATTCCATTCTATTATATAGAGGATCAAAATAGAGTTTGAAGTTCAGTTACTAATAAATTTAAGAGCCAGAAACTGTTAGGAAGGCAATTCAAAGACTGGAGTTCACTCTAACAGTTATTTCTTATTAGCAAACTTCTACATTGAGATAATGTGTGACTCAGGTCACAAGTTCTTGGCTCTTTAAGATATTGTCTGACTCTAACTCTTATTAAATGATGCTAATATGAAAAACGCTAAATTTCTTCTTATTTTGCATAAACTCCAAACCAGTTTATATAAGATCATTCGGTTTTTTGATTCAGTGAAGAAAGTGATAAATTTGGAGTTACAGAACTAGAATTCAGATTCCAATTTTGCTACTTGGGTGACCTTGAGCAATTCAATGAACCTTTCTATTTATTAGTATCTTCCTTTATAAAATGAAGAGCATTAGTTAGATGGTCTCAAAGACACTTCTCAACTCTAGAACTATGACCTTCTAAAAATTCTATGATTACCAAGTTGCTTTTTTAAACTACCCCCTTACCCTATGACATAGGTAGTACAAATATCATTATGAAGGGTTTCATGGTAGAGTGGAGAAAGTACTAAACTTGATATGAAGAAGACAAGGGGTCAAATACCACCTCAGACACTTGTAAGATATATTATTTTGGGTAGGTCACTTAAAGTCTCTGAGGTTTGATTTTCTTATTTTTAAAAATGTAAAGGCTGGCCTTGATGACTTCTATTGGTCTTATTTTGTGGGTGAGGAAACTGAAGTTCAAAACAGGTTGTCTCATGGTCTTACAAATAATAATTATTAGAGATGGGATATGAATTCAGATCTCCAAGTCCATTGATATTTCCATAACATCATTTGACTTTCAGGAGTGTTTGTTATTGTGGATGATGGAGAACTTGTTTTATTTTTTATAAAAATATTATATTTTTTTCAAATTTTCCTAACCCATTATGGTCAACTAGGCTCCTGTGTTTGCAGAAAATCTGTCCTTTTCTTGTCTATAAGCCATATATGTTCTCTCATGTATAACAGAAATGATTATGGTACATAGATCATAACTCCAATAACCTAGTTGACATTACAGCTCTATTTTTGACTAGACTAGAATTCCTGGTGTATATATATCTGTGTATGTGTTTGCATATTCTGAAAGATCTGAATGAAGGTTCACTAAATTAATGACCTAATCTAGAAAAAGAAAAAATAATGTAACACAGTTCTTCCCTAACAGTGGTGAGACATGAAGAGAGAGGAATACTACTGGGACAGATCAGGGGTAATGGTGCAAACCAAGTATGTCTGTCTGGTATTGTGTTTGTTTTTGTTTTTTGTCATAAGAGAGGGTTCAGTTTTGGTGGAATGAGTGGGATGAATATATTTTAAAGAAAAAAAACACCCATAAACTAAAATTTACACATATGTCTATATCACCCATAAACTAAAATTTACACATATGTCTATATCTGTGTATATGTATATGTGTCATGTACATATATGTACAGAAATAATTGGAGTAAAGAAAAATAGATTCATTGACTTAGCCAATTAAACTTATACATTTTAACATATTAGAGTTTTTATATTTCTGTGTCCTGTAGCACATTCTTGCTTTAATATGATCTCCATTATTTCAAAAGTTTTTTTTCATATATCATATTAGATATTAAATATACTTTCAATGAATAGTCAATATTTCAAAGTCAAGTCTTGATTATAGCTTATAAGTTCCCAAAGAGATTAAAATCAGGCGAGTTTTTAGACCACCAAAGCATGTTTGTCTCCATCTCCCATAAACTTATTTACTTTTTGTGCTATGTGGAATGGTGCAAAGTCATGCTGCAGCATTCCATCTCCATTTGGCAATGTAGTTAATTCCAGATGATTCTACTTTTCAGTATATCAAAACATTTAATGATTTCCTTAATAGATGCAATATAATTCTAAGTCCGAGAGAAGTAAGCAGGTCCCCCAAGTTTCCTTTTTCATTTATGTATCAATATGTTGTAGTCAGATTAAAATATTTAGATATTACAGGCTCAATTGGATTTTTGTGTAGCATGGATGAAAATATTAGTTTCATCAATTAAAAATGACCTTTTAAAATCTTCAGAACTCCAGTCTTTGAATTGCCTTGCCTACAACAGACATTTTTAGTTCATAGCAATGTTTAATTACTCTCTTTCCTCCCCCGTTGATCTCACTATTCTTTCAACATCAAGAAACCTTTATCCCATCGTAGAATGATCAGTAATATATCTTTTGATTGCAAAGGCACTCTGAAGAGCTTGTATTCTTGAGCTTCATTAGGCTGTTATGCAGCATTAGTTTGTCAATTTTTAGCATTATTTTTCATCTTTGCCTACCCTTTGCCCTTTAGTGAAAATTATAGTTTTTTTCAGGCTTGAAAAATACTTGAAAGGAAGCACTTGACTTCCCCATACCAACAGATAATGTAATATTTCTAACTATCCTTAAAATATTCTTTTTAAAAACTACTTTTTTTCATTATCCTTGAAGTAGTATATATTTTTAAAAAACAGACAAAAACGAAACAATAGATAGCAATGAAATATATATATATATTATTCAGACTATAGAGATTTAGGAAAAAGCTGGGGAAATCAGTTTAATTCATGCTCATCTTGTGAAGGACAGATATTCTGGATCAGCCTTTTATTATTGAAAACACACAAATGATCATTGCTGTCACAAAACAAAATTATTGCTTGCTATAATTCATTTGCCACTCTGTTTGATAGGTTCAAATATTAGCACCAGATTCTTAGAAATAAAATCAATAAAATAAATAAGTGAATTAGAAAAACAAATGGAATATTAATGGTAAGTATCTGTTGAATTTGCGAAATTAGGATTCGGTATCCCATGAGCTATGTTTCACAAAATGTTAAAGAAATCTATAATACTCCTTAGAGGAGAGACATTTAATTGTGGTTGTGCCACAAGTCCTAAAGACAATTTTATTTGGAACCCCACAAAAATAAATCATTTAAAAATATATCACCATTATTATAACCTTGTACAAACATTATGGCATTCCAAAAGGGTGTGGTTTACTTTCTTTGCAATTATATAAATAGATACATGTTGAAAAGGGAGCTGTCATTAAATATGATGATTAAAAGAACTTAGAAACATGGAACTTTTAAAAAAATTCACATTAACATTCTTGAATACTTCAAAGGAATACACACACATGTGCACACGCACAATAGAAGTTAGGAAAAACAAATCAAAGAATTTCTGGGTAAGAATTTATTTCTTCCATTCTCCAGCACCTGAAATCCATTTTGCTTTATTACCTATATTTCCTAGACCCTGTCCATCCCTTGCTCATAGGCTATGGGACATTCACAACAGTTCAAAATCATTAGGTTATCTAAGGAATGATTGGATTGGCCCTACTCATTGCTGTGGTCTGACTCATGACTCATAGCATCTAGTGGATGATAATAATAGAACACAAGTTAGATTTCCTCCTAGGGAAAAAAAAAATCAAAGTTAGGGATTATATTAAATATGAGGAGATAAATTCCCTAAATTGAAAATATAATTACTAGAGGAATCCCTGGAATCAGGATGATCTGAATTCAATTCCAACCTCAGACTTTTTATTAGATATTTATTAAATAAATAAATATTTGTTTATTATATTAGACACTTACTAGCTGAGTGACCTTGGGCAAGTCATTTAACCCTGATTGACTCATCATATGCATACACAAACATATAGATAGATGTAGAGTATTATTTCCAAATATATCTATATACATCTATATCTATTTATAGACACATTTATGTATGTATGTATCTATCAGTATATCTTTTGACCACAAGCTGAAAAAAATATATTGATAAAATAAAACACTAACATTTTTAACCTGTTAGTTCTAAAAAACATTGAGATGTTCTCTGGGTTTCTTCTTAGGCTGGCCTTTTTGCACCATTATTTCATTTCAGTGTCAAAATCACTTCAATCCTAAATTTATCTAAATATACCTAGTGACTTCCTGTTTATGGGGAAAAATGTTTTGCCTAAATGTGGTCATGGGTTTATTCCCTTATTTGTCCTGCAACCCATTTTCCCAATTGTTTTAATTTCCAAGGTGATAGTTTAAAAAATGAGATGAGAATATAGTATCGTAAGAAATAATTGATGTTAATGTATTAAAGTCCTCTCAGTTCTCTCAAGATAATACATGTATATTCATGTAAACACAAGCACACATAAATTTGAGCAGGATATACTTATACAGACACAATAGGTTGCTCACAGGGGCAGTCTGTGGAACTCCTATATGAACAGCCAATAACTTAGCCTATAAAATAGATTGACTCTGAAAATTCTAAAGTCACCAGAAAATAAATACTAAATCTATCTATGTTCAGAAAATTTGCTAACAGGATTATGTAATTTAAATCCCAGACACTTTCTACCAAAAAAAAGATATATTTTTTTTTTCATTTTTCTTCATGTCTAGTCTTTTTTGCTCACATGTTTTTAATGTCATTTGTGGTTGTTCCCATTCTCAAAGTTACTTGGGGTCATAATTACTTTGAAATTACAATATCCTTTCAACCCTTCCCTGCTTTTGGAAATGTTTTATTTTTGTCTCTTGAACTTTTTGTTCAGTGCATAGTACTAGACACCACTGTGAGTCTCAACCACAGTAATTATACATTGCTTCTTGAATTCCATAAATGTCATGGAGTTTATCAATAGCAGAATAAAGATTGCATAATTTTTAAAACATTGATGATTATGATTATGATGATAAAATAGACTCCTTAAAATAAAAGAAAATAAAAGTTTCTTCCCCTTCCACATATAGCTTGTGTTTCCCTAATCCCTATGCACTGGGACAATTGAATACTTCTGGGGTTTCAACTGCCACTTTGTATAATAAGCTACTCAAGTTCATAGTTTATGATACCTTCTTGTAATAATAGCTGTCCCTTTTGCCCCATCAATTTTCTTTTTTGTAACTCTGGATTCCATGCTGATGTTTTCCCATGTATCTTCTCTTTTAACAAAATTTGTTTTATCCTTTTAAACCTCTTATATAGAAAGTTGCTGATCTTATGAACAGGCTCCTGAGAGATGTAGTTCTGTGAGTGATTCTCTGTGCCTATCTGTTATACATACTAGGACATTATTAGCTTATATCTATATACATAACTCCTTTAAATGTTTTTGAAAGAATCAAATAGTTAAGAAAGATCTGCCAAGAGGTTACTAATTAATGTCCAGCAGTGTTTTGGCTTTATTATTGCATGGATGATTTGATTAGACTTTTTGGTCAGTTGTATTAGATTCTTTGGTCAAAGTGACAGACCTGAAGTGAGCATGATCCAGTAAGATATATAGTTAGGAATAGGGGTTTTACCATTCTATCTCTGTCACTGATTAATTGTGTGATCAAGGGTAATTCACCTAACCTGAGACTCAGTTTCCTTCTCTGTAAAATGAAGCATTTGCTAATTATGGGGTTCAAATGATATAAAGGGCTTTGCAAATTTTAATGTGTTATAAATGCCAATTGTTGCTGTTTTAATAGTTATCATTATCCTTTCAAGACAAAAGAATTTGGTAAACTGAAAGGAAAGATATTTCCTTACAGTTAAAATATTTTAAATGGTCAAAACAATAAAATGTAAAAATAACTCAGAAAATATACCTGAGTCTTCCAAACCTAAATTATTGCCATAGTAAAATACTAAATAATGACATTGGACTTTCTAGTGAGAGGTCCTTTTATAATTCTGACAGGAGTCAGAGAACCCCAAATTACTTTCATAGTAAGACAGAAAATCAGGAAGTAAGTGCTACACTTTAATAGTCAGTAAAAAAATTGACTCAGCTTGATATAGACAGGTCTATAAAAATCTTTAAAATTCTTTCAATGTTCCTGCTGTGAGCAAGAGCAGCCCTAAAACTGTGGCCTTTGGAAAGAGTTGGCACTAATAAGATACGACTATTTTGAACATGTGAAAAACTAAATTAATTATTAAGTCATTTTCAGCTATTTCAGACTCCCTAATTTTATTTCACATTCTTTGATAGAGCTTTAATTCCTGGATCTTTGTCAGAAGGTTAGTCATTTGGTCAAGAGAGGCAGCTTGCATGGGTGCGATAACAAGAGAATGAGGTAACCTATTTAATTTTCACAAATCAGTAGAATTTTTAAGAGTTTCTTATTCACTTTAAAATAGCATGAGGTTTGAGTAGGATTTCTATCTTTCTTCTTCCTTTTATAAAAATGTAAATTCTTATCCTTTAAAATGTTGTATTCCCCCCGCCCAGGAGCTTTCTTAAATTGGTTAATTAAAAAGTGACTGCTAAGGCATGAAAGCAGCATTTCCCCTATGTATTTTAATAATACATAATAATAATGTACACTAAAAGAACATTTTAAATTAGCAAAACATTTCACATACATTAGGATTTGAGCCTCCTGAGGCCCTTGTGAGTAGGTACCAAAAATATTAGTCATATTTTAGAATAAAGAAATTGTGTCTCAGAGATTAAGTGATTCACCCATGGTAAGTGTCAGAAAGTGGGATTTGAAAACAAAACCAGTACTCTATGAGACACTTATTCAACAAACACTTATTGAAGTCCCAGTTTATAAAGATTCTAGACTAGGTCCCAGGGGAAATGGGAAAGTAAATAACAACATCTGATTATTCTCTAAGAGGTTTTTTTTTTAATTATTAACAATCACAACATGTCTATGACTTGAAATACTGGGGCATTATTGTCTAAGTCTTTTGATCTTCAATAGGCAATATTTTGGGAATCTTTCTCAGGTTCATTTAATGTTGCCTACTAATGTAGAATTTAGAATGCTGCATATATAACTTTTCCCCTTCCCTCCTTCCTCCCCCCATATTCTTTTTTGGGAGTCAGCAAGAATCTTTCTCTCTCTCTTTCCTCCTCTCCACCACCTACTTTTCATGCAAAAGTTATTATTGCTCATTTATATCCACCACTTATTTTCCTGAGAAATTTAGGTCCTCCTCAAATGAAACCTTGTCAAAAAAGGCATTTGTGCCTTCTTCTAAGTTCTAGGATCACAAATAAAGTCTATTATTATTGTTTATGTCTCAAAAAGTTTCCATTCTAATGAAGTAGACAGCATGTAAGCAATGAAATGCATATAGAGCCTATAGAATGTGGATTTGAGAAGGAAAGATGCTAAAATTAGTAAATTAGGAAAACTTCCAAGAATGGGTGGGGTTTCAGATGAATATGAATGAAAAGAAAGAAGCTAAGAGGAAAAGCTGTGAGGGAAGAGTATTCTGGAGGCTGCTATTAGCCTTCGGATGTTGTATAGTTCTATGTGTTGAAGCTACATTGTACCACTGGGAGAATATTGATGTTGAAAAATGAACTTTTTTGATGAACAGAATGGAATAATAGAAAACACCATCTAGTTTCTCAAGTGAGATGGAGCTGGTTTTCCTCTTGCTTCAATCTATGGTAACGTTGTTATTTATAGGCAGCCCTTACCTTATGATTCAACAGGCCAAGTGCATGTCATAACCTGGGGAATAGACATTCTTCATCTTTTTGTAGGGTGAATGGTTAGAGCAATTTATGGATCTCATTGAGGTGGAATTTTAATGTTCTAAGCTTAAACCAATTAGCACAATTCTATTAATAATCAGGTATATTTGAATAGTCTTCATTATTGGAAATGCAGCAGTGAATAAAGGTTTTGATTTTGGAATCAAATGATAATAGTTCAAATCTTGGCTCTGCCATTTATCTAATAAAGTCACTTCATCTCCCTGGCCAATATATTCCTTATTGGAACAATAATGTGGTGGGAACAGCTCTATCTGAGGTCCCTTTCCATTTGTTGAAATCCCTGCTTCTATTATTACATTTTTAATTGGATTTTGCATAAAACATCCTGAAAGACACTACTGAATATATTTGGTGACCATGTGTTTTCTTGTTTTATGCCTCATTTGATGCTGATATTCAGTGAATTCTCAGTGGAACAAAGTCATCACTCTTCACATCTGTTGTGGACTCTTTTATAATTTTAACATGTATATAGCAGATACAAGTTTGATGAAATGTATTGAAACTGTATTTTGATCTATTGAATACACACACAGATATATATGTGGTGGTCAATAAATAGATTCAAAAAATCCAATCATTTCTCCCTAACTTAATTATTTATATAATTATGAATGCTTGTTCAGTTGGGTAGAATTTTATAAGTGAAGTTCTCTCTTTTTCCTTCTTATGTCTTCATCAAAGATACAATTGGTGACTTCATGGGCCATTCTCCTAAGGATTAAGAAACTAGTCATGTTTAACATATATTGAACTACTTGCTATCTATGTAAGGGTGGAGGGGAAGTGAGGGAAAATTGGAACACAAGGTTTTTCAAGGGCTAATGTTAGAGAATTGTCCATGTATATGTTTCGAAAAATAAAAAGCTTTAATAAAAAAGAGATTAGAAAGTAATGTGACATATAGTGTAAAGGGCGATAGACTTGAAGTCATGAGAAACGAGGGGCTTAATACACCTTTGGCAGCTGATTAATCATGAGAATGTTTCTTAACATTTTAAGCTTTCATTTCCTCATTTGGCAAGTTGAGATAATATCTATACTCTTTATATTCCAGGATAGCCGCAAGAGTCAAATAAGAGAATATTTGAAGGTATTATTTAAATGTTAAAACTTAACAAACACATTTATACCATGATGATGGTGATTAAAAGCAGCATGAATAGTCTTTAGGAGTTGTTACTCACTGGAAAGAGAAAGACACTGGTTCAAGCCCTACATCTATCTTATATTAGCCATGTATTCCTAAATAAGCCATTAAAATTTTAAGCACTGAAGGAAACTCTTTAAAAATATACATTTTTAAAAAGTAGTAATCTTCATCCTAGAGGAAATTATTTGCCCAGAGTTCCCTACATTGAAGAAATCAAAAGTATGGCTGAAAAGAAAAAAGAAAAAGGCATTGTCTTAGGAATATACATTGATAATAGTTGCTAATGTTTTATAATTATCTTAAAATATGATTACCTTTTCCATATTTTAAGAATATTTACCCTTTTGAAATATCTAGACAGTTGCCTCCTAAGGAATCTTAAAATGATATTGCATCTTCTTTTCAACAATGAAGTAATTCAGGCTAATTTCATGAGACTTGTGATGGAGAGAGCCATTCACATCCCGAGAGAGGACAATGGGGACTGGATGTAAAGCATAATTTTTTTTCATCTTTTTGTTGTTGTTTGCTTGCTTTTTTTTTTCTTTCTCATTTTTTTTCTTTTAGATCTGATTTTTCTTAGAAAGCATGATAATTGCAAAAACATGTATAGAAGAACTGCACATGTTCAACATATATTGGATTATTTGCTGTCTAAGGGAGGGGAGAAAGGGAAGGAGGGAAGAAAAATTTGGAACACAAGATTTCGCAAGGGTAAATATTGAAAATTATCTTTGCATGTATTTTGAAAATAAAATGCTCTCATTAAGAAAAAAAAAGATGTCTCCTACATAGATTTCTTCTCAGTAAGACTAATAAGAGTTTTCCACCTCCTGTACTTATTTTTTTTAAAGCCACTGCTATTTTTTCAAAAAGTATATAAGTCAAAAAGTGGAGATATTATTATTATTTTTACTGATGAGAGTATATCATGATTGAAATGCTCAAAGATCTATTCTCAGTCACAGGTACTTGTGCTTATAGTTATCTACAAATTTTCTTAGAATGAACTGACTCATTTAGAGTTTCTGACGTTTTCTTTTTTATAGCATTTCCTTTCACTGTTTTCAAAATAGATATATCATTAAATCTGTAACATACTTACATGCCACAGCTATGTTCTTGATGATAATATTTGGGGGTGGGTGGGTGAGATTGAAGTCTTTTGGGGTCTTTATTTTGGAAAATGGTTTACATTGTTAAAATGCTCTAAGAAGTTATAATAGAGCTAATGTCTTACATTTAATTTTTTCCCATTTTTCACATCAATTCTCATGTAAAAAGGTCAGGTAAAAGCCATGTTAATCACATTTGTCGTCTTCTCATTTTATATTTCTAATTCAATAATGCTTTTAATATTTGTTATAAGAGTTTGAAGATTTGATTGCTCACACAAAACTGATTCTTGATTGGTTTATATATCAGTTACCTAATTATTTACCATTTGTTTTGCTCTAGTTCCTTTCAACTTTTATTGGCATTGTTTGTTAGCATCTTACAAATTCTCTTTGAAGGGATTCATGATGTACTGATGAGCCTTTTTGAGAAGTCTACATTCACTTAATCATTTTAAAATTTAGTATCTCCATCAATAGTTTACAATACATTTTCCTATAGCTTTTTCCATGCCATACATTTCAAGGAAGTCATTACTTATTAAATATCCATTAAGATGTTTTTAAAAAAAAGAGATTAGAGAGAAAAAAAATGAAGAATCACTGATGAGTTCTGTTTTCTTCTTTTATTAAGTCTCTTGGAAATTTCATTTGCTCCCATGGTTCAATTGTTACCTGTATTCATATGGCACTCAAATTTATATAGCCAGAGACTATAACTTCTGATCTCTAGTTTTATATATATATATATCAAATTTATTGCTGTACAGCTTTACCTAATTTTCCACTTGTAGTTTAAAGTACAAGCATGCAAAATGAAGGATATTATCTTCTCCCCCTACATTTTTATAGCCAAAAACTAATTTTTTTCCCTATCACTGGCACCATGTTCCCAGGCACATACGTTCGTGATTTTGAACTAAGCTTGACTTCTTCCCTTCCTCCCATAACTATTTTATAATTTTTTTCCCTACTTCTAGTCTGTTGCTTCTTAAATCTTTTCTCCACACAGCAGCTAAAATAAAATTACATAAACAAAAGTCTGATCATACCTTTCCCATGTCCAAACCTTCATCAATTTATCTTTTACTCAAAAATGAAGTAGCAACCTTTTAGCCTCTATGAAGATTTTCTACCATCTAGCTCCTATAAAACTTGCTAGCATTAGTCTATATTTCTCCTCCATTCTAAGCTGTGGTCACAATTACTGCTAGTACTTGTGATAGAAGGGGAAACTTTCTCAAATACTGGACAAGTTGGAAAATTTATATGGCCTTCAGTTCCTTATCTATAATATAGGAATAAGAGTAACAACCTACCTTTCAGAGTCTTTGTGAAGATCAAGTGAGATAATATTTGCCAAATTCTTTGTAAAGCTTAGAGCATTATAAAAATGCAATGCTAATTGTTACTATTCAGAATCCTTATGTTCCTTCAGCACTCAACTAGAATTCCTAGATGATATATCTAAGACTTGGCTGTTCTCTGCCTTCACAAATTACCCAGAACTGTAGAATAGTGGGTGCTTTTGAAAACTAAGATAGCTTTCTCTATGACAGGCTATAAGTAACCCTAATGGGAAAAAGGAATCTCAATTGAGAATTGAGAATAACTTGATCCATCTGATCAAGTTAGAGAACTTCTAACTCTTAACAAAGGACAAATAATTCTCCCTAAGTGTCATTCTAAATGTTCTTTTCTAATTCCTATCAAAAACATATATTAATATTAAAATATAACTTGTAGCCACAAAATAAATAATTCTCTCATGCTATATTTTTTTTCTTAATTTACCTAGTAATCTATTATCAGAAAAAATATTATGGTCCCCTCAAAAAATAATCTGGAAAAAAACAGATCACTTTTATGTGAAAGTTAAAATAAAAGATCTGTAAGGTGTTTTGTCTGTAGGCATTTTTTTTTCCTCTTGCTTCCTAGTATACTTAGGAAGAGTCAGTCAATTGAATGAACTAGTTTATCTTTAGCTGATGTATATAAAGTTTCCTAGCACTTTTTTTAAAATGTGAAATAATATGTATTGCTGCCAAAGAAACCACACATCTGTGTTGCATTTCCACTCAAAATGTTGATGGTTATGAACAAGTTAGTGGTGAGAAGTTATTGTTAACATAATAGAAAAGTGGTTTTAATGGAAGTTGGACCAAGAAATACTTTTAAAATATAGGGATTCTTAATGCACTGTGAGCAATTTAGTGAAAAAAGCTCTGAGGCTATATAGTCATGAAAGAGTAGAGTTTGAATGTTATCCCTGAGACTCAATTGCTATATGATTATAGATGTCTCATTTTCCTCATGTTTAACGTAGGGTAGCTGTATCTCATGGATAACTATAAGGTTTGAATAGGATGATTTATACAATATGGTCTCTAAACTTCAAATCATTGTCTTTTACTTGCAAGGGCAACTGGGTAGTGCAATGGATGGAGTCAGGAAGATCTGAATTCAAATACAGCCTCAGATATTTATTACCTGTGTCATCCTAAACAAGTCACTTAGTCCTGCTTGCTTCATTTTGTCATCTGTAAAATGAAGAGCAGAAGAAAATTGCAAATATTATGATATCTTTATAAGAAAAACCCATATGCCCTCATAGAATGCTGAATACACCTGAAATAATTGAACAACAAAAATTATGTGCTACAGATCTGATGATGGCCAAAAGCCAACGGTGGTTTTTGCTTATAGACTTCTCCTACTCTCCCCCATAGAGAAAAAAGAAAAGGTTACCCAGAATAAAGTAAAATATTGTTGCTCTCCCTAGTCATTGATACCTTCAATTTCTTCATAAGCAAAATCAGCAGGTTGGATCATATGAGGTGGGAGGACCCTTTCAGCTTGAAATCTTAAAATAGGAAATATGAGTTTCCCTAGTTATGTCAGAAATCCTTATTGAATCCAAGTTATTTTGTAATGCTGATGACATTGGAAAGTATTCTTTATACATTGGGTAGAAATTATTTATGCTTAAAGAAATTATAAATTTGCTTTAATTTAAAAGAAATGATAATTTTACTGGTGAAATTTAGGTATACTGATGGAATAGGTTGTTATTAAAAAATAGATCAATTAAAATCAGCATTTTTAAAAAACCATATGGACCAGAAAAACTCTTCCAGACCTAAAATACATTGATAGAACCCACAAATGGTAGTCTAGAAATTCTTAGAGTATAAAATACTCCAGGTAGTAAAAGGAATATTGGAGGTAATTTGGGAACAAAATAAAGAATCATAATATTATTTTTATACTAAAAAGTTACACATCTTGACACATTTCCATTTTCTAGATTTCATATATTGGAGGGTGAAGATATGACTGAAGTGATGCTTCCCTCCAAAACCCAAATTCTCATTACAAAAATATTAAGAATTCTATTAAATATAGTTTAGAATATGCTGCAGTTCAGTTGCTATTCTGTACCTGGTACAATGGATTATTCAGAGTCTGAGCATGCAAATAGTCTTTTAAAAACATTTTCCAATTAGTTCAGGAGAGACAATCCCAAAGTGATTAAAAGAAAGCATTTTGGGAAGATAAAAACAACTAGCAAGGATAAAGAATAGGCAAAATGTTTCTGGCATCAAAAGAGCTTCTACTCTTCCTGCCCAAAGGCTAAAACTCTATCACAAACCAAGGACCCAGAAGCAAGGTGATTCCAGAGTACCCTGAGTCTGCTCCACATATTCTTTGCTTGTATTAGCCCCCATTAATGTCTGAGTGGAGGAAGTTAGTTCACACTCCCAGTCCCTGAAAGCAGCTGCTATAGAGTGTCTTTATAGACAAAGAAATGAAAAAAATCACTAGTGATTCCAGAGATATTCATGGAACTTCCGTTGTAGCTAATTGGACCGAATAGAAAAATTACTTGAATCAATCAAACAAGCATTTTTTTTTAAAGCTAGTGGGAGCCAGAAAAAGTAAAAATAGTTCCTGAGCTCCATAGGCTTACATTCTATTGGGAGGGGAAATCAGGCAAACAATTATGCACAAACACTATGTTTAAAAGAATAAATTGAAATGACAGAAATAAGGCACTGGCCTTAAGGGTAGATGATCATGAAGGGTTTCTTCAAGTTCCTTCAAGTTCCAACTAAGATTACTTCCTCTACAGGAAAGCTGTCCTTACCCTTCCTAATTCTAGTATCTTCCCTCCATTAATTCTTTTTTATTTGTCATGTACATAGCTTTATGATTATATATATTTACTTGCTTGTTGTATCACCCATTAGATATTGAACTTCCTGAAGTCAAGGACTCTCTTTTAGTTTTCTGCATCTTCACTGTTTAGCACAGTGCCAGGGACATAGAATAATTAAGCTAAATAGCTTGCCTGACATGTTTAATAAATTCTTATTTATTGCCTCATTGACTGAAAGGTGAGAAAGAAGGAGCAGCTGAGGATGTCACCTAGATTTGTCAGCATGGGTAACTGGAACAATGGGGATGGCCCTTGACAGTAAAGAAAGAAGTGAAGAAAAAAGGAGGAGTTTAAGAAGATACATAATTAATTCAGTTTTAAACAAGTAGAGTTTAAGAGCTCTACTTAATTATAAATTATTTGTGGATGGTGGACTGGATGTTTACTTTAGCAGCAAAATGTTATCTTTCATTTTAACAAAGAATACAGAGCACTTTCACAATTGGAATAGGGATGTGGACCAGGTCTTATTATTTTTTTTTCAGTTTTCCTATCTTTAAAAATAAGCAGAACAACCAAATTATTTTTTATATCTCCTCCAGTCTTAAGAGTTTCTGCTTCTATTATTTTGTTCTATCCAATTACCACTCACTCACTTACTCAATTTAAAAAAAAAAATTCTTCTGTTAAGTGAATTGTGTTAAGCACCAAAGAATCAAAATAAAATTATGCTTGTCTTCAAGGAGCTTTATTAGTTCAGCAAAGCATCATTAAACAAATAGGGATTTTACATATTCAATATTTATACACATACATATATTTTATGCGCATATGCATGCATATACATATGTCCATACATGTATAAATGCATGACTTGTATGTGCATACCTATAGTACATATATGTGTGTGTATTATATATATAAACCTACATAAATGCCTTGAATATGCATATGCAATTGCATACATATGCATATATATGTGTGTGTATCTAGCTATCCAGAGATCTATCTATCGAATAAAGATGAATTCAGCAGGAGATTGAACTCTGAAGCAATTGAGGGTGGAAGTATGTGTGGGTAGGAATAGGTGTAGTATAAAAAATAGCATTTAAACTCTTAATTTAAAAGGATATAGGGATTAAAAAACAGGTGAGGAGAAAGTACATTCTACATATGGGACAAAGGAATAGAAGTGAGAGAAGGAACAAATTGGCAAGTTTAACCAAAGCACAATGTATAAGAGGAAGTAGCAGTATGTCTGGAATAACAGTTTGGAGCTCAATTATGAAGGATTTAAGACAGTAAATAGAAATGTTTACATTTTATTGTAGAGGTAGTAGGGAGCCACTGAAGATTCTTCAGCAGGTGAGCAGCCTAGTCAAGCCAGTGCTTTAGAAATATAAAGTTCTCAATTATGTAGAGAATGGCTTAGAGAGGGTAGCTACTTGAAGCAAAGAGACCACTTTGAAGACCCTTTGAATAATACAGGGCGAATACAGTATTTAGGATGTGGAGAAATTTGCATAACCTTCTATCTATAAAATTAGTAATCTGAAATAAAGTATGCCAAATTTTTCTTCCAGTTCTATATACTTTTTTCTCATGACTTCTTTTAAAAAAATATATCTCATCCAGGTGCCATTGAGAATTCACAAGTTTTAAAAAGTTTTAAATGAATTATTTACTTAAACATGATCTTTAATCAACAGAATTACATTATGGTAGCAGAGATGTTTGATGAGAAAAAAATGACAGAATAAATATGCATTGTTTAATGGAAATTTTACACTGATTGACTCCATAACTCTGCTTCACAGTCCATTTGATACTTGAGTCAAGTAAAAAATTAAATGAATACATATTATGTGACCAGGTAGGGAATACTAAAGAGTCTGGCATACAGTTTCTGTTTCTAGTATCATATATGGGGACCCAGGAGACATTTATAAAACAGAGACCAATTTAAACCTTCTTACTAATAAAGGTGGAAGGGTAGTTAGGTGGTTCAATGGATAGAGTTTTGGGCTTGAAGTCAAAAAAGGAGTGAGTTCAATATTTAGAAGTTATGTGACACTGGACAAGTCATTTACCTTTGTCTCAGTTTACTCAGCTGTAAAATGAGCTGAAGGAAATGACTAATCACTTTAGTACCTTTGGCAAGAAAATAGCACTGAAAATAGACAGCACTGAGACATAACACAATTATATAACAATTATTGATAAATCTTTACATAATGGCCTATGTGCTTTTGAAAGTCCAGGAATGTGACTAAATAAGAGACAATTATTCTAGCCTCGGGCTTAGATGTTTTCTTTCCTTTGACATTAATTGATTTAGCAGATATAATGTATGTGAGATTGAGATCCCCAAAGATATGTCAAGGGATCAGACCCATGCTCTGTGGAATTCCTATGGCAAAACTCATTCTCAAATTCAGGGTATGTGGTCTCTAGTCTGAAATTAAACATTGAGTTACATAGACTTTCTAGCTTTAAACTAGAATGGCATGTTTGATGGAAAGATATGCATTAGTAAACATAGAGTTCAAAAAAATAGAATTAAGCCTGAGTACAAAGTATTTGGGGTGACTGCTCTGTTTTGTATTTCAAAGGCTTGGTGCCTAGGACAAAGAATCATCTGCTGTGTATTCTTCTTTTCTAATGCCTTGAGAAACTTGTATTTGGAATAATTAAATATTAATTAATTAAAAATTTAAAAAAATTAATTAATTAAAAATTCCTTCTTGAAAGGAAGGGAAGGTGAGACTTTTTTATATAAGAAAATGTTTGTTTTCTTTAGTCAAGTAATCTTTAAAGATTTTTTCATTTCTAAAATAAGTATAGTAAAAAAGAAATTCTATTGGCTTTAAATGAAATAATTAGGATAAAGTCCTGTCAAATTCCTATAAGAAAGTTTGCAGCTAGGGAATCCAGATGAAGCCAGAGACTGAAAGAGAGAAGAAATCACTAAGTAGAGCTATATTTGGTAATGAATATCAAAATGATACAGAGACAAGTAGGGTAATCCAACAGGGAGTATCATGGGAAAAAAAATATCTATTGGTACAGATTATGTGAATATTCATTTTAGGGGCATCCCTAATGGGAATACTAAAAGGTATAGCTCCAATATAATGACATTACCTGGTGGTATTCAAGATATAAACTAATTATACCCTTATGAGTCACTTATGATATATGTGTCCCCCCATGTGTGTATTTGTGCAAGATTGTGGCCCAGCTTTATGATGAGAAATTTGCTAATGCTACTCTAGCATCTGCTCTGGATTGCTTTCCTGGTTCATACTTAAATCCTTATGTTCCCCTAACTTGATTTTTCCTTTGTTTCTCTCTGCTCTCTACAGAATACTTCATTTCCTAGTGAATTAAAAGCCTTATCCTTTGAAAAAATGAAAAAGAGATATCATAAAAAGAGAATGTCAGAAATGCAAGAATTATGAGATAACTAAGAAAAAATCAAAATGCATCAAAAATTTTGAATAGGGATCTCAAAAACCAAATTGACTGATCTCCTTGGGAAACATTGGAGAAAAAAAATGTATTGACATCTCAGGTACCAAAATGGATGAAGAATCTGACTAGTATATACTGTAAGCAGATTGCCCAGAAGTATTAAAGTGCAGTATACAAAGAGAGCTCTCAATAAATGTCACTGAATCAAATAAAAATACAAAGATTAATAGAATCTATAAGATGATAATTTAAAAAAACAATGGATACAACTCCAGCCATGGAATCAGGAGGATTTGAGGTCAAATCTGATTCAGACATTTATTAATTGTGAGACTCCAGGCAAATCAGTTAACTCTGCCTCAATTTCCTCATCTATAAAATGAGCTAGATAAGGAAATGGTGAACTGCTCAGCTATTTTTTGCCAAGAAAACCCTAAACAGAGGTACAGGGTGAGTCAAAAGTGACTACAACACTTAAGACTAGTTTGAGAGATTCTGCCTCAAGGAGAACATAGTGAAAGCAGCCTGGAGAAGGCAATTCTGACCAATGCCCTCAAATCCATCAATTTGAATCACTTATGTTAAATAATCAATAAAAAGAAACAAAAGAGAATGCTGGAATATATTATAGGAAAATGCAAAGTAATTAAATTTGAACTTTAAAATTAAAAAAATGCCAAACTGAGGATGTTCATTTCCCCCAAAAGAGGAATGGTTTGCAAAAAGATTATAGATTTCTCTTCATTCTCCCTTATACAAACAGATTACACAGAATTTTTGACAAGCAAACTCAGAAAGCACAATCGTATCAAAAGAAAGAAGGTAAGATCAGTTTGATATTTAAATAGTTTAAGAAAATAAGATTTTTGAATTGGAAATTGAGGAGATGTCCATCAATTGAGGAATGGCTGAAAAATTGTTGAATAAGATTATGATGGGATATTATTGTTCTATGGGAAATGATGAGCAGGATGCTCTTAGAAAAACCTGGACAGTTCTTCATGAATTCAAGCAAAGGGAAAGGTACTATAGACAAAGTAATTGCCATATTCTGAGATAATCAGCTGTGAATAACTGCTATTTTCAGCAGTACAATGATTCTATGATTTGAAGGACTTATAAGAAATTCTTTCCATACCTAGAGAAAGAATCGATTGTGTCTGAATATAGATTGAAGCATTCTTTCTCCCCTTCTCCTCCCTTTTCCTCTCCTTCTCTCTTTCTCTCTTTCTCTCTTTCTCTCTCTCTCTCTCTCTCTCTCTCTCTCTCTCTCTCTGTCTCTGTTTATCTCTCTGTGTCTTTCTGTTTGTCTTTCTGTCTCAGTCTCTTCTCTCTGTCTGTCTGTCCCTGTCTCTGTCTCTGTCTCTCAACTGTCTCTGTCTGTCTGTCTGTCTGTCTTCTACTTTATTTTTCTTGAGGGTTTTTTGAAGATGGGGGACATCTGCTTTTTTTTCACAATATGACTTTATTATCATTATTATTATTATAGCTTTTTATTAACAGAACATATGCATGAGTTATTTTTCAACATTGCCCCTTGCAATCACTTCTGTTCCAACTTTTCCCTTCCTTCCCTCTACCCCCTCCCCTAGATGGCAGGCAGTCTCATTCATGTTAAACATGTTAAAGTAGATCTTAAATACAATATATGTGCACATATTTATACAGTTCTCTTGTTGCACAAGAAAAATCAGATTTAGAAAGGTAAAAATAATCTGGGAAGAAAAACAAAAATGCAAGCAGTCCACACTCATTTCCCAATGTTCCTTCTCTGGGTGTAGCTGGTTCTGTTCATTACTGGTTAACTGGAACTGATTTGGATCCTCTCATTGCCGAAGATAGCCATGTCCATCAGAATTGATCTTCATATAGTATGAATGTTGAAGTGTATAATGATCTCCTGGTTCTGCTCATTTCATTTAGCATCAGTTCATGCAAGTCTCTCCAAGCCTCTCTGTATGCATCCTGCTGGTCATTTCTAATAGACCAATAATATTCCATAACATTCATATACCATAACTTATTCAGCCATTCTCCAATTCATGGGCATCCACTCAGTTCCCAGTTTCTGGCCACTACAAAAAGGTCTGCCACAAACATTTTGGCACATATAGGTCCCCTTTTCCTTCTTTAAGATCTCTTTGGGATATAAGCCCAGTAGTAACTCTGCTGGATCAAAGAATATGCATAGTTTGAAAGCTTTGAACATAGTTCCAAATTGCTCTCCAGAATGGTTGGATCCATTCACAGTTCCACCAACAATGCATCAGTGCCCCAGTTTTCTGGCATCTCCTCCAACATTCATTATCTTTTCCTGTCATTTTAGCCAATCTGACAGAGTATAGTGGTATCTCAGAGCACAACATGACTTTTATGGAAATATTTTGCTTTCTTAATGAGAGCTGGAGTGGAGATAAGGGAAAGAATCTAGAACTCAAAGTTTTAAAAACAAATGTAACAATTGTTTTAAATGTAACTAGGGAAAAATAAAAATATTAAACCAAAAAAGAGAATGTGAGATTGTTGGCACCAAATATTTCTAAGAGAATTGAATTTCAGGTAAAAGGAAACTACTTAGAGGAGTGGAAGAAAGAAGCAATTTATGATTATGATTGATGATGGTGATAGTGAAGATGTATGGTATGACAAGTAAAATTTATTCTAGCAATTAGGTAGGGGATAGACATAAGGAGTCTCCCAAGACACATTCTTGTTTGAGTTGGTAACTAATATAAATGATATTAATAAAAGTATAATCTATGAATCTATAATAAGTATTGACACAAATAATGATATGTCATTCATTTTATGAGGGAAGAGTTTGAAACTTCATTATTTCGGTCATGTCAAATATATGGCTTACTGATGAAAAAAGGTCAAATAATAGGGAGAACAATAAGATGAATAATTATACTCTTTAATATTAACTCATTCTTAACATGAATACAAAACATAACAATTCTCTCTGCAAAAGAAAAGGCACATAAAATAGATACATATACAGTTCTAAAGCAAAAATTTAGAATAAAATATATTATTATTTTGCTGAATATAAAACTGCAAGTAAGGAAATAGGAAAAATATGTTTAAGTCACTATCAATATTTAGAATTGGCAGCAAATAAATATTTATGAAAAAGTCAAACAAATAAGATCTAGATGATATAGCAAATATAATAGGAAACTAACATTTCCCAACTTATACATATTTAAGGTATGAAAAACACAATAATTATATATATATATATATATATATATATGTGTGTGTGTGTGTGTGTGTGTGTGTGTATAATATTGTTATATTACATTGCAGCATATTATATATATATATATGTATATATACATACATATATATATATATATATAATACAATGCACATATATTTGCTATCTATATATATGAAGAGACTTTGAAAGAAAACTGCATTTCATAGAGGCCTGGAATTTTTTTGATATATATTTAACTTTTCTGTATAACATAGGACCATAAAAAAATGATCAGATGTTAATGAATAGATAACAAAATGTATAGAAGATTTGAAATATTAAGCATATTTTCAATACCTTAGTATAATTAAACTTGTAACCAAAAAAGCAAATCTCTCATATCCTTATTTTAGCAAACAGAAAAATGCTGGCTTTGAAGCTAAAATAATATCTTAAATAATGATGTGGTTAATAAGAAGATAAAGAATCATATGTATACATCATGAAAATATACCTTTCACTATATATGTATATAATACATATATATGTACAAATATATACACAAACTTTATATATGCGTATACATATCTATATTTGCACAATTTATTTGTGTGTGTATATACATATATCCATATTAATGACAGTGAGAAAATATCCTTCAATTTAGGGAGAAAGCCAAACCATTACTTAGACATTGATACATATATCAACATGCATATTTTTAAAGATAGAGACTTGAACATACAAAATATAAAAGTCTTTAAAAATCCAGAATGACAAAAAATTAAAAACTCATAGAAGCATGAATGAAAAAAAAACAAAGAAATTATAAAGCTAATTGAATATATGAAGGGAATTAAATAAAATAGATTAAATTAATTAATTGATAAAAATAAATAAAAGAAAATAAAATTAATTAGTTAAATTAAATAGATGATAAAACAAATTAAGCAAATTAAACATAAATAACAGAACTCACTTATATGCTAACAAAAATAAAATAAATGAGAATCTCTACAAATCTAGAAAGATAAATATTGAATTATCGATTAATCTATTTTAAGTAAAATTCTGGAAAATGGAACACAGCTATTTGTGTGTAGCTGTGCATACGCATTCATACCATCCTTCCCTCCTGCACTGCTTTTCCATCTTCTAGACATGACTTAATAATTATTAAGAATGCCTAGTAACAAACTCCCTTTATTACCTTTGGTAACTATTCTGTAACTTGTAGTCTTAAATACTTATTTAGTCAGGCAGAGAGGGAGGGAGATCAATAGACAAACTATCCTGTTGTTTTCCTTCCTTCTAGAAGAGGACCATGACATCAAAGAGACCTGCAAGTGAATTAATTGGATTTAAGTGAGGGAGGGCTGTGCAAGTTCACCTGCCTCAGTTTCCCCTCCAGAGCCATCTGGGGCCAGTGGGCAGATATAGATCAGCATGACTGGAGATGGCCCTGGATGCAATGGAATACTTGGATCTTTTTAAGCTCAGGTCTTCAATAGGTCTCAGTTTGACTGAGGCTGCATCTATTCAGTAATTAAGGCTAGAGATGGCTCCAGATACATGCAGTAGATAGAACAACTGCTCTGGAATCAGGAAGGTCTCAGCTGCAAACAACTTTAGGTGTTTGCTACTTGGAAACCCTGGATAAGTCACTTAAGTTCTATCTGCTTTAGTCTCTCACCTATAAAATGAAGATAATAATACTAATTATTTCCCAAAGTTGCTGTGAGGTTCAAATCAGTTAATATTTAGGGAACACTTTGCTAAATTTTAGGTGCTATTTAGCTATGTATTCTCATTATCATTATTATTAAGAGATAAAACTTTTTATGAAGCATTTCCAATATATAAAGGACAGTTTAAAAAGTAAGATAGAGGGTGATAGAAAGATTAACCTTATCTTCCCAGTTTTTCTGAAGCCCTGGAATTTTTCCCAGTAATATAAGAAATGAAATAAGGATTTTTGTTGTCATTATTATTGTATGACATGGAAGTAGAAATATATTGAATCAGTAGCATAACAAAATAAAATAATAGCTATAAGCATGGAGAAAGAGAAGGAACTCAATTTGTGAATGTCAGATAATTTATTTTTTTTTAAATCTAATGAATTAAAAATAAAATAGAAATAGAAAAATAAAATTAAAATATAAAAAGTAAAAAATGAATCAAACAATATATAGCTTGCACAAAAAAAACAGCATTCAAAATATAGATACAAAAATTATCAGTGTTTCTAAAACATAACCAGAAACCAACCAACCAAATACATGTACACACATAAACAACAACAAACAGAAATATAATGCTAAAATAATTTTAAATTATAGCAGAATATATTATTTACCTGGAAAGTAATCTACAAAGAAATGCATAAATATTATTTTTGATTTTAGAAAAGTAATCTTTGCAGAAATAAAAAGAAATCTAAATCACAATTATACAAAATATCTAACTTCCCTGATTGGGCTGTGCCAGTATAGTCACAATGATGCTATTCATTTAAGATTTAGATTTAATGCTAAGTTCCTCAAATTACCAAGGTGATATATCCTAGAATTTGATAAAATAAGAATAAAATTTATATGGAGAGACAATTTTAAAAATATCCAAGAATAAATCAAATATCAAATAAATAAATAAATAAAAATATCAAAAAATACATAGAAAAACTAAGAAGAGACAGGGTAAATAATTATCAGATCTCAAATTATATCAGTAAATTATCAATATTTTCCAGTAAAGGATAAATAAAATTTGAAATGTTGTAGCTCAATGGGGAAAAAAAAAAGAAACATAGATCAGTAAAACAGATTATATAAGTATGACCTAGAAGCAAATGCCTGTAGAATTTTTGTGTTTTATAAGCTCAGAAAAATAAAGTACTAGGGATGTTTTTCTTTATTCATTCATGTCTGGAGTAAGAGCTATCTTTTTTGGAGAGAAACAGTATTAGCTATGCATTATCTTTAAAGCATATGCCATAAAGAACATTTTTAAAAGGCAGAAAAACTTTTGTTTTCAAAAGAAAGAAGGTTGAGACATATTATAGCTATTGTGGCTGAATATTTTTACACCTAATATGGCTAAAAAAAGAAACTTTGTATGCTATATACTACTGCTAATATATACACACATATATATGATGCCGACATATATATATATTTATATATGCCTGCATCATATATATATATATATGTGCATTATACATACACACATGTATGTATACAAAATGTATATGTGTGCATATATGAAAATAATGTAAGTTTCACATGAGATATAGATAATTTTGGAGAATAAATAAGTAAATGATCTTTAAGTTGACAGAAAGACTCAGAACATATCAGTAATTTGGAGTGTTGTTTTACTTGTATATAACATTTTGATCTTATAAAGAGACAGAGAAAGATTTTTTATTTTTACACTCAAAGAAATGCAATTGAAGAAACAATTTTAGGGGCACTGAGGAGAGACCCTTCCATGCTAATTTATTACTAAAGAATCTAAAAATAAGAAAACTAAGAAATAATTTGAAGCCTGAAGATTAAAAGAGGATCAATAGTAGATAGGTTAAAATGTGAAAAATTATGATTTTTTGTTGTTGATTTGGTTGATTTTGTTTTTGTTTTTGTTTGGAGACAAACAGGATTGTGACCTATAGCTAGTAAATATCAGCATACACTTAAACTCAGATTATCCTGAGTCCAGGAGTGATGCTCCATCCACTGCATTATCTAGCTTCTCCAGAATTGAGATTTTAAAAGTAAATGTGGAGTTGCTGAGAGACAGCGAGCTTTTATTTAAATCGTAGACCAATTATCACAGTCAACTGAAAGATGCTTTCACTGATCAATTCCTGATTGGCTTGGAGAATTGACTTTCTTGACTAGGAACTTCAGTGATGGTTATTACCCATCGAAGTCTCCTAGGTTTGGAAAAAGGGTAAGATTTTCATAAGGCTTTTTGAGCTCTGCTGCTTACTTTGACTTCAGAAGGAAGTACAGCTAAGGACTTTGCAAGTGATTGCAAGTAATAAGTCCTAGTGACTTGTTGCTATGAGTGACATTCTAACCGGTCAGTATAGTATGGTAGTGAATAAATAATTGGATTAATCTGTGTATTCCAGAGGAGTCAATGTGATACGTACTTTAGGTCTTTAGCTTTAAAAGAAATGTTATTCAGTTTAAACAACTTTTTATGCATAATGGATAATATAAAACCTATTTTCAGGGTTTTTCCTCCAAATGAAGAGTCGTGATAGTCAACAATCATGAAGTGAGCAGAAAAACAATATTTTTGTTTATATGTTTGCTTTATAGAAGTGCATAATGGACCAATAACTCTGAAATTTGAAGTCTGGAGTAATGCATTGCCCTGAACACATGATTTTTCTTTGATTCTATGTATTTTTGAGAAATTACTGTAATTATGTACCCACTCTCATATTTATTGAGTATATCATTAGAAGAGTAGAATCTAGGTTTGTATGTGTATTTTGATGTGTTTTATTATCTACATTATTTCTTTCATATATTGTTATCTATAATGTTACTTCCTTTATTGTCAAGTAAATAATATATTTAATATCCACTACAATCATTATAGTGAATAGCTTGCTATATAAATGCCATGCATCATGTGGATGCATTTCCTTGTGAATGGCTGAGTGTACAATTAGAAATCACATTGGATGAAATTTTGAGAGCAAGAGTGTTCATTAGAAGCCCATTTCTACTCCAAAAGCCCTTGAAAAATACAGAATATTACTGTATTCTTCTAGGCTATTGATGGAACTCTAGAACTGCTAGTATGGGGTTAGGTTGGAGGAGTAAATCAAAGCCAGAGAAAAGGGGGATATTTCAAGGTAAGTGGAACACTGTAGAGATGTTTATTTTCCAAAATGTCTGTAGTTACTAGAATCTTACTTTAATAAACTTGCCTCATTATATTTTGAAGGTTTCCAAAGGAACCACATTTCATTTTTGGTTGTTGGCCTATATCAACAGGTTTAGACACCTTAGACATCTTTCTGTCAATAAACAGTAAAACCCGCAGTTGGAAAATACCAGTAATTGAATAGCTCTTTTAGGCAGTTTTGCTTAACTGATTTTAAGGAATGTATTTTGAGGAGCCTTTGTTTGAATGTCAGGTTGGGTCAAAACAAAATGTAAAAAAAAAAAAAATGAAGAAACAACCTGAGATAGAAGAAGCAATGTATCATTTAAAATTATTTAATATTATTATGATGATGATTTATGGTACTGGAAGACAAATCAAAGAAAGAAAGGATAGTTGCCATGTCTGGCTTTGTACTGAACTTCTACGCTTCATGAATATTTACAGAAACCAACTTATCCTCCATTTTGAAAGGGATTATTTAATTTTGTTATTGTATTTTTTGTTAATGAGAATTCTTGTAATATGTTTCTTGTGTTTAGATTAGTAGAATTCCAAATATGAAACCTGCTTTGATTTTCTTGGAAGAAGGCACCACTTGGAGTAAAAGATATCATCATGAGTTATTGAAATTTTGATGCTGTTAAGCCATTTCACTTGTTTTCAACTCTTTGTGACCCATTTAGCATTTCTTGGCAGAGATATTTGAATGGTTTGCCATTTTCTTCTTCAGTTCATTTTACAGATGAGAAAACTGAGGCAAACAGGATTAAGAGACATTCCCAGAGTGATGCAGCTAATAAGTTTCTCAATGAAAGTGTTCCTGACTTTAGTACTAGCATTTTATCCACTGTTCAATTCAACTGCCCCAAATCATTGCCATCTTCCAGGATATAGGGAACAGAACTGAATTGTCAGATGTAAATATTAGGAGGTCATTTTATTTATCTTGGATCCCGGGAGGCTAACACTTCAAAAGTGCATTTTTAATTTATAGAATCTTTGTGGAGTAATTTCAAGTCTTGAAAAGTGAGGTTCCAAATGTGGTGATGGGGTAATCTTTGCCCTTTTTTCTCCATACCTTACTGAACTTGAGCAGATGGAGGAGGCTATCTGTATCTTTTATGCGCTTAACATCCTAAAGTTTTGAGCTGAGGCTGCCATTTTCGACTGTATCTTTAGTCAATCTTCTTTTGCCATAAATTCCTTTCAAAGTTGATTCAGATTTCTGGAGAATTTCCACATCTCAAGAATATTGCTTTGAGTATAAACCTCTCATTTACTGTGTAATATATTTGAATAAGAATCCATATCTGTCAACTCTGAGGTGTTTTTAGGAACATTTTTTAAAAATCCTGAACATATTTTGTTTAGTACATTAATAATCAGAGGCATAAAGTTGGAAGTTCACAAAAACTTTTTTTCCAACTTCCTGAGTCATGATAATGCTTTATTTAAATAGTCTCTAAAAATTTCCTTCTGAAATTTTAGTTTCACCAGGAAGTTTAAAAATGCAGGTAAGTAAGTGAGCATACTTTAGGACATATATTAAAATTCTTATATTTTAAAATATAAAATATGTATTTTAAAAACACATGTCTCTTGCCTTTATAAAAACATAATAGCTCTTTTTTTCCTCCTCTGTCATTTTCCTGGGTCTTCACTACAATTCCCAGTCATGAAGGATTAACCTATATGCAGACAAGGAAGCTGAGGAACAGAATGTTAGGTTTGAGGAACAATTAATAATGTAGTTTGTCTGGAAAGGTAAGGTAGTTGCTCCAATGGAATTGTCATTCTAATAAAGGGAGTTGATTCCTAAATAAAAACAGAGGTCTTCTAGCACTATCCTAAATCTTGATGGATAAGAACCCTCTGCAGTCTCAGGTGTTATTGGGAGTTATTTAACAAATAATTGGGCAGTGGATAGTAACCTTTCTCTCTCAATCTAGTTCATGGTAAGGTGGTAGTGTTGGAGGTTTAATCTCTAAAGGAAATGATACAATATGTAGTATAATTTAGAGCCTTAATTAGATTTAAAATTCTGTGAATTCTTGGTTCAAATGTCAGATCTGCCATTTATCATCTATACTACCTTGAATATATCACTTTCCTTTCTGAATCATAGTTTTCTCACTTGTAAAATGGAGAAAATAAAAGCAAAATCCATTAAGCATTTTCTATGCATAGAACACCATACCCTTGGGTATAAGAAAGCTATGATATTTAAGAAATATTTGTCCCCTCGGGTAGATTGAAATGTAATAAAAAGTCACAATAAATAATATTATATATTAGGTTCATCAAAGAGTTACAAAATAAATAATATATGCTATCTGGAAAAATTAGGTCACAGTATTGTTGGATTTTAAAAAGATGAGTAGGATTACAATTTTTGAAGAAGGGCTAGGCAAGATGATGAAAAAGCCACGAGATGTAATAGTAGGGAACACAGAGTAGTCACAGTGTAATTAAAATCATACTGGAAAAGTAAATTAGTGCCAAGTTACAAAGGGCTTCCAACATCAGGGTTAGGAATTGGAATTTTATACTCGAGGCAATAAGGAGTCTTTGGATTCTTTTGAATGGAGGGGTGATATGATGATCTGTTTTTATGTAAGATTATTCTGAACACTGGCTAGATCAGAATACAACAGTAAGATCAGAAAGTAGACATAATGAGGGCTTATACTTGTGTGATTTCACTGGAAAGAGGCATGATGAAATACAGATGAGAAAGCTTGTGGACTCTCAAAGTCTTTGTATTTGGAAGTGAAAGGTGAGAGGGAAGAATGTGTATGTGTGTCTGTCTGTCTGTGTCTGTATGAAAGAATTAAAAAAGACTTCAAAATAACAAGCTTTGAAGACCAAGTTAATGGTTCTCCATCAGGAGAAGATGTAGGTTTAATGTAAAAGATGAGTTCAGTTTTCAGTTATTGCATTTGAAAGGCTCAGACAACTATGTGCTTTTGATCTATCAGTTTTTGCAGATGTGAATCTGGAGCTCAAAAGGGAGGATGGGACTAGAGACCTTTTGCCTTTGAAGTCATTGGCATTAAAGTGTTTGTTGAATCTATGGTAGTAAATTAAAGAGTACAGACAGAGAAGGAAGAAAACCAAAGACACTGGGAACACCCACAATGATGGGTCAGGGAAAGGATGATGGAACAAAAAGGAGACTAAGAAAGAAAAGTTAGCGATTTAGGAAGACTAGGGAAAAGGACGCCTCTGATAGCATGGGAGGGAAAAAATCAGCAACAAATAGATGAGTCTGTTCAACAATGTTGAGCTCTGGCATGGTGCAAAATGCTCATTCTACTTGTTTTTTCCGAGATTTTTTTATGACTTCCCACAGAACAATTGCAGTAATGGTATTCAGAAGTTTGTATTTACTTTGTAGGTCTGTGTGAAAATAAACTGAAATAACAGATAAAAAAATCTATTTATATTATTTTCCTATACTACTTATTTTTCATATAGGGGAAAATTTTATTAAGATGTTTTTTTCATGTAAATAAGTAAAAAAGAGCAGTAGCATAGAAGTAAAATAAGCTACTGTGCTCTTAGCCAACACCAACAAAGATATGGTATCCTGAGTGATGGGTAATTGTCTTCTATTTCATTCAGCACATATTTGGAGTTTTGTGTTCAGTGAGTGTCTGTAGGACAATATGTCTACAGGAAGCCAATCAAAATGGTTAAAATAAAGAAGCTCATGTCATAAAAGTACTGGCTGAGGCACCTAGAGGTGTTTAATCTGGAGAAAAGACATAGGGGCAGGGGCAATATTTGCATTGTTCATGTAAGGCTATCGCATGAAACAGGAACTAGACTTATTCAACTTAGTCCAAAAGGCAGAAGTAGAAGGAAGGCATATTTAATTTCAATATAAAGAGCAACTTTTAAATAATGAGTTATCAATAATGGAATAGATTTGCTTGGTAGATTATTAGCTCGTAATAACTATTTTTTAAACTGAGGTTTAATGAACCTCTGGGGTGCTATAGAAGGATTCCCAAAAAGGTATCAATTGTACTAGGTGATGTTTGAGATTCCTTACAACTTTGAGTTACTACAAAAATTGGATATATTTTAGAAAGATAACAGAAAAAAAATAGAGAATCATGTCAATATGACTTATTATGTTGATAATTCAATATCAATTGACCATTGGTGTTTAAAATATATTTTACTATTGTTTCTTGTGATTATTTATAAGCATTATATAACCTTCCAACTGTAATCCTTCTACCCTTGCTAGTCAATGCTTGACTTAGTTCTTTGTCTTGTTGCAGTGTCTGTCCAAGACCCATATACTGATGGATTAGATCTATGGGTATGTGTGTCTGTATGCATATACATATGTATATGTGTACACACACACACACACACACACACACACACACATTTACATCTCTCTCTCTCTCTTTCTCCCTTTCCCTCCCTTCTTCTGTCTCCCTCCCTCCTCCAACTGTCTTATCAGAGACTAGATAATAGGCATTCTTTGTCAATTTGATTTTCCATATGTGGATAGTTTGGCCAAACTATTTTAAGTGATTATGCATCTGATTTAAGACTCTCTGTAATCAGTACAATTTCATGCAGAAATAGGAGTAACTGTGAGATTTCATCATGCTGGCCATCTTCTATGACAGTGGTCAACATATTTAACGAGCATACATCTCTCTATTTTATTACTCACTTGATAGGAATCATAAAAGGATCACGGGACAAAGCTATCTCTGTTGCATCTTTCAAGGAATCCTATTATTATTATTATTATTATTATTATTTTAGCATAATTAAGCAGAAACACTGTACACAATAACCTCATTAATCTTTAAGGAGGCATATTCATCTATAAAACCAAGGTTTATTCACTCTCAGAACAGCAAATGCACTGTATTCTCTGGACCTCAGTTGTAAGGTTATAAAATAGTCACCTATTTGAGGGATAAAGTTAAAAACTCATGACCAATGCTCACTTATTCTCCTAACATTCATTCTTTTTATAGTCTTAATGATTTATCATTGCTTTTAGACTATTGCTGCATTCTATTTTTCCTTATTACTTGATTTTTAGCACAAAACAAATGAATATTTATTCTATTCCAAAATAATGTATTTTCCATCATGTACAATATAGAAACAATACATAGTGCAGTGGATTTATCTATATGATCTATCAGAATAAGTCCCAGACCATTTGAAGAACTGCATTCATTTTGACCAACCAATGATCAACACTCCTACAAGTGCCTCAGTTCCTGCCATAGTGCAGTTCATGCCGCAGTATAGGTTGGCTCATTTCTATTCATGCTTTTCTAGCAATTCATAAGAAAGATAATGAATTTTTATGGAAATAGAGATGTTTTATTCTAATTGCAACTATACCATTTAACATTCCCAGGCTCACTATCATATTATTCGTGCTAAAATATATTTGGATGGGGCTTTGGAATCAGAGTGGGAAATAATTGAAAGCTCAACAATTAACCTGTTTTGAGAGAACATTATGACATGAATTCTGCTTGTAGAAAAATTGATATAAATTTATTTTAAATGAATGTAGTGTGAGAGTTGGGCAGCATGCCTGTACATTCAGAATTGGTTATGTGACTGGGACTAATATGAGCTCTCCTTTACTGTATCCCACTTGAGTAACTCTTGCTCGTGACCACTGAGATTAAAAATTATAAGGAAAGGACATTAACTAAGGGAGAGGATAGAGGCTGGCTTGGGGATCAATATGAAAGAGATAATTATCTCACTTTCCCTACTTAGTGAGATTTTTTTTTTACAACTAGTAAATTTGGCTGTATAGAAATGTATGTATTTGTGACACAAAGAGAGAAAGAGACACACAGAGAGATAGAGAGACAGATACAGAGAGACAGACAGAGGGCTGGGCAGCAGAGAGAGACAGAGAAGGGGAGAAAGACAGACAGGGAAGGAGAGAGAGAGAGATAGAGAGAAATACAGAGACACAGGGAGGTAGAAAGAGACAAACAGAGGGGTGGGGTCAGATAGAGAGAGCCAGAGGGGAGAGACAGAGACAGAGAGAGAGAGACAGAGAGAGACAGAGACAGAGACAGAAGCTGACAGAGACAGAGACAGAGACAGAGGAGGGCATAGAGAGACAGAGGGATGGGGACTGACATAGAGACGGAGACAGAAAGAGAAATACAGAGACACAGAGAGAGGGGGTCAGAGAGAGACAGAGAGACCAAAAGACAGAAACTGAGAAAGAGAGAGACACAGAAAGATAGATTAAGAGACAGAGAGAAACAGGGACAGTGATAGAGATAAATGGGGATAGAGACAGAAGCAGAGTAACTCTCTAGATAAGAAAGAACTTCAGGTACAGACCTTTTGAATAAATCTCTTCATGACTATGTGGACAATAGTTTTTAGGTCTCCAAGAGGTGATGTAAGATTTTCATCTGACTAGAAGATAGTGTTTGAATCAATTTAGCTGTATATGGGTTTATGTGTTGGGTGGTGTGAATAGCACGATGGTGTCTAAGAAATGATGGAATAACTAGGAAATGGTGAACACCATCATTAGTCAGAGTGAGTCTTATATACTTTATATTTGTTATTATTAATCTCAAATTTTGAAGAAAACCAATGACATCAACAAGGGGCAGTACTTTAACTTTCAGGTGAATTGCATTTAAGTGAGTGGACCTGTGGATATTGACAGCCTCCCTCTCTCTTCCAGAGTTGTTGCAGCTCAATGGCAAGAGAAAAAGAACAGTGTGGACAGTTTCTCTGAATGGGACTGCCATTTAATTATTTTCCTCATATTAATGGCCTCCTGGAATCCATCCAAACACAATATATTTCCACACTTGGCCTTTCCCTAGGTGTACTTTTGTTACGTGGACCTCCATAATTGCTGATTCTCACCCCCAGTTGACAAGCTTTAAATCCATTGCTCTGTGGTTGCCTTCAGGACTGATAGAATGAAATAATCTGATAATTTAGTAATTAAATAATCATGTAAAGCATTAGAAGATAACTTTAGGGTCCAAAGTAGAGTAAGTATTCTTATAGGAAGATCTATAGATTTAAAGGAAGGTATGTTCACATTTCAGGTCTACTGTCCCTATGATGTTGAGGAAATCAAAGAATTTTTACAGCTTCAGTTTCTTTATCTATGAAAAAAGAAAGAAAGAAAAAAGGTCAGGGAAACTAAATCACATTTTTAGCAGGGAGTCTTAATTGATATGTTTGCATGTGTGTGAAAGATAGAGACAGAGATATAGAGAGAAAAAGACAGAGATCATGTGAGGCATCTTTTTTGACAATCTGATGGAGTCTTTTGTTGCCTTATAAGAATAAAGTATTTAAATATATACAGATTAAATACATGGGATAACACCTATCTTCTAGGGTTATTATGATGATCAAATGAGATATCAGTAAAATATAGCAAAAAGTCTAGCATAGGAAGTCCGAAATACTTCCTTCCTTTCTTCCTTCTTTGCTTCCTTTCTTCCTTCCTTCCTTCCTTCCTTCCTTCCTTCCTTCCTTCCTTCCTTCCTTCCTTCCTTCCTCCCTCTCTCTTTCCCTCCCTCCCTCCCTTCCTTCCTTCTTCCTTCCTTCCTTCCTTCCTTCTTTCCTGCCTACCTGCCTTCTAGCCTTCCTGCTTGCTGCCTTCTTGCCTTTCCTTCCTCCCTTCCTTTTTTCCTTGATACAAATCAGAAGGTGGTTTTTTCTGCTTATCTTCTTGCTTATCACAAGTTCTTGTTTTAAAACCCATGTTGCTGACCTAGGAAGGAACCACCACTCTCTAAATTCTAAGTCATAGAGAAAGTATTGAACTGCTTTGGTGAATTAAATTTCCCTACTGGGATTCCATACCAAAATGAAATCACAGATTGAATTTCTTTTTTCTTCCCTTCTACATACTTTTCCCTTGCTTTCAAGGCTACTCTCTTATTCTTGGTATCCTTTTTTAAAATTGCCACATAATTCACCCCCCCAAAATATAGCGAGTCATTGTAGGATCATAGACATGCTAAAGAAAACCCATGAAAATGGATGTATAAGACAGACACCATGGAGCAAGGGCAGGCAGTAGAGAGAGGATTCAGAACTGGGTTCAAAGCCCTTCCTCTGACACATTCTGGCCAAGGTACTTAAACTCTCAGGACTTCCAGATACCTTTCTGACAGTTTAAATTCCCTTCACCAAAGAAATCACAGGTCTACACCATATAAGTTTGAGAAGAAAATATTTTATTAAATTTTGAAATCAAAATTTCATTTTAATAGCAATTGGTTTTCTTGTAAAATCAGACTTTCTCAGTTTATGAGGGAGTGACTTTTCTTTAAGCCATTAGGACAAAAGATGGGCCAGGCAATGTGTCAATGTAAGGATTAGTCTCATTCTTTTAACGGCTAGTGGGAGGGAGGTGGGCTCAAGGGGACAAATAGGTTGACTAAGGTACCCTCACTTTCAATGGCCCAATTGAAACTGCTTAGTATTTCCTTCCCCGTGTCAGCAGCCTCTAATCATTCCTAACTACACGTCAAACACTATAATTTTCCATAAAGGCTGGAGAAAAATGGGAATAGAAAAGCAATTTCTACAGTTGATAGGAGCATTTGTAGCATGGTGAGTCCAATAAACAGTTGTCTCTGCAGTTAGTGAGATTTGTTTTCTCTCCCCCCGCTCCGAATTCTGCTTTTGTGATTTTCTTTTTAAAATTATTATTCACAAAGTACCTAACAGTTGCCAAAATCCATTTAGTCTCCTTAGGTACGATGAAATACACTGACTTTAAAAATGCCATTGGTATTCGAGTAGTCTCTGATATTAACTTGTGGAAAATGGAGAAAAAGCCCTGAAAACTCAAGCCTATTTCATTTTAATACAAAAGGGACAATTCTCCCATTATTCTGACCTTTTGGGGTCATTTCTTATATGATCTTGCCCAAAAGCAAGAGAGAAATGACATTCAGGAGCAAATCCCTGACTGGTTAGGTTGATGACAGAGTTTGTTCCCCCTCTGCCCCATCTATGCCATTTTAAAATGAAACTTCACATAATTCAAAGGGAACACAATTGTAAACAGGCGACAATATCTTATTAGATAGTAAAGCTATCAGCTATATCTGCTGGCTGTCATCACAAAGTCTTCCTGGGTCATCCCTCCCTTTCTGGCATCTTTGGCAGCAATAAAATGATGGGACCAATTGTGATTGTGTGAAAGGGAATTTGCATGACTTGGTACAAAATAAGGTGTTTAATCAGGTTTTGCAAGCCACAAACAAGAGTGTACCTCTGAACTAGATTTGAGCAGGTCCTGTAACAGAAAACATTTTGGCTAGTTAGGGGCTGTTAGGATTATAAACCACATAATAATTAGAGGATGCTGCTGATTAATGGCTATTGAGACACAGAGAGCCAGAGAAAAAATGTTTATTTCATGGATAACAGAAGATTTTGAACTAGTCACATGGTCGCTGGGATTCTTAGAAACCTGTAAAGAATACCTTCATTAGATCTAAAAGTTCCCTCATTGTACAAAGACCACATTCAATCTGCTACTGTTCTGACTTTTGTATTCCTGAAAGACAAAACAAAACAAAGCAAAACAACACATGGGATCATTTGGAAGACGAGACACACATTAACACTTTGTCCTGTGGTTGATAATTGTATTATCTCCAACAGTACAATAATGCCCTGAGGCAGGGTTAGAGATTCAAGAATGTGGCATCAGAAGAGAACTTGGAAATAAATTAATTCAATCCATTCATTTTTCAAGTGGGAAGCATAAGGCTTAGTATTTAGGTGCTCACTAGGACCATAATGCTTCTCACATTTTACATTTTGCAGCTGCCATCATGACTGATTTCTGCAGAAGAGCTTAAAATATTTCTCTGGGTCATCAAAAATCTCTGAGTTTTCTATAAATGCTTTATTTTAAATATTAAAAATTCTATGATATATTGCGTATTTTTTTCCTGTCACAAAATTAAAACAATTGTAGCTGGTCAGACAACCTGGGTTCCAACCTGTTCTGCCCCGGAATGACTATGTCAATTGTCTTACTTCAATGGACTTAATTTTCTTCTCTTAAATGAATGACTTGATGTAGATCAGGAATTATCATCTTTGAGTTCTGTGCATGGTTATAGGAATATATATGTCAGTATCCTTGATTTCTTGTCTATTAAAATTATATATTTTATTTTATGAATTCAAGGGTATTTTTTTGAGAAGGGGTCATTAGGTTTTACTAGAATGCCAGAAGCTAGCAGGAGTGAACTGCTAGCTCAGACACTCAGAAGAGATGATTGTAGAATATTCTATATGAGCATTGATGCTTAGCAAATCAGTGCTAAAAACTAGGGCTTGATTTATTGTTTTATTGGTTCTTTCAATTTAGAAATGGTAGAGAATCTTGATCATACAGATTAAGTTTAAATATGTGCCCTGTTTTCTGGGAGCTTGTTGTTAAACACGTATCAATATACTCCACAGTGTGTGAAGACCTAGAATGTGAAGGACATCAAATTCAGTGGCTTATTAGACCCCTTAAAGACCAGAGTACAAGAAAGGAAATTTATATTCCATTGATCCTAAAATGGAGGTATTAAGATTACATAACAGCTTTAGTCAAGAGCAGTGATATCAGACTCAAATAGCAACAAGAGGTTACTAAACCAGATATAAGTATCTCTGAAGGTCTCATATTAACTTAGAAAAACCATATATTAATATTACTTATATTCTGTTGTATTTTTATTTTGTTAAATAGTCCTAATTATATTTTTACCTGCTTCATCTGCATTTTGAGTATTATGGAAGCAGTCAGCAATGTGTTTGATATCTCTGGTCTAGAATTCTCATTATGTAAATATGTGGATAAGGGTTGAAAATAAAACAATGAAGACTTTTAAGTTATATCGCACTGTACTTAAAGATTTGATTTATAGATCTAAACCCAAATTTTGTGGGGCAGTTTCAAGTTGATACGTGAGAGAAAAAACTGGGGATCTTTATATCCCAGAAAAGAGTACTATTGTGAAATTTTTGTGACCCATGTTAAGGAAGAAGGAATGAATAAGTGCTGTGATCATAGTAGGAATTTAAGTTTATTCAAATGATTCAATTTTGCTCCATATATAATGGCAAGTTATTTTTAGCTCTTTGAAGAGATTCATTTTACCAATTATTTCCATTTTCTCTTGAATTTCAACCTGTTGTCTTCCCCATCATTTTCTACTTCTAAAATTCATCTCTTTCCTATTCATTATAACCAATTTTCATAAACTTTATTTTCTTTAGCTAAAGATCATGAATGTAAGTAATTTTTCTTTTCTCCATTACCACTCTTCTCTAAAAAACCACCATCTAGTATGGGGAAAGCATCTATAAGCCATCCAAGTACTAGTTAAAGGCAAATCAAACCTTTAAAGTTAAACCAAAAAACACACAAAAACTTCTTCTTAAGAGTTCTGAAATTTTTTTTCAAGGTTTGACTTTGAAATTGTCCTGAGTTTTTTTATACATGAAGCTTTTGAAGCATCTCATTAAAAATCTCATCGATAAAATATTCATTATCTTAATTTACTTCTTGGGTAATTAATTTCTTTATTTTTTGTTAATGAAGTTATCTCAGATATTTTGGCTGCTATTATGGTGTTACTCCTCTCATAAATCACAAAATGCTTCATAATGGTGTGGTAGTGATCATGGATATTCTAGACAGCTATTTTAAAAAGGCACCTTCTGCAAAAAGTTTTTCCTAAGCCCTTAATATTAATGTCTTTGCTCTGAGATTATCCTCAATTAACAATTTATACAGTATATACACATATTATATATATACATGCATATTATATATGTTTGTGTCTATATATACTTATATACATATTTATGTCTGTCTTATCTATCTACTTATCTGTCTGTCTGTATTTTGTTTGTACATAATGGGCATATCTCCTTCAAATTTCTCTCTCCTTGCCTTGTAAGCTTCTGAAGGGCAAGTATTTTTTTTTCCTTTCTTTCAATGCTCAGTGTTGACTTAAACAGCCTCACATTTAGTAGATACTTAATGAATGATCATTAACTGACTACCTGGGTGTGGCAAGTCCTATTCCTTCAGTTCCACAAACATGTATCAGTATCTGTTCTACACTGGTAAAAAAAAAAAAAAAAAAAAAAAAAAAAGACAAAATCAATTCTGTCCTTGTCCTTTAAGGAGCTTAGATGCTATGAGATGTTTTTTTTGGTGAGAAAGGAGTGTGGATGTGACAAATTATCATAGATAAAAATCTATATACAACATCCTGAATTCAAGACACAGCTAGTAGCAAGTTTGGTTCAAATGTGGAGTCTGTGAAGGGGATTAATAGGAGATGAGCCTGGAAAGTAATTTGAAACTAGATTGTAGAGTGGCTTAAGTGTCAAACTTGGGAATTTATGTTATGTCCTGGGGGAAAATGGAGGCATTGAAAGATTGAGGTTAGAGGAGGAAAATGATTGGACTAGAAGGCAACTAAATTCTCTCCAATTCTCATATTGTCCTTAGACTAGATTCTTCCCTCACGAACTTAGTGATTATATGGTAGAGAAATAGAGCAATTGCTACTAAAGGTGAATGAGGAAGAAAAGGACTTCTAGGGGATATTTGAACAGAGTCCTGAGGGAAAACAGGAATTCTAAGAGGTAGAAGTTAGAAGGTAAGATCTTAAATGTATATGGGGGTCACAAATATGTCAAAATCTCAGTGACAAATATGGTCATAATCAATCTAGAGAATAGAACTGTTATGCTATAGACTTTGCATAGGAATTTGGTATTTGAGAAAGGGATCTATGAAGAAAGAGCAAGCTGTCTGATAAAGTTCACTGTTATAGTATATTGTTATAGGTATAGTACAAGAAATCCAAACACATTGATTCTTTCTTTTGTGTAGATGACAATAATGTTCAGGAGATAAAACATGTAAAAATAACAAGATCATTATAAAATCATAACTAACAAGTGCTAAGTAGGTAAGGCAGGGTGGATGTGCAAAAAAACAAAAGAGAGAGAGAGAGAGAGAGAGAGAGAGAGAGAGAGAGAGAGAGAGAGAGAGAGAGAGAGAGAGAGAGAATTCACCATAATCCAGAATGGACATGGAAGGCTTGACATGGTTCTTGAGCATAAGAAATTATACCATATTAAACAGGGCAGAATAACCAGTCCTTTTCCCAGAATGTCAAATTTAGAAAAAGAAAATTTTAAACATAAACTTTAAGCACATCTCAGGCACCATCTGGTATTGATCCCTTCCCTGAAATACTCTCATTGGCTTTCAGTTGTTGTTGATGAGGATTTTAGCTCTCCAAAATAAAATGACTATTTTCATATAAAGTAAAGAGTATACTCTCAGTCTCTCAGAGTGAGGGCTCATCTTAGAAGAAGACTTTATTAAGCCTGTTCCCCTAACTTTGTGGTAAAGACCATAAATTGTGTGTTCTCACAAATGCAGATGAAAGAAACAAACAAACAAACAAAAAGCAACAGGAAATAATGGAAGTGACATGACTTGTTTTAATGCCTCTGAAGCTAAATAAAGAGCCTCTTATTCAGCATGTGATTAGTAGAATCTAGAACCAGTTATGAAATGTCTACACATGCTCTCCAATCTTTCTAAAGTGCTTACCAGAAACCTTATCATGTCCCTTCTGGAAGCTCTCTCTTTAGCATCCTCCACATGAAGAGGGTGGAGAGCTTGTATCTGGTGAGATCTATCCAAATACTGGATCCTCATTACATGCAATTTAAATATATTTTTCCTTGTACATTATCTCCCCACCTCCCATTAAAAAGGAATTAATGAATGAATTAAAAAACCCAAAAATATTTATTAAGTTCTTCCTATGAGCCAGGAACTTATGTGAAATATATATATATATATATATATATATATATATATATATATATATATATATATATATATATATATATATGTGTGTGTATATATATATATATATGTTTTTTTTTTTGCTTCAAAGAACTTAAATTTTAAGAGGAGGTCTCAAAACATACACTAAGCACTGATATAAAAGAATCCCAAATCAACCAACCTCCCTACTGTGCTATCTTCAATTGAGTCTTTTAAAACTCTTGCCTACATTCCCTCCTCTCTAAAAGGAATGGAGCTCCCTTTCTTGTATCAAATCTATTCTCATTTAACTTATGAAACAGCTGAACCTTTTGATACCAATCCCATAAGTGTAGGTGAAAATGAAGTTTACAACTTTTCTACCCTAACCATGATAAATGTGCCTGGAAATTACTGATAGTGACATTGAAAGGTGATCCTGGCATTGTGTCATCATATACCAGTGATTCAAACAAAGATAAACAGAACTAGCCAACTACTGTGAGCTGCCAGAGTGGGCTATTGCCACCCACAATCATGATGAGTACCCACCTGCTCTAAAGAATCTTGCAACTATAATAGCTTGCCTGTGCTAATCAATCATTTGAGAAAGTGACATGGAATATAAATGGCATTACTAAGACTATAACTAGATGTTTCAGACAATTACAGATGGCATTGATGAATCACCCAGACATTTATCCTATGTTTTGCAGGACTACTGAGGGGAAAACCAATTTTGTTCAGTAACAGGATTTCAAAACATCTTGGAGCCAAGTATTATATTGCTTTTCATCTTGTCCTTTTGACTCAGTGAAACTCCTAGAAATAAAATACCAACACAAAAATATATAAGCTGAGATATTAAAAAATATATTCACTTTATCAGTGTTGATATAATTTAGTCACAATCCAAACTCAAGATAGCATTTAATTTAAAAAAATCAGGGGACACAAAAGATAATACTGATTCTATTTTATTCTAAATTGTGTAAATATTTAATCAGTTTATATCAGGAGATATCAACTTTATTTATGTACAAAAAGAGAATGTAAAGTGTGCAGAAAAGGGAAGGTGTCTAATGAGCATAGTTAAATCAGTGATTTAATGTCATCAAGGACAAGAATTACCAACAGTGGAGTGCTTTTAATCATGTGTTGAGGACAAGTATAAATGGGCAGTAATGGGTGTATTTTGAATTTAAGCATTTCAAAAAAACAGAAAAGGCTTACCTGGATACTGGGTAGATCCTCAACAAAGCTTTTCTTCTTTAACTTTCATTTTTCAAAGAGAACCAAGGACATCAAAAATATTATCTTGAGTTGCCCATGGATTGGATTTAAATGAGACAGAGTTGCACAAATTCTGCAAGTTCATTCTCCATTTTTGAGCCATCAAATACAGTGGTAGGACAAGAGTCAAGATGACTGGCAATGACTACACACTTCTCAGATTGGCTAATATGACAGGAAAAGATAATGACAAAAGTTTGAGGGGATGTGGGAAAACAGGGACACTGATGCATTGTTGATGGAACTATGAACGGATCCACCCATTCTGGAGAGCAATTTGGAACTATACTCAAAGAGTTATCCAACTGCATAACCTTTGATCCAGCAGTGTTTCTTATACCCCAAAGAGATCTTAAAAGAAGGGAAAGGGACTCACATGTGCAAAAATGTTGGTGGCAGGTAATTCAAAGCAATTCCAAAGCTTTTGTGATGAAGAAGACTATCTACCCCCAGAGAGAGGACTGAGGGAACTGAGTGTGGACCACAACATAGCATTTTCACTTTTTGTTGGTGTTTGCTTGCATTTTATTTTCTTTCTCAGTTATTTTTCTTCCTTCTTGATTTATTTTTTCTTGTGCAGCAAGATAATTGTATAAATATGTATACATATATTGAATTTAACATATATTTTAACTTATTTAATATGTATTGGCCTACTTGTCATCTAGGGAAGGAGGTGAGGAGGAGTGGATAATTTGGGACAGAAGGCTTTGCAAGGGTCAATATTGAAAAATTACCCAGGCATATGTTTTGCAAATAAAAAAGCTTTAATATTAAAAAAAGATAACTGGCAATGGCTCACCAGGATGCAGTAGATGACTTTGACATCTTTAAGATCTGACAAAGCTGTAAGTGCTCTACAATGCCTGCTTCTTCTGCCTTTATGGCAGTTGAAACAAATCATTCTCATCTGTTCATTCCATTGGAAAAAGTATTCACATAGATGGGATAGACATTCCCTAAGTCACCAATTTTGTTTAGCCCATCTGCCTAGACTCTTTACCAGGTGTGGTCATTGTGCATATTACATCTTCTAGGAGCCACAGGTGAAAGTGGGATCAAGGTAAACATAGAAGGTGGTTTTAAAAAAGAGACAAAACGCAAATTAAAACAATCCTGAAGCATTAATAGGATAGAAGAGGAAAATGACATGGTGGAGAAGATGTGGGGAAAAATAAATATTAGTGCACTGTGTATGGAGTTGTGAATCGATTTAAACATTCTGAAGGGCAGTTTTGAATTATGCACAAAGGTCTATAACAAGGCATAATCTTTGTCCTAGCAATACTATTACTAGATCTGAATCCTAAAAAAGATAAAAAACAAAAATGAAAAGGATCCATGTGTGCAAAAATATTTATAGCATCTTCTTTATGGGGGAAAAATTGGAAATTGTGGGATGCTCATCAAGTGGAGAATGGCTGAATAAATTCGGAAATGGTGGGATTAAGATAGAACAGTATTGTGCTGTTAGAAATGATGAACAAGATACTCTTTAGAAAAATATGGAAAGACTTCTATGTCTTGATGCAAAGTAAAATGTACTGTTTATGAAAAATAGTAAGATTGTAACATAATGAGCTTTGAATGACATAATTATTCTCAGAAGGACTTAGAATGAAAAATTCTATTCATATTCAGAGAATTGTCTGAATATAGACTTCTTTTTTATTTTCTTGTGTATATTTTCTTTAACAACATGAATAATTTTTAAATGTTTTGCCTGGCTACACAAATAAAATCCATATAGAATTGCTTCCTGAATGAGGGAAGTATGAAGAAATAAAAAAGAAAAAAACATCTGGGCCTCAAATATTTTTAAATGAATGTTGAAAATTATTTTTACATATAACTGGGGAAAACCAAAATATTAATTAAAAAAAATATCAACAAAACAGCTGATGAGTCAGCATGGAGGATTACTGGTTTCTACCAGAAGAATATTACCCATACCAATGGAATCAGATCTATTCAAAGAAGCAAAAGAATAAACATTTTGTCTACAAGCAAACATTGTGACTTAGATTGAGTGTGAAGATGCAGGTGTATGTAACTTGATGGGAACACATTTTTTGATGAGGGAAAGAAAGTTGTCAGTAGCTAGAAGGAAAACAAACTATTAGTTTCACAAGTAGATAATGGAGAATAAAGAAACATTTTAATCACTTTTCTATGAATATTCAAATATTGCTTATAGTAAACACATATACGTAACCTGCATTTTTTTATTTTCTATGCTATCTTCACAATTTCAGTTTATCACCCATTAAATGGTACTTTTCTATTAGCATCCTATTTTATGCTATTACCAACATTGGACATGAGAATATTATTCATAAAAAAAAAGAGTAACATGATATTCCAGGATAAAAACATTGAGTCAAAGACTCTAGACAAGATATAGGAAGGTGCATTCATGGCCAGGAGTAAGATTCTAGTCATGTTATCTTGGGTAATACACAACTCTTGTGAGCATTTGTTATTCATCAGTTATAAAATGTACCTGCTGCTTGATGTCTTGTTAGATATAAGTCTTTTTTGAGAGATCAGAGTGAGCTAGAGACTGCAATTCTTAAAGTTTCTCTGGGTAGGGCATGAGCCTTTTCCTGAGAGTATTATTATTTCCAGAATATCTCCCCAAGTTTAACTTTTCAAGTTAACATTTCAAGAAAGATAGTGATAAGCTGAAGAACATTAAAAGTGATTAGGATCATGAAAAGACTAGATATTATAGCTTATAAATATTGCTTGAAGGATGAGAGGCAATTATCTTGAAGAAGAGAAACTTTGAGGGGCTTATAGACCTTTTTGAGGACTTGAGGAGGGATTAGATTTGTTGCACTTGGTCCCGAAAGGCAAATCAATAGTAAATCTTAGACTAAGACTCAAAAGTTTGTTCAATTCTCTTGTAAGCATGTTTTCAGCATTTTAGGAAGAAGAATAAAGATCACTATGCTTTGTAATTAATTATGAGATTATAACCCTAAGAAGATCTTATATGAGGTGAAAGTTCATTCTATTATATCTGTGGAGTTATATTGAATTAGGGATTCAAGATGGCTTCCTTTCAGAAGCCCACATATTCCCCACATCATCTACATGGGGAAGGTTTCTTAACAATTCTTTCCAGCTGCATCCTGTTTAAGTCAATTTCTGGCTTACCAAAGGGATTGGAATAGATGACTTCTATGGTTCTGATCAACTCTGATATATATATATATATATATATGTATATGTATATGTATATATACATATACATATATATATATATTAAAGTAAAATCCTTTTTTTTTCTTGTTTTTACTTTGTTTTAATGCCTAAAGAACAAAGGATGGTAGATACATGTCTGTCGGGTATTTCCTATGGAAACTGTAGAAATGTTAAAAGGGAAAAGAAAGCTAGCATTTATCTGTCTAAATAATGAATGAGAATGCCTTTATATTCTCAGCAGTGTCATCTCTAAGGTTCATTGAAACTCTAAAAAGTTATCAATTCTATAAAAATCTCATAATAAGCATGCAATAGAATGTAGACACTGAGTTATATTATGGTAAAATTTTAGAAAAGAAAACATTGGTAGAGTAGAAGACAGAGGGTAATTGTTTTAGCATGAAACTTATCTTTTAATGTGCTTTCCCAGGAATCTCAAATGTATAGTATATAGTCAATAAGTATAACATAGAAAGAATTAAAGTGAGCAAAATGCTATACTAGTTTGAAAGCTGAAGGCAGAAAACAATTGCATAGAAGCAGCTTATCCAGGTTCAAGGTGATTGGATAAATTTAAATTAAAGGAAGAAAAAATAAAGTGCAAAGAAGTAATATTTACAATGAAAATGCCAAATAACTTAAAATTAAAATATGTATGTAGGCTTTATGTATATTTGTCTTCCTTCTTTCCTTTTTACCTTCCTTCTTTTCATTTCTTCCTTCCTTGCTTCATTCCTTTTTCTCTGTTTCTTTTGTCTCTCTCTGTCTCCCTGTTTATCTTTGTCTCTCTCCCTTTCACACTCTTTTTTCTCTGTTTCTTTCTGTCTCTCTCTGTGTCTTCCTGTCTGTCTTTGTCTCTCTCCTTTTCACACTTTTTTTCTCTGTTTCTTTCTGGCTCTCTCTCTGTCTCCCTGTCTTTGTCTCTCTCCCTTGTTTTATTCTTTCCATCTCTCTACATATGTATCCTTCTATTCTTTCACAAACCTTCAGAAAAATGCTACGGTAAAAGTTTCTTAATTTTGTAAAGATAATCTGTTTTTGAGTTATATATGCATTTTCTAAAAAGAATCAAAAACTGATTTCCTTTTAGATATATAAATAAATCTTCTATTCTAGAATGGTTTTCCATTCTATTCCAAAATTTCCCATCTAAACAATATTTATCTTTGTGTTTAATTCATATTTTCTATACTAATATTGATTAAAATAACCACAACATTAAATATCTTGATATTTTGATATCCTTTTTATTAGATATAGAACCATCTCCCTAGGCTTTGAGCTAAATAGGAGAGTCAGTTTAACAGAAGGAACTACATTATCAACAAAGGTTATTCTCTATTATTTTTCCCCATATTTTTTTTTTTGGTGACAAATAGGGACTAACCTTTATACTCAAATATAATTATATAACAAATGTGGTATTTTAATGGCTTTTTGATAATGTGAAGCTTTTTGTGAATTTAAATTAATTTCTATATTTTAGGAGTAGTCTCATTTTTCATAAGATTAAAATGGAAAAAAAGTCCAGAAAACTCCCATTGTTGCCACTTGATGTTTCACAAGGGTAGCTATAGAAAAAATATGTATGAGTTGAATTAAAACACATTTGATAGAAGAAAAAAAAAGAAAAATATTGTAGAGTCAAAATGCTTAGCTTCACACCTCTGCTTTCTCATGTAATAAATAGAAGACCTCAAGAAGTCACTTAACTTCTCTCACTGACTTTTTTAATCTATAAAATATCATAGGGAGGAGGATAGAATAATGTTTTTTTAAATGCATCAAGCACTGATAGCATATTCCCTATTGGTGTTGGATAGCAAAAAAAAGGAGATTAACTACATAAAAGTCCAAATCAAAGGGTTTCTGAAAGATAATGTTCTCCAATGATTTCTTTCCTAAGTTGTCATTTCTAATAGTATATCAAACTACAGAATGCTACAAAATCTTTTCAAAAAATCCATAACCCTACAGAAGAGATTAGTCTATATACACTGGAAAAAATAAATTAAAAATATATATCTATTGTATAGATGGAAAATAGATTCTTTGGAGATTATGGTTGAGTGAGCTAAAAGGTCAGCAAAAAACAACAACAACAACAACAACAACAACAACAACAACTCAGTATTTATAAGTAAGCTAAAGTTTATTTTTTTAATTTTTTATAATATTGTAGTATGTTGTGAGGGATTTCATCTGTAAAGAATTAGATGACAAAAGGAAATAGGACTGTATGTGGTCTAGTGGAAAATAATAGTGGTCAACCCCTCATTTTATTTTGACTTAGAATGTATGTCAAAAAAGGACTTGGTTCTTTATATAAACTATAATCCTAGTTGTAAGGAAAAATATCTGTTGTCACATAGACAAATGTACCTTTATAGAGAAACTAGACTTCTCAGAATGAGCCGTCTCCCAGGTACTTATACTATATAGAAAATATATAGGCACATTCGGTTAACAGACAGTCATTGGATTTGGGGAGAAGTTCATTGTATTTAAAGAAAGGGGAGGAAGAGATTTTCTAATTTTTTAATCAATGTTAGCCATAAAAATTTGAAAAGTGGTGGACTTTGTATTCTGTCTGGTCTGGAATAAAATCAAGTAGAGAAAGGCAAAACACAGAATTTAATGTGACTGCCATTTTTATACTTGAAATAGAGGTTTATACTATAGTGGCACTGCTTATTCTTAGTAGAAAAAAAAATAAGGGTCACACAACTAATGAATGTGAACAGGATGGAAATGCTTTTTTTTTTTCCTATTTTAATGTCAACTCCATCAATCTATTCTTTATATCATGCTGCCTATGCTTGACTTTTGATTTTCTTAATAAGGTTAACCTGTATCTTCACTGTGTCTTTCCCTACCCACTAAATGATTCTACTCTTTCCCTTAAATTTTTCAAAATATTATGGGATGTCATGTACAATCGGAATAACCTGAATAGTCTATTCAAATTATTCTAGTCATGACTAAAAATGCTTTGTAAACCATAAAGCAAATTCTAGTAGATAGAAGTATTATTATTCTGCAAATAAACATTTCTTAAGCAGTTACTATGTACAAATAATAGCTGGAGGTTATTCAATGAAAGAGAATAATTAGGGGTAATCTAGCTCCATTTGAAACAAAGATAACTTTTTAAAGCCTTTTTTAAGTTTATGAAAACTGCATAGAACAAAAAGAAAATTGTCCCAGCCTTTTGGGAAAAAATACATTTAAAAAAATCTAGCTCTCAATCCCCAAAATATTTTACAAAATATGTGACAAAATCATTTTCCTATTGACAGGGAACCTAAGGGTAAGGATATGGTACTCTAAGTGGAGAAAGGGTCCATGTGTGATGAAAGAAGAACAATAAAAGAAAAAAAAAGGAGGAAGAAGAAAAAACAACATTATTCTCCTACTTCTATCCAAAGTGGCAAGTTAGGTCCTCATATTGTAGATAGTACCATTCTCAGAATTCTAGAGATTACTCAGAGAAAGGATCCTTTTTGTACTACACGTTCTGAGTGCCAAAAGCAGTAGCACACATTGATAATCATCCAATGGTCTCAATTAAGTTTCATTCATTCATTCATTTTTAACCAAAGGTATTTGCTCAGCTAACATAGGGAAGAGTTAATAAAAATGTCCTCTTAAAAAACTGGTTCTCTCTTACACACAAAAATACAGCATCCATTGGAGGAATAAGCTTAAACTCAGGCTGTAACTACTGTAAGAAATATGTGTAAAAAAATTTAATCCAGAACTCTTACTTTAGAAATATGGAAATATTTACTAGATTTACTTTGAACACCAAAAAAAATTAGTGAAATACTAGTTTTAACAGCAATGAAAAAATAATGAAGTGAAATATAACTTTGATGATATCTATGCCTGTGAGGTCCATAAGGATAATGTATACAAATAAGTTAATAGTTTAAAGGCACAGAAAAAATATATTTATTAGAAAGTGGAAAATATGGACACAGAAAAACACAGGGACACAGAATAGGTGAAAAAAATCTTATTAAAGATTTTAGAACTGCAGGACATTGTGTTTGTATGGGTCATTTGCATATATGGCATAGACATATTTGCATATACCTAACTAAAAACTAAACTTTATATGACTAAACTCTCTTTTTCTGTCTGTCTCTATCTCTGTCTCTTTCTCTCTGTCTCTGTCCTCTGTCTCTCTGTTTCTCTGGGTCTCTTTCTCTGTCTCTGGCTGGGAACAAAGTTATGACTAAAAATAATTATAAATTTCTCATGGGAAATTTAGAAAGTTGTCACCATTTAAATGAAAGTTAATTTGCTGAGAAGCAGAAGATTTGAGTTAAGCTTTTTGGAAGTGATGAAGATAATTATGTAAGAGATAAAAAGAAGAGCCATCAACTGACAAAGAGAGAAAACTGTGTGAGTCCTGATTGGCAGAAGAAAGACTGAAGTTTCAGATATTGTCCTTCAATGTTTCCTAAAGCTTATGAGTTGAAACTTTTCAGAAGTTTACCTCATCTCCCTTTTCACCTTTGATTTTAAAGGAAAAAGCCAGAGAGAGATGTGAGAGAGAGAGAGAGAGAGAGAGAAGAGAGAGAGAGAGAGAGAGAGAGAGAGAGAGAAAGAGAGAGAGGGAGAGAGGGAGGGAGGGAGGGAGGGAGGGAGAGACAGAGACAGAGACAGAGACAGAGACAGTAGAGAGAGAGTTCAATTGAATTGCTATTTTGTAAGAGTTTTTGAGATTGCATTACCCTTACCTAGAGGGTCAGTGTGAGATATTTGCTTTGAATTTTGCTGTGATTCTGCAGTACAACATCTGAGTGAGTCAATAATTGTTTGCACTCATTTATATATACTAACTATACTCTGTCTAATGACCTTTATAATTCTCTGTCTTACAATGAAATGATATTCACATTAAAAGCTGCACATTTACACCCACTTTTAGAAGTGATTGTAGATATATATGAGTATAAAAGAGAAACTAATTTTATTTAAAGTGAAATGCATTGAAGATCAACAGAGAAGCAGTTTCTCATGTGCTGATATAGTTCAATGCGCCTCTATCATCAAAGCCTACAGTCCAGAATGGTGTCCAAACATATCCCTCTTGTGCTTCCATGAAAGGTGCCTCTATATGTGACCACACCTTACCACAAATACTGAGTGCATCAGTGAGTAAATGTGATCTAGGCTTACATGTAGACTGAGACATATTTTTTATCATTTTATATATATATATATATATGCAATATATATTATATATATGCATATATAATATATATTGCATGTGTTTATAGCATAATATATATATATATATAATATGTAAATATATAATGCCATCTTGCCTTACTATATAAATGACTTTTAAAATATATAATAGTGTCATTATTGGAGTCAAGATTGGTTGTCTAAATGGGAAACACATTGGTGTAAGATCAAGTTAATTTGTTGAATAGTAAACTTTTCCCTCTATAGGGTTATACCTAGAGCCTTTAAATAAATTGATATAATAGTGTGATGGCAATCTCACTACTGACAGAATAGGTTTGATCAATGGAACCAACTCAGATAATGAATCTGCAAGCCCCATGCAAGATGCAGCATTGTGGTAGGGACAGTTTATACCTTAGCCATGCCAAAATGTAATATACAAAGTTTAAATATTGTTTTGAATTTTTCACTAACTGCACTATCAAAACTGGATCATGAGAGGGTAACAGCAACAACCAAAAAAATAAGATAGAAAAATTCACCCAAACCAATTGAATCCTTAGTTTTCTGATTTGATATGTGTATATAGACATACATATAAACACAAACATGTGCATGTACATATGCATACATATATACATGTATATTACATAAATATCTATATTTACCTAATATCCATAATATACATACACACAAATATACACACATACAAAAATATATAAATTATGCCTGACCCGAATTCTCTAGATAAAAGCTATCTAAGAAGTTTTTTACGTATATGGGATGATTAACAGAATATATTTTGCCTTTAGCTTTGAAGCATCTTTATGACTCCTTTAAAATTCATTCCAAATGTGAACCCAAATGGATGGCTTGGTATTTGTAGACTATGTATAAAATAGAAAACAGAAGCTCCTGTGTTCCACAAGTAGATAATAGATGAAGATGATTTTTTTTCCCTGATGGAAATAGACTTCAAGCTGGGAAACCTCATTCAGCATCAAACTTAAGTATAAGATGGCTGCAGTTTTTCTGTAATGCTCTACCCTCCTATTTCTGCCCATTAGAGCTCATTTTCACTCAAGAGCTGGCATATCATCCTCAAATACAGATTGACAGAAATATTAACTTTATATTTCACCTTAGAATCTAGCTCCCTATCTCTTTAGGTGCCAAACTTATTTGTTTCAGGGAATATTGTTGAAATAGGTTACGATTTTGTAAAAGGTGACTATAGAATGTGAAACAAGTTAATCTAACATGAAGCAAAAGGAAAAGACCATTTTGCCACTGAGTGATATTGAATATTGAGAATCATGAAACATATATCATTGGTAATTTTTGAACATTTTCTCCATGGTTTTACTTTTAGAAATGAATGATAAAGCTTTCTTGTTTGAAGTTTTTATATAGATGTGCTTAGTTTTATATAGATGTGCTTAGACCTTTGTTCCCCAGACAGACTTGCTATTCTAATGAAAAATATTTAGCAGCCTTTTCACCAGTCCACCCCCAGCTAGGTTTTTCTATCATGAAGCAATACAGGGAATCTCGTGGAACTGTGTGGGCATCTTCCTCAGTTTGAATAACTTAATGAATTCAGTAAACCCGGTTAATCCTGTCCATTTCATCTCTTGGATTGCCTCCCCCTGCAGCCCAATTTTCCTTCAATGCCAGCTGCCTTAATTTAACTTTAGTTCATCCAAGATATTGTTGGTCAGTGAATAAGCAATTTTAAGTGCTCAATATGTACCAGGGATATGCTAAGCAATGAAAGAGACAAAATACTTTTTTTCTTCTCAAGGTGCTTACAATCTAAGAGGGGGAGACAATGAACAAATATATGCAAATAAGATATAGATTAATAAATAAGAAATAATCAACAGAGGGAAAGAACTACAATTAAGAGGGGTGGGACTTTCTATAAAAGGTGGGACTTGAATTGAGACTTGAAGTCCAGGAAACTGGAGGCAGAGATGAAGAGACTGAGAATTCTAGAGATGGGAGACAGACAGGAAAAGAGAAGCTGAGTGAAGTAATGTATTGTTTGAAGAACAGTAAGGAGGCTCCTTTCCTTAGATCAAAGGGTATGTGGTGGAGAATAAGTGCCGAATGATTGCAAAGGTAGGCACGTACATGGATTGTTAGCTTTTGTTATTAATTTAAACCTTTAACCATCAGTTTATAGATCTTGAATGAACCCTATAAAGATCCTAGAAACAAAGGTTATTTCAGGAAGTACAAATTTATTAACAGAAAACTTGAATTCCTAGGGTTGCCCGAAGATAGGTCTGTATCTCTAGGCATAGACAAAGTTCCTAATGAGTAATTCTAACCCCAGTCTTCTTGATCACAAATGTATTAATACTGCATTATTTTAGCTTCTTGTCCCTTTGAAAGAATCTGTTCCTTTTGTTAAGAAAGGATTCCAAAGCAAAGAGCCTGTTTTTTTTTATTTTAATTTTTTTTTAAATTTAGGTGTACTTTATTTGTTAAAAGCTTTTTTATTTTCAAAACATAAGCACAGATAACTTTTCGACATTGACTCGTGCATAGCCTTCTGCTTCAGATTTTCCCCTTGTTCTCCTTCCCTCCTTCCCTAGAGAGCAAGCAATCCAATATAGGTTATACATGTTAAAATATATGTTAAATCCAATATGTGTAAATATATTTATACAATTCTCTTGCTGCACAAGAGAAATCAGGTCAAAAAGGAAAGAAAATAAGTTAGAAATCAAAATGCAAGTGAACAACAACAAAAAGAGTGAGAATGTTATGTTATGATCCATACTCAGTTCCCACAGTTCTCTCTCTGGTTGTAGATGGCTCTCTTTGTCACAAGATCATTGGAACTGGTCTGAATCACCTCATTGTTGATGGGAGCCCCGTCCATCAGAATTGATCATCTTATAATCTTGCCATGGCTGTGAATAATGATCTCCTGGATCTGCTCGCTTTACTTAGCATCAGTTCATTTAGGTCTCTCCAGGCCTCTCCATATTCATCCTGCTGCTCATTTCTTATACAACAATAGTATTCCATAACATTCATATACCATAACTTATTCAGCCATTCTCCAACTAATGGGCATCCACTCAGTCTCTAGTTTCTGGCCACTACAAAAATGACTGTTACAAACATTTTGCACATATGGGTCCCTTTCCCTTCTTTAAAATCTCTTTAGGATATAAGTCCAGTAAAAACACTGCTGGATCAAAGGGAATGCACACTTTGATAACTGAGCATAGTTCCAAATTGTTCTCCAGAATCATTAGAACAGTTACAACTCCAACAATGTATCAGTGTCCCAGATTCCCACATCCCCTCCAACATTCATCATTATCTTTTCCTGTCATTTTAGCCAATCTGACAGATATGTAGTGATACCTCAGAGTTGTCTTAATTTGCATTTCTCTGATCATTAGTGATTTGTAGCACCTTTTCATAGGACTAGAAATTGTTTCAATTCCTTCATCTGAAAATTGTCTTTTCATATCCTTTGACCATTTATCAATTAGAGAATGGCTTGAATTCTTATAAATTTGAGTCTATTCTCTATATGTTTTAGAAATGAGACCTTTATCAGAACTTTAAATGTAAAAATGTTTTCCCTGTTTATTGCTTCCCTTTTGATCTTGTCTGTATTAGTTTTGTTTGTACAAAAACTTTTTAACTTAATACAATAAAAATGATCTATTTGGTGTTCAATTATGAGTTCTTCTTTGGACAGAACTTCCTTCCTTTTCCACAGATCTAAAAGGTAAACTATCCTCTGTTCTTCTAATTTGTTTATAATCTCATTCTTTATGTCTAGATCATGAGCCCATTTTGACCTTATCTTGGATACAGTGTTAGGTATGGATCAATGCCTAGTTTCTGCCATACTAGTTTCCAATTTTCCCAGCAGTTTTTGTCAAATAGCGAATGCTTATCCCAAAGGCGGGGGTCTTTGGGTTTGTCAAACACAAGATTACTATAGTTATTGATTAGTTTGTCCTGTGAACTTAATCTATTCCATTGACCAACTACTCTATTTCTTAGCCAATACCAAATGGTTTTGATGATCACTGCTTGATAATAGAGTTTTAGGTCTGCCACCTTCATTGTTTGTTTGTTTTTCCATTAGTCCCCTTGAAATTCTTGATCTTTTGTTCTTCCAGATGAACTTTGTAATTATTTTTTCTAAGTCTGTAAAGGAATTTCTTGGGAGTTTGGTATGGCACTAAACAAGTAGATCAATTTAGGTAGTATTGTCATTTTTATTATATTTGTTTGGATAATTTTTTTCCAATTGATTAGATCTAACTTTATTTGTGTGAAAAGTGTTTTGTAGTTGTGTTCATATATTTCCTACCTTTCAAAGGGACATCTTTTCTTGGATATGTTTCCTTAAGAACCTGACTCTACTTAATTCATTATTGTCTATTTCCAACAGAAGCAATAGATAGGGTGAATTTTCAAACTTTGTATTATCGTGGAAAAAACAAAAAGATCTCTTTGGGCCTCAGGAGATTCTCTAAGCCTGTGCAGAACAAATGAATTGAGCATCTACATTACTGAATGAAATTTTCCTAATGGTTCCCTACAGCAACAAATCCAAAATTCAAAACATATATTCTTATATGAGTCTGTATGCACAAATTAGATTGTGTGTGTAGACAATCCAATTTTTATATAGAAGTGAAGAAACTTTTTAATGAATGGCATATGCTAATTATTAATAATAAGTATCAATTCATATGGTTATTAATAGTTTTGAATTATTTTTAGTCACACTTTTGTTAGTCTTTTCAAAAGAATAACTTTTCATTTTATTTTATATTTTTTGACAGTATTAAACATTTTTCTATTAGAAAATAACTTTTGGTCTTATAAATATAGTTATCTATTAGATAACAAAATCTTATCTAAGGAATTTTATACAACAATTTTCCTTCTTATTAATTGTCCCCCTCTCATCCTAGACATTTATTTACTTATTTTTGCTGAGGCAATTGGGGTTAAGTGACTTGCCCAGGGTCACACAGCTAGGAAGTTTTAAGTGGTCTGAGGTCAGATTTGAACTCAGGTGCTCTTGACTTCAGGGCTGGTTCTCTATCCACTGCACCAACTAGCTGCTTTTAGAGATTTATTTGTACTGTTGTTTATACAAGAATTTTCAATTATATGTAATCAAATTTTCTATTTTATCTTTTGTAACTGCCTGTATTACATGTTTGCTTCAGAATTAATCTTTTAGTCGAATCCATGAACAGTATTAGATCTTTTTCTTTTTAAATTTTTATGGAATGATCTTTAATATTCAGTTTATGTCTCAATTTTGAACTTATTATAGAATATGATAAAAGATGTCAGTCTAAACCTACTTTCTTCCAGACTGATTTTTAGTTTTCCCAGAAGTTCTCATTGAATAAAGACTTCTTTTTTTAAGTAATTTATGTTTGTGGTTTTATTGAACTCTAGGGTTATTGAGTTTATTATTTATGATTTTCCTGTTAGCTAGTAGCTCCATTGCATCACTCTACTATTTTTAAATATGAACTGGTGCCAATGGTACTTTTCATTCTATTAAAAGGCGTGTTTTTGCCAGCATTGTTTAGTAATTTTTTTTCACTTTGTCTAGGCTTTTTCTCCCTCTATCTCTATTTGAGAAAATCATATTTTTTAATGTTTTGAGTTTATGTTTATTGTTTTCCTAAAGTTGAATTGTACTTGCTTTCCTTATATAAATTCATCTTGATGAGAATCAATGAAATCTTAGATTCATAGCTTCAGATGTTTGACAGGATTTTATCCAAAAGTTTTTGAATCAATATTCATTAAAGTTATTTGGTCTATAGTTCTATACTTCATCCTTCATATGTTTAACACTGTATTTATTTAACAAGATGAGTCTGTTAGAGTTCTTTCTCTATATCATAAATAATTTGTGTAGTGTTAGAAATATCTAATTATTAAAATGTTTCACAGAATTATCCTATAAATTCATGAAGATTAGAATATCATCACTCCTTTTCTCTGACTTAGGGTAATTCCTTTACAACTTACTCTATTTCTTGTTCTTAGATTTAATTAGTTATGTCTATTTGGTATTATGATAGTCTGATTATTTTCTATTGTAGAAGATTATTCTCTCTCTCTCTCTCTCTCTCTCTCTCTCTCTCTCTCTCTCTCATATATAGAATTGTTCTGTTAGCCTGCAACTATGTTCTGATCATTAAAAAAACTTTTTTTCCCATTCTGGGTTGAGGTGTAATTTCTCTTTGTTCAGTCACTGTTTTGTTGATTTGATTTTATCTTTTAAAAATTGAACAAAAGTTGATATATTTTGTTAATTCTCCCAAATACTGGCTTTTAAGTTTATTATTTCAATAGCTTTGATATAATTTTTTCTTCCTTTGTAGTCACTTCCCACTATTCTTAGCCAACATTTCAGTGACTGCTCTTTGTTTCTATCTTCTATCACTTTCCTTAAGGACATTTTCTTTAGGTCTGTGACACATTCCGGTCATCCTAGTTTCCTGAAAATTTCTTCAACAGATGCTAGTCAGCACAATAGCCTCTTTTACTAATTTCCACAATTCAGAAGTTCCCCTCTTCCTCCACTTTTCTAGGGAAATTGCAATCTATTATTGACTTATAGAGAAAGAGCCTCCAGGTATTTTTATAACTTAAAGTATATCTCCTTATTCTTAATCCCTTTTACCCCCAAGTTTTTCACACTCCCAAACTTTACACAAGAGAAGACCTTTAAAAATATAATGATGTGCTTTCCCTGTTCTTCATAAGGCAATCTCTTTCTTTGTGCTCAAGATGACTCTCAGAAACTACAATTTCTTTTTTCCACCATTTTTGGGGTAGTGTTTTTCTAATGTCCCACTACTTGCAGAATTAATTTAGTTAGCTTCCTGGAATTGTTCTTTCAGCTGCTTTCTTTTTCCAAAGGAAAGTTCAGAAAGAACAGTGTCATATTTCATTTTACATGGTAGTTTTCTCTTTTAAATATTTTTATTTTCAATATTGTAAAAAATTGAATTCTAAGTACTTTAGGTCTCTTCTGCCTCTTCCACATCCATTAGGAAGGCAAGTAACAGTATATCAATTATACATATGAAGTCATCCAAAACATATTTACATATTAGCCATATAAAAAATCAATAAAAAGAAAATGAGAAAATTATATCTCAATTTGCAGTCAAAGTTCATCAGTTCCTTCTCTGGAGATGAATACTATTTTTCATCATAAATCCTTTGAAATTCTCTTGGATCACTATAATAATCAGAGTAGCTAAGTTGATCACATGCACAATATTCTATTACTGTGTAAAATGATTTCCTGGTTCTGCCTTCAATATGCATTGGTTTATATAAATCTTCCCATGTTTTCCTGAAGTCATCCCCTTTATCATTTTTATAACAAAATAGCACTTCATCATAATCATACTTGTTCTGTCATTCCCCAATTGATAAGCATCCTTCCTCAATTTCTAATTCTTTACCATCATAAAAAACATTTGCTATAAATGTTTATTTGTTTATTTTGTGTACAAATAGGTTCTTCTGAGTAATAGACTTATTAGTGGTATTGTTAGGTCAAAGGGTATGCAAAATTTCATAACTTTTTGTTCATAGCTTCAAATTTTTCTTAAGAATGGTTGGATCAGTTAACAACTCTATGAATACTTCATTCTTTACATAATTTCTCTCATTTCTTCTAGGATTTTTTATTCCTGATAACCGTGAGATGGTACCTCAGGGATATTTTAATTTGACTTTCTCTAATCCATAGTGATTTAGAGCAAATTTTCATAAGATTAAAAATGACCTTGATTTCTTCTTCTGAAAGCTGCCTGTTTATAACATTATATTAATTGGGGAATATATCTGATTTTTATAAATTTGATATAGTTCTATATATATATTTAAGAAAAGAGACCTTTATCATGGAAACTTGTTTCATATTCTTGTACACATATACATATACATAATCCATGTTCACAAATACACACACACATATACATACATATATATGTATATATACATGTGTGTGTTTGTATATATTCATTATCATGGTAACTTTTATCACTGTAGTTTACATGAATATTGCTCTTAATTAGGTCTATTTTTGCTTCTGCTTTTCTTGAGATCATGATTGCTACCTCTTGCCTTTTTTTTTTTTTTTGCTATAATTGAAAAATAATAGATTAGGTTCTATCACCTTATTTTTATTCTGAATCTGAGATTTTCACTTTTATGTTTACTTTTTTATGCTTTTTACTGAATTTTATATTTGTATGTCCATTTTTCTATTCTGCTTTGCTCTTTTCATAAGGAATGTTCAGAAGAGCTCTATTTCATTAAGTATCTCATTTTCCCCTAAAGGATTATACCTAGTTGTGCTTTGTACATTATATTTGGTTGTAATCCTAGCTCTGTTGCCTTGTGTTATATATTCCAAGTCCTCTGTTTCTTTAACATGGATGTTCCTAAATCTTATATGTGACTCCATGTTATTTAATTTTTTTTTTTATTTCTGACAGCATACAATATTTTCTCTTAATGAAAGTTATGGAATTTGTCTGTTTTTGTTTTGGAACTTTCAGAAGGTTATTGTATTCTTTCAATTTCTTTTTTACTCTTTGGATTTAAGATATTGAAAGAGTTTTCCATTATATTTTCTTAAAGTATGATATCTAAGATTTTTATTTAATTGTAACTCATAGGTACTCCAATAATTCTAAATTATCTATCATTGGTCTTTTTTACAGGATTTTTTTCTGAGATATTTCATTTTTCTTTATTTTATTCCTATTCTTCTTACTTTATTGCTTTTTGATGTATTATGGAGTCATTACTTTCCAGTTGACAAATTCTAATTCTAATAATTTTAAAAATTAAAAGTTAAATAGAAAATAGAAAAAAGAATAGAAAAAATTGTCATATGCATAGCAGATTCTATGAGAGGATTTAAATTTTGTAACAATAAATTTCCATTTCAAGAAAGTGCATATAAAACATATTATATGCAGAACTGTCCATCTTTTTCTTTGCTTCTTTATCTCTGCTATGTACTTTTTACTTTATTCTTTTGTTCCCTTTTTTTTCTCCTCCCTTCCCCCAAAGAGGCTACAGTAAAATATGGCTATATTTACATGTGTGTGTATATACATACACACATGCACATCTACATATCAATTCTATTTTTAAGAAATTATTTTCTTCACTTTTGTGTATTGTTTTCCATTTAGCCTTTTCAGCTTTTTAAATTCTGTGGTGAATTTTTGTGTCTCTTTTGCCATTAAACCAAATCTGTTTTTTAAACTATAATTTTCCTCAGAAATGTGTGTGTTTCTCTTACCAAATTGTTAATTCTTTTAAAAAAATTTTTTATCACTTACATGTCTTTTCATACTTTTTTTATTATAGCATTTTATTTTCAAAACAAAAACATGGATAAATTTTCAACATTGACCATTGCAAAACCTTGTGTTCCAAATTCTCCCCTCCACTTCCCTCCACCCCATCCTCTAGATGGCAAGTAATCCAATGTATCTTAAACATTTAAAAATATATGTTAAATCATATATATATATGTGTATATATATATTTATGCAATTATCTTACACACAAGAAAAATCATATCAAAAAGGGGGAAATGAGAAACAAAACAAACAAACAAAAAACAGAAAAGAGTGAGAAATGCTATGTTTTGAACCACATTCAGTCCCCACAGTTCTCTCTCTGGGTGTAGATTGCTCTCTTCATCACTGCACAAATGGAACTGGTTTGGATCCTCTCATTGTTGAATAGAGCCATGTCCATCAGAATTGATCATCGTATAGTCTTGTTATTGCCATGAACAATGATCTCCTGGTTCTGCTCATTTCACTTAGCATCAGTCCATGCTAGTCTCTCCAGGCTACTCTGAAATCATCTTCCTGATAATTTCTTATAGAACAATAATATTCACAAAGCATATGCATGAGTAATATTTTCCAACTTTCATCTGATCACTTGTTCATCCATGCATAACCCCCTGCTGTAAATTTTCCCCTTCTTCCTCCCTTCCCCTCATCCACCTGGCAGGCAGTCCAAAACATGCCAAATATGCCAAAATACATACTAGATCCAATATGTGTATACATATTCACACAGCAATCCGGTTGTGCAAGAAAAATCAGATCAAGAGGGAAGAAAAAGAAAAATTGAGAAAAAAGAAAAAAAAAGTAAGCAAATAATAACAGAGAAAATGAGAATACTATACTGTATTCCACCCTCTGTTCCCATGGTTTTCTCTCTAGATATAGATGGCTCTCTTCATCACTGCACAAGTGGAACTGGTCTGAGTCATCTCAGTGTTGAAGAGAGCCACGTCTGTCAGAATTGAACATCATATAGTATTGTTGTTGAAGTATATAATGATTTCCCGGTTCTGCTCATTTCACTGTGCATCAGCTCATGTAAGGCTTTCCAAGCCTCTTCAAAATCATCCTGCTGGTCATTTCTTATAGAACAGTAGTATTTGATAGCATTCATATACCAAAATTTATTCATCCATTCTCCAATTGATGGGCATCCTCTCAGTTTCCGATTTCTGGCCACTATGAAAAGGGTTGCCATAAACATTTTTGCACATGTGGGTCACTTTTCCTCTTTTAAGATTTCTTTGGGATATAATCCCAATAGAAACACTGCTGGATCAAAGGGTATGCACAATTTGATAACTTTTTGAACATAGTTCCAAACTGCTCTCCAGAATGGCTGGATGTATTCACAATCAGATTTTTCCTGCATCCCCTCTAATATTCATCATTATCTTTTCCTGTCATCTTAGCCAATCTGACAGGTATGTAGTGATATTTCAGAGTTGTCTTGCATTTCTCTGATCAGTATTGATTTGAAGCACCTTTTCATGTGGCTATAAATAGTTCAATTTTATCTTCTGGAAATTGTTCATATCCTTTGACCATTTATCAATTGGAGAATGGCTTGAACTATTATACATTTGAGCCAATTCTCTATATATTTTAGAAATGAGGACTTTATCAGATCCTAGTTTATGTTTTCCCAGTGTGTTGCTTCCTTTCTAGTCTTGACTGCATTAGTTTTTTTTTGTACAAAAGCTTTTTAACTTAATATAATCAAAATGATCTATTTTATGATCAATAATCATCTCCAGTTCTTCTTGAGTCATAAATTTCTTACTCCTCCACAAATTTTAGAGATAAACTATCCTATGTTCTTCTAATTTGTTTATAATATCATTCTTTATGTCTAAATCATGAACCTATTGGATCTTATCTTGGTCTTTGCATACTTTCTGCCATAATAGTTTTCCCAGCAGTTTTTGTCAAATAGTGAATTCTTATGCCAAAAGGTGGGACTTTTTGGTTTGTCAAATATTAGATTGTTATAGGCTATTTTATTCTGTGAGCCTAATCTAGTTCTTAACCAGTACCAAATGGTTTTGATGAATGCTCCTTTATTATATAGTTTTAGATTTGGTATAGCTAGGCCACCTTCATTGCTTTTCTCTTCATTAATTCCTTTGAAATTCTTTACCTTTCGTTCTTCCAGATGAATTTTGTTGTTTTTTTCTAGTTCAGTAAAACAGTTTATTGGGGGGTTGATTGATATAGCACTAAATAAATAGCTTAGTATAGAGTGTATTATCATCTTTATATTTGCTCAACCTACCCAAGAGCACTGGATATTTTTCCAATTGTTCTTTTTCTAATTTGCTATAATGTCACTCTTTATGTCTAGATTATGAACCCATTTTGACCTTATATTGGTATAGAGTATTAGGTATGGGTCAATGCCCAGTTTCTGCCATACTCATTTTCAATTTTCCCAGCAGTTTTTGTCTAATAGTGAGTTTTTATCCTCCAAACTGTGGTTTTCAGATTTGTCAAACACTAGATTTCTATAGTCATTGACTGTTTTGTCCTGTAAACCTAATCTGTTCCATTGATAGACTATTCTGTCTCTTAGCTAGTACCAAATGGTTTTAAAGTCTGCTGTTTTATAATGTAATTTTATATCTGGTACAGGTAGGCTGCCTTCATTTGCTTTTTTTTTTCATTATTTCCCTTGAAATTCTTGACTTTTTATTCTTCTAGATAAACTTTATTATTTTTTTCTAGCTCTGTAAAATAATTTCTTTGGAGTTTAATTGGTATGGTATTGAATAAATAGATAAATGTAGGTGATATGGTCATTTTTATTATATTCACTTGGCCTACCCATGAACATTTGATATTTTTCCACTTGATTAGATCTGACTTTATTTGTGGAGAAAATTTTGTAGTTGTGTTCATATAGTTCCTGATTTTCTCTTGGCAGGTAGACTCTCAAATATTTTATATTATTGACAGTTATTTTAAATGGAATTTCTCTTTGGATCTCTTGATGCTGGACTTTTTTGGTAATATATAAAAATGCTAATGAGTTCTGTCAATTTATTTTGTATCCTGCAACTTTGTTAAAGTTGTGAATTGTTTCTTATAGTTTGTTAGTTGATTTTCTTTGATTCTCTATGTATATCATCATATCATCTGCAAACAGGGATAATTTGGTTTCCCCCATATCTATTTTAATTCCTTTTATCTCTTTTTTTCTCTTATTGCCAAAGCTAACATTACTAATCTTATATTGAATATTAATGATGGGCAACCTTGTTTCACCCCTGATCTTATTGGAAATGATTCTAGTTTCTCATTACATATGACACTTGTTGATGGTTTAAATAGATCTTAGCGATCATTTTAAGGAAATGTCCATTTATTCCTATACTCTCCAGTGTTTTTAATAGAATTAGGTGTTGGATTTTGTCAAATGCATTTTCTGCATTTATTGAGGTAATCATGTGATTTTTATTTGTTTGTTTATTGATATAGTCAATTATGCTAATAGTTTTTCTACTACTGAACTAGCCCTGAATGCCTGGTATAAATCCTACTTGTTCATAATGTATTATCCTGAGGATAATGCTCTAATTTTTTTGCTAATATTTTATTTAAAATTTTTACATCAATATTCATTAGGGAAATTGGTCTATAATTTCCTTTTTCTGTTTTGACTCTACCTGATTTCAGTATCAGCATCATTTTTGTGTCATAAAAATAATTTGATAGGACTCCTTCTTTCCCTATTTTTTTCAAATATGTTGCAATTAATTGTTCTTTAAATGTTTTGTAGAATTCATGTGTAAATCCATCTGGCCCTGGAGATTTTTTCTTATGGAGCTAATTAATACTAGCTTGTTCTATTTTTTTTTCTAAAATGAGTCTATTTAAATAATTTATTTCCTCTTCTGTTAATCTGGGCAATCTATACTTTTGTAAGTATTCCTCAATTTCACTTAGATTATCAGATTTATTGACATATGGTTGGGCAAAACGACTCCTAAATATTGCTTTAATTTCCTCTTCATTGATAGAAAGTTTCTTTTCATTTTTGAGACTAACAATTTGTTTTTCTTCTTTCCTTTTTCTAATTAAATTAACTAAAGATTTATGTATTTTGTTTTTTTCTTAAAACTAACTTTTACTTTTGTTTATTAATTCAATAGTTGTCTTACTTTCAATTTTATTAATCTCCCTTTTTATTTTCAGAATGTTAAATTTGATATTTAATTGAAGGTTTTTAATTTGTTCTTTTTTTTTTAGCTTTTTTAGGTATAAGCTCAATTTATTGATCTTCTCTTTATTTTATTTAAATAAGCATCTAGAAATAATAAAACTTCCTCTAAGAACAGCTTTGGCTGTATCATATAAATTTTGTTATGTTGTCTCATTATTGTTATTTTCTTGGATAAAATTATCACTTGTGTTTGTGATTTTTTTGTTTCACCCCTGCATTCTTTAGGATTAGATTTTTTAGTTTCCAATTAATTTTTGGTCTTTTTTCCTCTGTATTTTATTGCATATAATTTTTGTTGCATCATGATCTGAAAAAAATGCATTTACTAGTTCTGCCTTTCTGTATTTTATTTTTAGGATTTTTATATGCTAATACAATGTCAATGTTTGTATAGGTCCCATGTACTGCCAAGAAAAAATGTATATTCCTTTCTGTCTCCATTAATTTTTGTCCAAATGTCAATCATACCTAACTTTTCAAGAATTCTATTTACCTCCTTAACTTTTTTTAAATTTATTTTATGGTCCAATGTATCTAGTTCTGAGAGAACAAAGTTGAGATCCTCCACTAGTATACATTTGCTGTCTAATTCTTCTTGTAGCTCTCTTAACTTATTCTCTAGGAATCTGGATGCTATACCACTTGGGGCATATATGTTTAGTATTGATACTACTTCATTATCTATGGTATCTTTTAGCAAGATATAGTTTCCTTCCTTATCTCTTTTTATTAGATCTATTTTTGCTTTTGCTTGGTCTGATATCAGGATTGTTACCCCTACTTTTTTTTTTTTTAATTCAGCTAACAATAATAGATTTTGCTCCAGCCTTTTACCTTTGCTCTGAATGTATCACTCTGTTTTGAATATGTTTCTTGTAAACAACAAATTGTAAGATTCTGACTTTTAATCCAGTCTACTACCCACTTCTGTTTTATGGGAGAGTTCATCCCATTCACATACACAATTAAAATTACTAACTCTGTATTTCCTCCTCCCCAGTATTTTACTTCTGACCACTCCCTCCCCCCAATATTCCTCCCCTTTTAAAGTCCCTCCCCCTTTCTTACTCCTTTCCTTCTCTACTTCTTTTCTCCCTTCTATTAGCTTCCTCCTTTCATTTCCTACTTCCCTTTAGGATGAGACATACTTCTCTGTGATGCTAAATGTGTCTGATATTCTCTGCACCAAATATGATGAGAGTAAGATTCATACAATGCTCATCCCCCTCCTCTCTTTCCCTCAATTGGAATGTCTTTTTTGCTTCTTCATAAGATGTAATTTATCCTATTTTAAATCCATTTTTCCTCTTCTTCCATTAGAATCACTTTTTCTCCTCTGCTTTCTTTTTTATATCATTACAATAAAAGAGTTTAAGAGTTTTTACTTTGTGGACTTCTGAATTTGTGTCTTGGTTTTCTCTTCCATTGTAGTAACTTTTCATGAAATTCTTTTTCTTGTTCTTTGCTCATTTTCCACCAGCCTATTTCTTGATCTTGAACTATTTGCTTAAGTGCCAACTTTCAGATTTATTTCTGTGAGTCTGTATATTTATTATGTTTCTAAGGTGATGAGATTCAGGTAGAAGTATGGTCACTGATTTACTACTTTGCACTCTGGTTTTTATTGAAGAAGAGATACTGATCTTCTGTAGGGGCAAGTGGTAGTACTCCTTTGAGCCCTGAAACTTTGACTAGATGATACCTCATAGACCTCTCCTGCTGAACTCCTAAGTTGTCTTAGGGTTGAAAAGTGTCTCACTATGACCCCTTCCATCTCTGTCACTCTAAAATTTTATTTGAGGCACTATTTAAAAGTTGTTTTGTGGGAAATATTGGGAGAATTTGGCTGTTACTGTCTCTAATCTGCCATCTTGGCTCTGCCTATTCATTACACATATTATTAAATACATTTGGTATGCAAATTCAGTATCAAGTTTCCTTCAATACATATTAATAAGAAAGGAAGATTAAGCTATGTGTTGCAAAAATAAGATTTTACATAGGCTTTTAGGTCTTTTTTGCTTACCCAGTAACTTCTGAAAGAAGGAACATCTGCAGGATATAAAAAGCATTGGGATTTAACTTCTGTTTACAATTTTTTTCCTCAAAAAATATTAAAGTTATGGTTGGGTAATCATTTTTTATGAAAGAAAGCATCTCTTTGAGTTAAATGATCATCAACGTTTTGATGTACTGGGATTGCAAATCCAGATTATCATACCAAATTACTGAATATTTGGGGGTTAACATTGTTAAAAATCCCATACTGGTTTTTAGCAGTATTCAATTCTTATTAGAGTTTTGTAGGCACATGCATTTTATGTATATGTGTGTGTGTGTTTGTGTGTGTGTGTGTATGTGTAGAAGGGGAGGCAAATAAATGTGATTTACATTTCACATTTTAACTCCAAGGACTATGTCTTCAATTTTGGGGATTCTTCTCTTCTTACAATTTTCAGTATGGGGATGTGGTTATTAGCTGAAGATATTAGTCAAAAATATCCCACACATGAATTTTAGTATTTCTTTTTCTTGTTCCCTTGCAAGAGTAGGAGTAGACAGGTAAGCTTTCCTATGTAGAAACTTGTACAAAAATGGATAATTACTGATTTGAAACATCATTCCTTGGCTGAGATATTCTGTGTTTAGGTAAAATTGAAAGTTCAAGTTAATAAGGTCTCTATTTTTCACAAGGGTACTATATTGTAATTTACTATTAGGAAAAATATTGAAATACCATTTAGTATAGCATTCAATTTTCTAAGGTTGTAAATTACAGAGAAGATTTCTTCATTAGTAGAATGAAATGTCATCACCTGAGAGTTACCATAACAACAAAATTACAAGTCTGGTCTATAACTCCTATAAGACAAAGAAACCTTTAAATAACTTCATTATTATTTGAGATTAGATAGCATCTAAAAGCAAGTCGTGGTGTATAGTAGAAAGAGACCTGGACTTGTAATAAGCAATGAAATATAATACTATGATCATAAGAAATGAAATCACTAAGTTTCTCAAAGTTTTCACATCAATAAAATGGAGGAGGGATAATGTTTTTCTGCCTCCCTCATGGGGTTCTTTTGAAGAAAGTGATTTGCAAACTTTGTGATGCTAAATAAATATGAATTATTAGTATTACTGATGCCATCAACATCTTTTTGCTCCTAACATACCTCTCATCCTTTTTGTAATCTTTAAGTGGCTCTTTGGGGGAAAGGAGTAAATTCAGTTTGGAAAGGGAAATCTCAAAGGTGAGGATTAATGTCTTACATAACAATAATGATAACATTAAGAATTTGTTTACTCTGCTTACACAAAGCCAAATAAAAGAAAATTTGCTTTACAGTTAAATTGGTATGTTTACAGACAAACTCAATTCTTCCTTATTACTAACTAAAAGCTTATCTTTTTTCTCCCATAAAATCCCCTTGCCTTTATGTTTTTACTCTTTTTGTCAGGGATACTTTCATTCAACCATTCTCCCATGTTCTCACTTTAATCTTTGACTCTTTGAAGTCTGAGCTTTAATATATGACACTTCCTTGTCTTGAACTTTTCATACCTAATCACTTATCATGGTCTGTAGATTCTTCTACCATATTGCTAAAATTTAGCCTAGTTTCTCTATTCATTCTCATTGTAACTATTCTAGCAGAGATCCTCATTAGCACCTATCTGGATGATTAATAAAGTTTACTAGTAGGTCTTTCTATCTCTATTTTCTTCCCCCTCCAAATAATCATTCCATTTCCAAGACAATTTTAAATGACAGGACAATTTCATTTTATCCTTGGTAGTGATCTTAGAGGGCATATTATTTAACTCTTCCCCCACCCCCCCAAAAAAAAGAGAAAACTAAGATTAAGGCATATGAAGTGACACATGTTACTCTGTCATTTACTAATGGCAGAACTGGAATTGAAATCTTGCCTTTCTCCCTCCAGATCTAGGGATTAGTTTTAGACTTTCTATTATACAAACTTTCTTGTGGTAGATGAGTTGTGAAGTGGGTCTAGTGCTAGTCCTAGAGTCAAGAACACATGAGTTCTAATATGGTCTAAAACATTTACTGGCTGTGTGACCCTAAGCAAGCCATGTCTCAGTTTCTTCATTTGTAAACTGGAGATAATAATAACATCTATCTTCTTGTTTTGTTGTCAGGATCAAATGAGATAGTATCCTAAAAGCACATAGCGTAAATCCTGATATATACAGGCAATTAATGATTTCTTTAATAAATTAATTAATTAATTTTCATTTTATCTTTATATATTTATTTGATCATTTCACTCCTGTGGTCTAAATCATTTATATTAGATGAAATAACCAAGGCCCAGAAATGTTAGGCATATTACTTTTTATTAATATATGTAAATACTGAAACTTGGGCTAGAAATGTGGTTGCCTATTTTCTGGGGTCTTTGATATAAATAGCTTTAGGGGGTACTTTGGGTAAATGTCAAATTAAAAGAAAAAAAAGGAGAAAGAAGAGAGCTTAGAAGTAAGAAATCTTACATTAAGAAGCAATAAATTGTCCAGAGGAAGGTGATTAAGATAATGAGGGGCTAAGGACCATGCCATTTCAAGTACAAGGCAGTATTTATTCTGATGAGGAGAAACCTTTAGAGTGTTGTATACAATATACAATATTAAATGGAAGAGGCACTTTACTTGATTCTCGAAAGGCACTAAGAGCAATAGCTAAAACTTACTGTGAGGAAGATATAGACTTGAGTTGAACTTGTTAAGGCACTTGTCATTATGCATGAAGTATACATTCAATTTTCCTGATTTCCTTAAATTCATCTGCTCTCAAAAGGAAGGGATCTCCGAGGTTATCAAGTCCAATCTGTAGCTAAACTGGGTTCTCTCTTACATTGGATATTTATTAGTTCAGTTTAGTTTCATTTATCAGGGGTCTTCAAACTATGGCCTGTGGGTCACATGCAGCAGCTGAGGAAGATTATCCCCCTCACCCAAGGCTATGAAGTTTCTTTATTTAAAGGCCCACAAAACAAAGTTTTTGTTTTTACTATAGTCTGGCCCTCCAACAGTCTGAAGTTTGAGACCTCTGAATGCTTCTTCAAGACAATCCAATGAATCTATTGTTAGTTTTGTCCTTTGCAAATTTAATCCAAGTAGGGACCATTCTCGTTTCCATTCCTCAACAAAGACAGGGAAAAAAATGGACAGAAAGCTTAATATTATCCTTGAACAATCAAAAAGGATTATTCTCAGTGGCCTGAGAAGAAGGAACCCTACAATCATTAATAAACATATTGTATGGAACATAAAGTAATAAAACCAGTTTATTTAAGCACACATAAAATAAGGCCTCTTCCTTTATAGTCAAAGTTGTTTCTCAGGCTAGAACTATGGAAGTAAAGATATTAGAATAAATGTAAAAAACAAATAATGGAGCAGCTAATTTCTTTTTTTATTTTTTTTATTTTTTTTTTATTTTTTTTTTAATTTTTTATTTAATAATTACATTATATTGACACTCATTTCTGTTCCGATTTTTTTCCCCTCCCTCCCTCCACCCCCTCCCCTAGATGGCAAGCAGTCCTTTATATGTTGGATATGTTGCAGTATATCCTAGATACAATATATGTTTGCAGAACCGAACAGTTCTCTTGTTGCGTAGGGAGAATTGGATTCAGAAGGTATAAATAATCCGGGAAGAAAAACAAAAATGCAGATAGTTCACATTCGTTTCCCAGTGTTCTTTCTTTGGGTGTAGCTGCTTTTGTCCGTCATTTATCAATTGAAACTCAGGTCTCTTTGTCAAAGAAATCCACTTCCATCAAAATATGTCCTCATACAATATCGTTGTCGAAGTGTATAATGATCTCCTGGTTCTGCTCATTTCACTTAGCATCAGTTCATGAAGGTCTCTCCAAGCCTCTCTGTATTCATCCTGCTGGTCATTTCTTACAGAACAATAATATTCCATAACATTCATATACCACAATTTACCCAGCCATTCTCCAATTGATGGGCATCCATTCATTTTCCAGTTTCTAGCCACTACAAACAGGGCTGCTACAAACATTTTGGCACATACAGGTCCCTTTCCCTTCTTTAGTATTTCTTTGGGATATAAGCCCAATAGAAACACTGCTGGATCAAAGGATATGCACATTTTGATAATTTTTTGGGCATAATTCCAGATTGCTCTCCAGAATGGTTGGATTCGTTCACAACTCCACCAACAATGCATTAGTGTCCCAGTTTTCCCGCATCCCCTCCAACATTCATCATTATTTTTTCCTGTCATCTTAGCCAATCTGACAGGTGTGTAGTGGTATCTCAGAGTTGTCTTAATTTGCATTTCTCTGATCAATAATGATTTGGAACACTCTTTCATATGAGTGGTAATAGTTTCAATCTCATCCTCTGAAAATTGTCTGTTCATATCCTTTGACCATTTATCAATTGGAGAATGGCTTGATTTCTTATAAATTTGAGTCAGTTCTCTATATATTTTGGAAATGAGGCCTTTATCAGAACCTTTAACTGTGAAAATGTTTTCCCAGTTTGTTGCTTCCCTTCTAATCTTGTTTGCATTAGTTTTATTTGTACAAAGGCTTTTTAATTTGATGTAATCGAAATTTTCTATTCTGTGATCAGTAATGGTCTCTAGTTCATCTTTGGTCACGAATTTCTTTCTCCTCCACAAGTCTGAGAGATAAACTATTCTATGTTCCTCTAATTTATTTATAGTCTCGTTCTTTATGCCTAGGTCATAGACCCATTTTGATCTTATCTTGGTATATGGTGTTAAGTGTGGGTCCATGCCTAATTTCTGCCATACTAATTTCCAATTATCCCAGCAGTTTTTATCAAATATTGAATTCTTTTCCCAGAAGTTAGGGGCTTTGGGTTTGTCAAACACTAGATTGCTATAATTGACTATTCTGTCTTGTGAGCCTAGCCTTTTCCACTGATCCACTAATCTATTTCTTAGCCAATACCAAATGGTTTTGGTGACTGCTGCTTTATAATATAATTTTAGATCAGGTACAGCTAGGCCACCTTCATTTGATTTTTTTTTCATTAGTTCCCTTGAGATTCTCGACTTTTTATTGTTCCATATGAATTTTGTTGTTATTTTTTCTAGATCAATAAAATATTTTCTTGGAAGTCTGATTGGTATAGCACTAAATAAATAGATTAGTTTAGGGAGTATTGTCATCTTTATTATGTTCGCTCGGCCAATCCAAGAGCACTTAATATTTTTCCAATTATTTAAGTCTGACTTTATTTGTGTGGAGACTTTTTTATAATTTTGCTCATATAATTCCTGACTTTCCTTTGGTAGATAGATTCCCAAATATTTTATGGTATCAACAGTTATTCTGAATGGAATTTCTCTTTGTATCTCTTGCTGTTGGGTTTTGTTGGTGATGTATAAAAATGCTGAGGATTTATGGGGATTTATTTTGTAGCCAGCTACTTTGCTAAAATTATGAATTATTTCCAATAGCTTTTTGGTAGAATCTCTGGGGTTCTCTAGGTATACCATCATATCATCTGCAAAGAGTGATAGTTTGGTTTCCTCATTGCCTACTCTAATTCCTTTTATATCTTTCTCGACTCTTATTGCCGAGGCTAGTGTTTCTAATACGATATTAAATAATAATGGTGATAGTGGGCAACCTTGCTTCACTCCAGATCTTACTGGGAAAGGTTCCAGTTTTTCCCCATTGCATATGATGCTTACTGATGGTTTTAAATATATGCTCCTGACTATTTTAAGGAAAAGTCCATTTATTCCTATGCTCTCAAGTGTTTTTATTAGGAATGGATGTTGGATTTTATCAAATGCTTTTTCTGCATCTATTGAGATGATCATGTGGTTTTTGTTTGTTTGGTTATTGATATAGTCAATTATGCTAATAGTTTTCCTAATATTGAACCAGCCCTGCATTCCTGGTATAAATCCTACTTGGTCATAGTGTATTATCCTGGTGACAATTTTCTGTAATCTTTTTGCTAATATTTTATTTAAGATTTTAGCATCAATATTCATTAGGGAGATTGGTCTATAATTTTCTTTCTCTGTTTTCAGCCTACCTGGTTTAGGTATCAGTACCATATCTGTGTCATAAAAGGAGTTTGGTAGGACTCCTTCAATCCCTATTTTTTCAAATAGTTTATATAACATTGGAGTTAATTGTTCTTTAAATGTTTGGTAGAATTCACTTGTAAATCCATCTGGTCCTGGGGATTTTTTCTTAGGGAGTTGATTGATAGTTTGTTCTATTTCTTTTTCTGAGATGGGACTGTTTAGGATATTTACTTCTTCCTCTGTTAGTTTGGGCAAGCTGTATTTTTGGAGGTATTTTTCTATTTCATTTAAGTTGTCGAATTTATTGGCATAAAGTTGGGCAAAGTAACTCCTAATTATTGCTCTAATTTCCTCTTCGTTAGTGGTGAGTTCTCCCTTTTCATTTTTAAGACTAACAATTTGATTTTCCTCTTTCCTTTTTTTAATCAGATTTACTAAGGGTTTGTCTATTTTGTTGGTTTTTTCATAGAACCAACTCTTAGTTTTATTAATCAATTCAATAGTTTTTTTACTTTCAATTTTATTGATCTCACCTTTTACTTTTAGAATTTCAAGTTTAGTGTTTGACTGGGGGTTTTTAATTTGTTCCTTTTCTAGCATTTTTAATTGCAAACCCAATTCATTGACCTTCTCTTTCTCTATTTTATACAAATAGGCCTCTAGAGATATGAAATTTCCCCTTATTACCGCTTTGGCTGCATCCCATACATTTTGGTATGATGTCTCATTATTATCGTTTTCTTGGGTGAAGTTATTAATTATGTCTATGATTTGCTGTTTTACCCAATCATTCTTTAGTATGAGATTATTTAGTTTCCAATTATTTTTTGGTCTACTTCCCCTGCTTTTTTGTTGAATGTAATTTTCATTGCATCGTGGTCTGAAAAGGATGCATTTACTATTTCTGCCTTACTACATTTGAGTTTGAGGTTTTTATGTCCTAATATATGGTCAATTTTTGTATAGGTTCCATGAACTGCTGAAAAGAAAGTGTATTCCTTTCTGTCTCCATTACATTTTCTCCAGAGATCTATCATATCTAGCTTTTCTAGTATTCTGTTTACCTCTTTGACTTCTTTCTTATTTATTTTCTGGTTTGATTTATCTAATTCTGAGAGTGCAAGGTTAAGATCTCCCACTATTATAGTTTTACTGTCTATTTCTTCTTGCAGCTCTCTTAGTTTCTCTTTTAAGAATTTAGATGCTACCCCACTTGGTGCATATATGTTTAATATAGATAGTGCTTCATTATCCATGCTACCCTTTAGCAAGATATAGTGTCCTTCCTTATCTCTTTTAATTATGTCAATTTTTGCTTTAGCTTGATCTGGGATCAGGATGGCTACCCCTGCTTTTTTGACTTCACCTGAAGCATAGTAGATTTTGCTCCAACCTTTTACCTTTAACCTGCATGTATCTCCCCGCTTCAGGTGTGTTTCCTGTAAACAACATATTGTAGGATTCTGGCTTTTAATCCATTCTGCTAACCGCTTCCTCTTTATGGGGGAGTTTACCCCGTTCACATTTATGGTTAGAATGACCAATTCTGTATTACTTGCCATCTTGTTAACCCCGGTTTATGCTTTCCTCCCTTCTTTCCCCTTTCCCCCCCTTCCAAGTATTAAGCTTGTGAGCACCCCTTGTTTCTCACAGCCCTCCCTTTTTAGTGTCCCTCCCCCCGCCTTAGAGTTCCTCCCCCTATCTTACCCCTTTCCCTCCCAGTTCCCGTATTCCCTTCCGCTTAGCTTATTCCTTCCCTTTCCACTTTTCCCTTCTCACTTTTCAATGAGATGGGAGAAGTTTCACCATAGATTGAATATGTCTTAAGATTTTTCACTTAAAGCCAATTCTGAAGGCAGTAAGATACCCACTATATTCATCCCCCTCCATTCTTTCTCTCAGATATAATAGGTTTCCTATGCCTCTTCATGAGATGTACTACCCCCACTTTACCCTTTTTCTGGTACAATGTCCTTTCCACATCAATTTCTAGAACAAGGTATACATGTATTCTTTATGCATCTATATAGTCAAAATATAGTTCCCAAGATTAATCTTTACTTTTTTAGATTTCTCTTGAGTTCTATATTTGTAGATCAAACTTTTTGTTAAGTTCTGGTTTTTTCATCAGAAATAGATGAAATTCGCTTACTTCGTTGAATGTCCATCTTCTTCCCTGGAAAAAGATGCTCAATCTCGCTGGGTAAGTTATTTTTGGTTGCATACCAAGTTCCTTAGCCTTTCGGAATATCATATTCCAGGCCCTTCGATCTTTTAATGTGGATGCTGCCAGATCCTGAGTGATCCTTATTGTGGCTCCTTGATACTTGAATTGGGTTTTTCTAGCCGCTTGCAATATTTTTTCTTTCATCTGAGGGTTCTGGCATTTGGCCACTATATTCCTTGGTGTTTTGATTTTAGGATCCCTTTCAGTGGGTGATCGATGAATCCTTTCAATGTTTATTTTTTCCTCTGTTCCTATGACTTCTGGGCAGTTCTCTTTGATAATTTCCTGGAAGACAGTGTCCAGGCTCTTTTTTTTCATCATGTTTTTCTGGGAGTCCAATGATTCTCAGATTGTCTCTCCTGGATCTGTTTTCCAGGTCTGTTGTCTTTCCCAGAAGGTATTTCACATTTTTCTCCATTGTTTGATTTTTTTGGATTTGCTTGACTGATTCTTCTTGTCTCCTCGAGTCATTCAATTCCACTTGTTCAATTCTGATTTTCAGTGAAGTATTCTCTTCACTCACTTTTTTAAAATCTTTCTCTAATTGTCCAATTGAGTTCTTTTGTTCTGTGGAATTTTTTTCCATTTCGCCAATTTTGTTTTCCAGTTCACTAATCCTATTTTTCAAGGATTTTACTTCTTTATCCACTCTCTCTTTAACTGACTTCTCCAGGCTCTTTTGCCAAGCCTCCCTCTCCTTTTCCCAAGCTTCCTTCTCCTTTTGCCAAGCCTCACTCTGCTTTCCCCATTTTTCTTCTAGCTCCCTTGTGAGAGCCTTTTTAATCATTTCTATGAGGTTCATCTGTGCTGAGGAACAGACGATCTCCTCCTTTGGGGAATCACCTGGGGACTGCCTGTTTTTAGTCTCCTCAGGATTTAGAGTCTGCTCTCTATCTGTGTAGAAGCTGTCTAGGGTTAAAGTCCTCTTCAGCTTCTTGCTCATTCTGTCTATTAATCAGAGACAAACTACCAAAGAAAAACAGAAAAAACTGGAGTCTTTCTTTGGGGGGGGGGCTGGGTGTGTTATCGAGCTTCCTCTACAGACTGCAGGTGGCAGCAGTGAGGCACTAGCAGGACTGTGCTGCGCCTGCGCTCTGAGATCCCAAAGCGTGCTGAGTCACTGAGGGGGGGGAAGGGGGGGGCGGCCAGGTCCTGAGAGACTCCAGCTGTTTGCGGTTGTGTTCTTCAGCCCCGGTGTTTTTAGCTTCTCTGCTGGGCTGTTGACTTGCTGCAGGTTCCAAACCTGTAGCAAAGCTCTCCCCGCGGAGACAGCTGCGATCACTCCCCACCCCCTCTCCAGTCTGCTCCCGTGCTCTCACTGCCGCTGCCCTCAGCCTGTGCCCGATCTAAAACCGCCCCAGCCCTCCAGTAAAGACAGACCTTTCTTGGCGGATCTCAAGGATGGCTTCTCTTGGTAACTATTTGTGGGTTTTTTTCAGTCAAGCATTGATTCAGAGGCTTGTAATGAAGTGGATAGTGAGAGAAAGCGCGGAGCTTATGCAACTGTGAGCCTCCTCTCCGCCATCTTAACCGGAAGTCTGGAGCAGCTAATTTCTGAGAAAATATTTATTTTGCTGCTAAAAATGAAATGAAATATTATTGCATGTCACTTAAAAATTTGTCAGAATAAATTCGAACGCCATTTTAAAATATCACGAGATGATCTTATTGTAGAAGTTTTCCAAAGCTTTTTTAAATGTTGAAAAAAAATGAAAATAATTTTGCTAGGAAAGTGTTTAATCTTTCTGCCATGAAGTACATATAAACCTTTTGGTTTTAAACTTCAATACATTCAGAGCTCTGATTTCTGGGAATAATAGTAGATGTCTTATGAATAGCTCCTACAATAGAAATGTCTCTGACATTTTGATTTTCAGTATCTAAAGAAGGAAAATGAATTTTTTTCCTTATCAGAATAAGCACAGATTTTTGATGATATACATCTTACAGTAAGATTCTTTGCAGTAAAATTTTTAAATTAAGTTGAACCTGTTAGGGCACTTGTCATAATGCATAAAGTATGCAATGCATTCTGTCTTCTTATATTCCTTTTCTATTTTGATATGTCTTAAATAATAGTGTCTCTGTGTATATGTTTGTTTATTGTGTGTATGCATGCACTCATGTGTGGGCAGATACCAATGCTTATGCAGCATATAAGCAGCCTACTTTGACTTGATTAAGGATTCTGAACTTTGCTTTTTGAATTTTTTTTTAACTGTGGCAGTTGGGGTTAGGGGCTACAAATTAAACCAATTAGACAAGTTAACACACTCCAGGTTAAGCATTTCTAATATACATAATTAAATAGATATAAAAAATACAAAGCATATAAGGATGCCCAAAAAATTAGGATAGAGCAATGGATGACAGTATTAGAAAAGATTTCATGTAGATGACATTTGATTTTATAATAATGTCTAGAATTTAGAATTTAGTCTCTTTAGGTCTGAAAATAGTTTTTCATATGCTGTCTCATTTTATTTGTGCCTTAAATCTAACTAGGGATTAGAATGACATGGAATGTAAGATTTGAGAAGGTATTCCAAATGTAAGGGATAGCTTGTAAGGTATAGACTCAGGAGAAAGTGTTGCGTGAAGGTGATGATTAGGGAGACAACCTGGGTAGAATATACAGAGTGATGGAGTATTAGCCTGGAAAAATCAGTTGGAACCAGATTTGGAAGGAGTTTTAAAGGCTAGAAAATGGATTTTGCCTTTTACCCTAGAGCCAATAGAGAGCCATTGAAACTTTTTGAGCAGCGGAATGACAGACAGAGCTAGATTTGGAAATACGAGGGTTTGTGGCTAATATCCATCACTGAATGTCCTAGATTCAACTAATACTTTCCACATGTATAAAGAGACCCAGCTAAATGGCAATTGAGTAATTTTTCCAAGGTCGTAGACTACTACAGAGAAGTTGTATGGGAAAAGAATGTCCAGACTACACATATAAATATATGTGAATACATATGCATATAATATGTATGTATATAAATACATATGTGTTTTTTTGTATGTGAATTTAAAAATGTAATACACATATACATTTTTATCTATCTATGGAGTTGAAGTTTTAATCATCTGATCTCCAGACTCCATACTATTGAGCATTCTGTCACACAAAAAGTTAGTTGGATCCAAAGTAACCAATACGTTTAAGTCAGTGAGAATACCTAAAGATCTTACTCATAGATTTACAACTGAAAGGGAAAACAGAAATTGTTTAGTCCAACTACCTTATTTTACTGCTCAGGAGCTAAAGCCAAGAGCAACCTGTTTGTCCGAAGTTATATAGATAACATATTTAAGCAGAGTATTAAAATTCATGTACAGTTCACCCCACTTTCCTCAAATGAGCTGCTGTTTGGAGACATTTAATACAATAAGAAGGTATGTCTTGGATCTTAGTTTTCTGGACATGACAGGGTTATTTCACATTTTGGGGAGGGGGATGGTCTCTCCATTTTAATCTCTAAGTCTATGTTCATAGTGTTGAGGCAAGAAAACCAGGTATTTTCATTGTTCCATTGGCAGAATCAATTAGCATTGGTGGTCAGTGATAAGGCTTGTTCAATAGACTGGTGTCTGAGATTTTAGTTATTTTTAGATCCCCTTTTATTTAAAGTTATTTAGGATAAGAGAGGAGATGGGGAAAGAGAGAAGAAGAAGAAAAAGAAGAAGAGGAGGAGGAGGAGGAGGAGGAGGAGGAGGGAGGGAGGGAGGAGAGAGAGATTAACTAGCTTTTATTCATATTAACCATATTTAGCTACATGTAAAAAGAGGACACTTCTATACTTTAGGTATAGTAATTGCTGAACTAGGTTCCTAAATAATGATACCCTATTATAACAGTGACAATGAAGTTGTGGCACCTGATTTTGAATCACAGAGTTAGGGAATGATTAAGATGAGACTAATGAATACAGGGTGACATGAAGTTTACTAGTGGAGGCACAGGACCTAGAATTAGCAGGTTTTTGAAATAGAGAATGCCATTACAGCAGGCCATGAAATGGCAATTGAGAAAATCTTATGCATCATCAATCTCATATTCCTGATCTCTGAGAACATGGTCAAGCTCAGCAGTGATAATCCAAAAATGTACAATGGTAGCTGACACCATAATCCAAAGCTCTGAGTAACTAGAGTTTGCCGCACCCAAAAAGATCTGAACAGAAACAATATTTGTCATATCCCCAAGGACAATATTCCCAAGTCACTTCAAGGACAACAGTGGGTTAGGAGAAACTTGTACCTAGAAGGAAATCATATTTGTCATGTCTGAAAAATCTAGAAGAGCCCAGAAAAGCAAAAATAAACAAAACTTTTATTTTGTTTATTACTCAAAATGTGAGTAAAGGATTATCACCTCGGTTTGACCTATCATACACCTACTATCCTCCATAGAAAATGATATCAAATTTTTCAAGTACTATATATATTTATTTCCTAATTTTATCCCTGTACTAATTCTCTGCAACAGTAAATATCAAGTAATGAACAAACATCTAGATGTCTCTGCCCATAATATCCATATAAAGAGGTGTGGCCTAGGGCACTGATATTCATTGCTCAACAGGTTGTATCCTGCTGAATTTCTCCATCAGCACTGGTTATCTATCTTACCTTCCTCCTCCATATATATATTTAATAGGTAAGCTCCTTGAGATCAAGGACTGTCTTCCTCCACACCCATTTATTTGTATTTCCAGCACTTTGTACAGTATCACTGTGCAGATAACGCTAAATATGTTTTTTGACTGGCTGGTTAATACTTGCTCTATAGAAATCCACTACTGGAGATTCAGATACATAGGATAGAACCATCCCTACTCATGTGAATCTTAGTGTAATATATAAATATATGTAATAAAAATGTAATATTAATAAATACAAATATGTATATAAAATAATTTAAATAAAATAGTTTGGGAAGGTAGACAGTACAGATTCATAAGGAATCAGTAAAACTTTCATGCAGAAGATGATGCATGAACTGTAGCTCAAAGGACATAGAGAGTCTTTAAGGCAAAAGTAAGGAAGGAGAACATTTCAAGCATGTGCAATGACAAGTGCAAAACCACTTGGTAAGAACAGGGTAGTGTTTGAGGACTGATGAGTCATTTGAAAAAATACTTTTAAGCATTTATTGTCATTCAGGAAATATGCTAAATGAAAGGGATAGAAAGACCTGCAAAAACAAAGGATTTGCTTTCATAAGTAGTTCTAGTGAGGGGGAGAACAGGCAAACAGTTATCTCCATACAAGAATGGATGTGTATATATAAATAAAATTTATATACAAAAATATATATATATGATTTACATACAAGAATATGTTTATATAATTTACATAGACTATATATATTTGTGCATGCAGGCATATAGTTCATTGGAGTTTAACTAAGAGAAATGGGAATCAAAAAAAATGTCTAATGAGACTGGAAAGGTAAGATTGGGAGCAAGGTCAAAAAGGGCTTTGAAAGTTAAAATGAGAGTTTATATTTTATCCTAGAGGCAACAGGAAACAACTTCAGCTGATTGAGTAATAGAGTCACATAGTCAGGTCTACACTTAAGGAAAGTATTTTGGCTCTTGTAGGATGAATTCAAATGGAGGCAGATTCAAGGCAGGAAAACCATTTAGAATTATTTTATGATACTTTAAGCAAGAGGTGATTATGACTGAATAAACATGGTAATTATATGAGACAAAAGAAGGACCCAATGTAAGAGTGTGAAATAAGAAATCCTAAGATTTGGTAATTTATTAGATATGTAGAGTGATGAGTTGAGGATTCTGTGAAAGTCATGACTTTGGAGACTGAAAGTATGGTAGTTTCACAGACAGAAAAAGCTAAGTTAATAGGGGTGAGAGGTATTGGTGAAATATAACTTTGTCAACTTAGGGCCTGTTAAATTTAAGATGTCATTTAGTCATTCAGTTTGAAATATCTCTTAGGTCAAGTTGTAAAACTGAAATTCAATGGAGAGAATAGAACCACATTGTGTATAAAAACATATGTATGTATTTATTTATCTTTATGTGCATATCTAATATGTACCTATTGTTCATAAACAAACACACACATATGAATTCATGTATGTATGTGTAGGTGCCATGTGCATAATGATGACAAATGATAGATGCTGATAAAATTACCAAGAGAAAACTGTGAAGGAAAAGAAAAGAAAGTCTGGAGAACAAGCTATGAAAGGAAGTTGGAACAGAACAATTGAAGGGAAAATATGTCTCATATCTTTTGATGGAGTCATCAAAGGAGACTAAGAATAAATAATCCAACAGGTAGAACAAGAGTTTAGAAAGATTGGTATCATTAAAATCCAGAGACAAGAGAGTATTCAGGAGAACTTGGTCAACAGGGTCAAATGCAGCAGAGAAGGATAAAAAATGTGAAAGACTATCAGATTTGGCAATTTTTAAAAATACTGGTATTGTTAGAGAGAATGATTTCAGTTGAAATCCAATTGAAAAAAGATTGAATTTTGAATGAGACAAAAGAAATAGAAACAGAAAGTGGAGTCAACTTTTTTTCAAGGAATTTTGTTGAGAAACAGGAGTAAAATACAATGGTATTCTTTAGGAGAAACCAGGACATAATGAAGATTATGTTAAAAGAGATATGTTCCTATTTGGTGGTGATAGGGAACACATAAGTACATAGGGAGAAGTTGAAAAATAGAAAGGCAGGGAAGAGATGATCAAGGTTTCACTCTGATGGTAAAATGGTTAACCTTGACAAAGAAAAGGATCACATCTTTATCAGTCTAGAGAAAAGAAGGCAAGAATAGTCAATTATGTGAAAGAGTTTTTAAAATGAAATGCTTATTTTCTCAGTAAAGACTGAGGCAAGACTTGAGAGACAGTACAGTAGGGAGGAGGAGGTATGAGAAGGGAAAGAAGAAAATGTTTTATATAGTCTCTGTGGGAATTGGCATAATGAATCAATTAAAGAACAATAAAAGATCCTCCTTGCTACTGTGGTAGCCTGCTGTAGTGGATAGAATCTTTGATTTGCTATTGGGGAAATCTGGGCTCAAATCCTTCTTTAGCTTCTTACTATTTGTGTGACCTTGGACCAGTCACTTAATGTCTCTCAAATTCAGTTTTTAGTATTAAAATTGGCAGAGGACATTGAATATTATGAATGAAGAGTAAAGAACAGTAAGAAGTTCCATCACACTGGACCATAAAGTGCTGAAGAGGAAGTGATGTCCTACAATATGGAAAATAAATTAAGGATAAGTTGTGAAGGACTTCACAAATCAAAAAAAAAAAGTTTATATTTTAAATTAAAGGTAATGGGGAGACACTGGAATTAATTAAATAGGAAAATGACATGGCCAGCCCCATAACCAGTTGGTGACCACAGCAAAACTAGAAATCATCATCTCTCTTGAGATGCAGGCCAAATATTTTCCATTCAAATAAAATAAATTAAATATTTATTATACTTCGTAATGATCTGTCATATAGTATTTAGCGGGTACTGATCCAAACAATGGGAAGTCGCCTTCATTAGGAAGGTTAATAGAATTCAAATGATGTAATCCATTTCTCATTATACATTCTTACCTTGGTATTCATTCAAAGTTTCAATTCCAAGACTGGAACAATGAAAAACTTATGCAAGCACATAACCTTTGATTAGGTCAGTTATTAAGTGAAGAATAGTCATCATTATATGTCTGGCATTAAAAGCTATTCATTGATTTATGTACTAAAAATCCTTCAGAGAGACTCTGAGACCTATGATAACCCTATGCGTAAGATTTTTCAATTCAAGTCCTCTGTTAATCAAGAGAAGTGTAAAATTACTTATAGTCAGACAGCTCAATATTTGACTACATTTGATGAGGCTCATATGTAATTTTTCCCTCAGTGAATCTCGGCAATGAGATATACTGCAGTTCTGAAATGTCTTTCTTTGATGAGTTTCAGAAAGAGCTGCATAGAAAAGGATTTCAAAGCTGTTCAAAGGAGATACACGAGTTTTCGATCAGAAACCATGGAATGTTAGAAAGGCTGGGCATTGTATACCTGCGTAGGAACAAATAATCACATTTATTTTCAATGGGTTTCCAAATAAACATATGGCAGAATGATGCAAGTAGGATAGTACCTGAAATCTGTATTGGGAGTAATAACTATTTGACTGTAACTTAATTCTATTTAGATGGAAAATTATTTAATTGGTATAAAGAATCCCCAGGTGAGAAAATTTACCTCTAGTAATGAGAAGTTGATAAGCACTTTGCAATTTTTAGTCTTAGAAGACACTGAGTTAACAAAATAGTCAATGCCTATAGCAATCTAGTATTTGACAAACCCCCAAATCCTAGCTTTTGGGATAAGAATTCACTATTTGACAAAAACTGCTGGGAAAATTGGAAACTAAAATGGCAGAAATTAGGCATAGACCCATACCTAACATCTTATACTAAGATAAGGTTAAAACATAAAGAATGATATTATAAACAGATTAGAAGAACATAGGATAAATTTACCTCTCAGATTTATGGAGGAGGAAGGAATCTGTGATCAAAGAAGAACTAGAGTCTATTATTGATCACAGAATACATAATTTTGATTAAGTTAAAAAGTTTTTGTACAAACTAAACATATATATATAAACTAATATATATATATATATTCATACATACACATGTGCATTTATAATTATGTACAATATCTATTTATATTATAATATGGAACACAAAATAATATATACTATTAAATATTTACATATAGAGCACATCTATAACATATAAATATATATGTGTGGTATGTATATATGGTTTATGTGTATATGTCTATATGTGTGTGTGTACACAAACACATAATAGTTTAAAGCAAAGTACTAGTATTTGGGGAATCTCTTCATGTAATGTCTTGAAAGCAGTAAATAATTTAGTAACATGGAGGTGAGGATTGAGCAGATTCTAGGCATGCATGAGGGAGGGGAGCTGCCTCACAAAGGCAAAGGATGAAACATGATTGAAGAATATCAAGAAGGTCAATTTGATTAGAAAATAGAGTGCTGGAGGGGAAGTGATATCCTACAGGGTGGGAAAGGTAGGTTGTCAAGTTGTAAAGGGTTTTATTAACCAAACAAAAATGTATAGTTTCAGTTAGAAGTAATAGATACTAGAGTTAATTTAAGAGAATAATAACATGGCCAGATCTGCTTTTATAGCATCCAATTCAATTCTTAAAGATGGCAGAAGAAACCTCCAATTCTTGCTGATTTCTTCATGCAGAGTATATGAATTTCTAATCTAACAGGGATTTTAGAACATCATTAGCAGCTTTCCACAGCATCAACCATCTTAATTCTTCTCTAGATCCCTTCTACTATCTACTCTATTTCAGTGGGCTTCTTAAATATCTGTGACTATATGAGATGAAGATTTTTTTCTCACTTACCTCTATTATTTTAGTTTTCTTTCATAATCACTTAGGATCCAGGAAACATATTACACTGTTGTAAACATTCAAACATTGAAAGGTCATTAGAAAGATGGAGATGAGAAAGAAATACTCATTATTATAAAAACAGTTGATGGTCTTTTTATTCCTAATGTGTTTTTTCACTCCCATTTAAAATGTATATATAAAAGAATCAACACTGGGATATATTAAGAGAACTTAAATATCCTCACATTATATTTGCTGTATTAATACATAGTTCCAGAATCATTTTCAGAGAAATGATTTAAGACTTTGCAGCATCAAAGAATATTCCTGCAAATGAGATGCTACAATACTTGTTTTTCCATCTTTAATTCCCATTACACTTTCATTACAGATGAACATTTGGGTATCTATGATGTCTTCATTTGTCTTCCACTTCCTAATTTAGAAGCAGGTAATGAGAGAGGTCAGCTGCAGTCAATGAAACTATCTATAGCACTTCAGAATGATGACCTCCCTCTAGTCTGCAAAGCAGCTGAACTGGAAAATCCAATGCTATGTTTCACCTGATTTATTGTCACTTTAATGCTATATTATCACAATCCTCTTACATTTTTATATTTTCTGTTAATACCCATTATAATGAACAGTGAAGTGGATGGTGTGGAGAATATTTGAAAATAGCAACTGTAACCTGAGTCTCTTAGGTCTCTTAATATAACACATTGAGGATTTTAAAATACAGCTCTGGACCATTATAATTGGGAACATAGAATTTCAAGTATATGATAGGTTGGAGATGAAGTATAAAAATAGAAATATTTGTCTCTCCCCTTTCTTTGAAATTAGACCTCCTGAGAAAGAAAGTATTTTAGAGTAGCTATTAAATATTGTTAATTAATTGTTAATTAAATAAGCTATGGACTATATACCCCACCCTCTTTGTTTTTTACCATCTATATCTCCCAGTTTTTATCTTCAAATTATTTTGTCTGGCCATCTTCTTTCAAGATGATAACACTCTAGAATAATTTGAAATTTTACTAAATATCTTAATGTTAGTGTATCACACACACACATACACATATATGCAGATGTATATGTGTTATACGTGTGTATGCCATTTCTTCTGGGTGTACTTCATTTAGAAATTATTAGGGAGCGTGAAGCTCAAAGCAATTGCTTCTATGTAATTCCTTTGTATTTATGTTTTCACAGGGACAATGTCAATAACACTATAATGAAGATTGGGGTGAGGATGAACCTTAACATCAGACACTCTTCTAGTACATTTTGTGAGGTTCTAAATCCCTCTTCTATTTTTGTAGAAACACGAAGTGGGTCAGGTTTGCACCTTTATCTTTTCTGTAGCTAGTAAATGTTTAACATTGGCTCTTTGAGGAGGAAAAGACTGACCAAATATTACACCTTTTAGTTTAATCTGCATTATTAACATTTTTTCCATCAATTATATAAGTCTAGACAACCATTAAAATAATAAACCAATTCCTGATTTGTACTGTTCACCAATTGGTTCTCACAAGTTGATCTGAACTTGTTCCAGAACACCCCTGTGCATAGTTATCTTTCCTCCTTTCCTTTCTTGCATTTCTCCTCCATTCTTTCATTTACCTAGATTTCTTCATTATACCTTACACAATCCCTATGTCTATCCCAATCTAACATGGGGAAACACATATATTATATTTCTTTTCCAGGTTGGTGTTGGGGAAATGTAAAGAAAAATCAGGGTTAATGATCAAAGATGCAGGAAGGGAAGAGGATAAATTTCCTGATTTCCAGCACAGGCAGATTTTCCTCAATCAATCACTCCCCTTGCTTCTCTTCTTTTGCTTCTACTTTGTGCCCTGGGCACATTGACTTGAATAGTTTTAAGACACCCAGTCATCACTTACCTCATTGAATACACTTGGCATGGGTTGAATTATATGCTGATCACTCACAGGGTGTAAAATGCTCATTTCTTTTCAGTTTCTAATATTACTGTCTGAGGATGCTTGCAGGTAGTGCTGGATAGCCGTCTGGGAGAGAGCCAAAAATCCTATTAAGAAGCTATTGGTAAAAATTGGTGGTTTAGTATGTCTCTTACATAAAATTCATAATGAAAAATATATCATTTGCTCCTTTATAGAAAACATAGCAGAACGTGATGAGCAATGAACCTCAAGACAGATCAAAACTTGGTGTGTCCAAAGTGGGATATTGAAAACCATTCTTGCTGTAGACTATTAAAAGAATGATTAGAAACCCACTTTACTTAGGAAATAGTACACAAGGGGCACTTATGGAGTAGTTAGTGATCGATTTAATAATTTCATGATAGGAAGTCTGGGCATATTTTACTCAGCTTGTGTAAAATGAGCTACTTATTCACAGATGGTGTCTCTGTGTGTATGTATGTATGTGCTTGTCAACTTCTATATTAATGGTAGGCAGCAGGGAACAATAGCAGCAGCAACATCAACAGCCTTGGAAATGACCAACAGTTAATAGCAGCAGCAGAGACTTTCAGGACCAGGTGGGCAATTCTGCACAAGCCAACATAGTAAAGAGAACAGGAAAATGAAGGAATCCAAATCAGTAGAGAGAGAAAGCAGAAATTCTTTAGGAAATATCACCAGAGAATACTGGATGTTCTGCAGGGCCAGGGGTCTAACCTTGGATATGTCTATGTGCAATCCACATATGTGTTCCCTATTTGTGTGATCTCCAAATGATATTCCCAAGTCACATCTATTCCTTGTCTACATTCTCTTCATGATCCATGGAACAACATACATCTGTGTGATTGAAAGAAATCATTCTTGTCTCTTAGTTTCCTAGAGAAAAGGGCTTTTGTTTTGAACTAGTGTATCTTTTTGTTGGCTACTGAGAGGAAGCACATTACTGGGGTTTGGTACTTATGGTACCTGTGATGCAATGACTGTGGATTCCAAGGGAACAATTAGATTTAAAGAGCCTACATCTGGCTTGTAAAGGAGAAAGTTAGGAGTTTTTACAAAGATATAAGAGGTTAGAGTGAGAAGAATATTAGGAGAAAAGGGTACATTTGATTTGGTTGGAGACAAGATCATGATTGGCTATCACAGGGTGTGGGTTGTATCCCATTTTCCCACATTCCCATTAATGAACCATGTGCCCTTGGGACCAGGGTTGATTCCTCTTTTTCGAGTACACTACATTATATTAATACATACACATACATGAAATATATGCTTGTATATGAAATCTTTGCATATGTGACTATATGTGTTTCTATATATGTGTGCATTTATATTTGTTTACATATATGTATATATTCAAATGTACACATAAATTCATATGCACATAATGTACATATATAAATTGTATATGCATGTGTGAATTAACCACATGTATATGTATATATGTGTGTAGGGACGTGGAGAGAGAGAGAGAGAGAGAGAGAGAGAGAGAGAGAGACAGTACAAATATATGTGTGTGTGTGTGTGTGTGTGTGTGTGTGTGTGTTATATTTGTTACTGGTTATATTGATATGTGTGATATATGTTATTTGGAGGTATATGGAGTGTTCGGGGACGACTAGCACTTGAGGTTTGCCAAGACCTTTTAAGAGCCTCTGCTTATATGTCTTTGATGTCCACCTGTCACCCAACTCTCATCTGCAAGTCCTGTAGCATGTGAAGTGGCCATGCACTGGTAAATTGTCTCAGGAGATGGGTTAAACTCAGGTTGAGGTGACCAATGAGTTTGAAACATCAAACTCATCAATTAGTTAGGGGGATGTCCATACCAAGGATGTGATTTCCCTCAGTGGAATGGGCAGATGAGAACAATCTGTGTTCCAGTTACCAAGACGCAGGCATTGTAGAGTGCTTAAAGGTTGGTCAGATATTCAAGGTCACCCATTACATCCCAGATAAACACAACATCTTTTTTTTTTCTGTTCCTAGACTTCAAAGACTTGGGAAGAGAAAATGAGACTAACTTTGTGCAACTATGATTCACTTAAATTCAATTCACTCACAACTCAAAATATCATCCCAGATGACACTGATCCTCTTCAAAAGTGAAAGAAAAGCAACAATATGTCATTTTCCCTATGTAGTATCCATAATCTATGTATGTATGTATGTATCTATCATCTATTTATTTGTTTCATTATTGCTTAGTGAAGAAAGTATATAGTATTCAATTCACTCACAACTCAAGGCATCATCTGTGATGGCATTGATCCTTTTCAAAAGTGAAGGAAAAAACAATGTTATTTGCCCCATGTGATATCTATCTATCTATCTATCTATCTATCTATCTATCTATCTATCTATCTTTCTATTATTTATCTGTATTATTATTGCTAAGTGAAGAAAGTATATAGTACTTTCTTTTTGGTAATGGAAGGATCATTGTTGAGAAAGTACCAGATATTATGTCTCTTGAGTACCAATCTAGCTATATTCAGCAACATTTATTACCATGTTGGCTTTGTATGACAACTTTTTTGGTTTTACCAACCTTTTAAAAAGTTCATAGAGGGATTATAATGTTTACAGTAGAGGGCAGGGTCACCCTTAATAAAGGGCCTCTTTTTATATAAATAATTTAATTAAATATGTATTAAAATTATCTGTTCTATAGCAGGATTACTAATTTATCAATGAAAATTTAGAATAATGGGTAGAAAAGATATACTTCCAAATTTGTTGATTGTTCAGTTACTGTACATTATGATTCCCAGTAATGTCCAGGCAACATGTCTTCCTATTCAGGGTCAGGAAATACCTTTTCATGGTTTTTTTTTAATTTTAAAATATTCCTTTCTTGATTAATTTCATATTTCTCTCCATGAAAAAAAGATAGTGACAGTATTTTCATTTGCATTTATTTTTTGAAAGAAATATCATTAAACACTGAAGGGTTCACAAATAAAATGACTGCCTAAATTTGGATTACTAATGTCCATGACACCTTTTGAATTACAATTCTATTCAGTTTGTAGAACCACAGAACATTAAAGAATGTATTCCTCATTCCTCCTCTTGATTATTCACAGAAAATTGATTAGAACAATTGAAACATCATGATGATTCTCCTCACATCTATACTACCCACAGTCCCTTTACATGCCACAGATATCCATAGCTTCATTTTCAGAAAGTTTTTCAATATCACTGCATAACTGATGCTAGGAAGTTATACTATATCATACAGTCAGATATCATGCCTTGATAATACACATTATAAGAAAAACTGAAAATATTGCTGTTTTTGCAGCATCATATGACAAAATGTAACAAAGTATAAAAACCAAACAAAATACTTTATGGTATATTGGCCCTATTTTGGTACATTTCACAAGAGAAAAGACTTCAAATAAGAGAAAATATGCTATTGTTATTAATATTTAAAGATCAATGTTCTCAAACTCCAACATAATATAATTTTGTTTTGTAAATATGACATATATTCAGCCATGATGTTTTGTTATTTTCTTCTGGCCCTAAAATTCAAATATTGCTGTCAGTATCATCCGCATTACAAGTTTTTGAATTTGACTTACTGTTAGCAGGAGAGATTACACCATGTTTGTTTTATAATGCAGTATCTTGGAACAATATTTAAAATACTTGACTACAAGCTGTTTTGTGCATGTTAATACACATTTGTGTTATTTTTCAATTTATCATCTGTTAGAGCACATATTGTACTTTCCAGTGACTCATGACAGTTAACAATGAGTGATAAATTACAAACTTTTAAGTGGTTTGTTAGAAATACTAGGCAATTGAAAATGCAGCCATAGAACACATCGGGCAAATGAGAAACATTTTCCTGAATGCTTCATCACAGGAGATATGGGGCTTTGGAACTCACAGCTAATCAAAGATAATTGGCTAACTTTATTAGTTTTATTCAGATACTTCCATGTCCTATATACTATATCCATACAATAAGTTAGCATTTACTTGGTTGTCTAAGTTATTCATAATTATTTTGTTTTAGTCTTCACATTTAATTTTAATCTTAATAGTTTTTTTTCTGTCTGTAATGAGTGGGTTCCTGTAAAGTTCAGGGTATCCACTGATACATAACCATCTCATTGCTGAAGTCTAAGGGTAGGATTGCTGTTGGTCCTTCATTTTCAAAGAGAACCATGATGTCAGAGAGGCAATGCCATGATGTGTAAGTGAATTGGATTTAAGTGATAGAGGGCTGGGCAAGGTCATCTGCCTCACTTCCCCTCCAGAATCATCTGGGTCCATACTATTAAGGGATATGACCAAGAAGTAATACCCACACAATTAATTTCATATCCTTGAAACAAAGAATAATAATAACAGCAGCAACAGTATCATTAAGAATAATATCAAGGGCCTAAAAAATCCTGCTGCTATTTCCCCTAGCTCTAATTTTCCTGCATTAGGGTTGGCAACATTATCATTATCAAAGAGATAGTTTATATGATAAAGATTATGGCATATACATATTGTTATTTTGTTTTTATGGTTGGGTCCTGTCAATGTTTGCTGTCATATATGACTGTCAATCTTGTCTCAGTCCAACTCTAACCCTTTAGGCTCAGCGATTACATCATGCTCCTATTCTGGCTATGTTTGTCCTTTGCTGTTTCCCAGAAGCTCTGGGCTGTCTGTCACATCCAGGTCCAGTGCTGACTTTAGACTTAATAGCTATTTGTCTTGGAAAGCTCTTGCAGCAGTTAGTGCTGTTTTCCATAGGTGACCCAATTTGCCTTGACGGCTGTCTAGTTTCATCCCTGAGCTTATTGTCATGAATGTGGCTCAGTAGGGAAAGCACCAAGACCTGCAGAATCCTGTCTAGAGGCAAGTCCACAGAACAAAATGTGCAAATGATTGCAAGGACTGGATGTGTCTGGGCATATTTTTCAATGTTCACATAATGGAGATTTCTTTGCCAGGAAAGACAAATATCCCTGGAGTTTCTGAATGTTAGATAACAATCCCCCTTTCTTCTTCCTCTGATTCAGAATTTTCCCTAAAGTATACATCCTAACAATTTAGAAAAGGTTGTAGTCAATAGTTTCTTGAGATGGAAAAAGGCTTCCTTTCTAAACCCCCATCTATTTATTGTTGTTTTACCATATACATTTATTTTGATTTTTAGGGTTTTTGAATAGTGTTTCTCCATAAAAAGTGATATGTGAAACTTAGAAGTGATCATACAGGTACCTCCAAAGTTCAGAGGCTTCTTCTTCCATGACAGAGTTATCGTCAATGTTTGCTTTTGAAAGAATTGGCAGCAGGAGCAAAGCCATTCAGCTCTGCAGTTTGTGGTCATACCAGAAATGCCCCAGAAAGGTTTTCTTGTTTTTATTTTTTTCCCTGTTAATCCAGGCTTCTTCCAAATTTGGATGCAAACAGGAAGTGAGCAGAGATTCATAAACACACATGACATTGAAAGACTACAGGAATGTCTAAGTTTATGCCGAATTTCTTTTGAGGAATTAGAGAGAAGTTGCAATAGTAATATCTTATTTTGCTGCTTTAGAAGTAAGGACCCTATACAGTGGTATGAATTGCAGGGCATCTAATGGGTTTAAATTTTTTTTCAGGCTCAAATAGCTGACTATTTGAACGATTTGAACAAAACTATTTGTTCAGATCATTGGAGGTAGTTTATACATTGGGAATATCACTGATTGAGTTGGATGGCCTTTTTTATCATTTATTTATTTAGTTAGTTTTGCTATGCAGAGCACTCTGGGGGGGGGGGCTGTGAGGATATAGAAGTCTATGACATGACCCTTATCTTTGAGGCCATTGAACTGGGCAATCAAGATTTAAAAACACAGAAATATTAAAATAAGATTAAGTAAGATAGTTACTGTGTGGTAAAATGTATTCTAAATTGTACTAATTATAGAAATAATAGTAGTAATAAAATTAAATATTAAATAAGGTTAATGTGTGATAAAAGATGTGCTGAATTTTCGTAGTTGTAATAATAGTAGTAGTAGTAATAGTAGTAATAGTAATAGTAGTAGTAGTAGTTGTTGTAGTAAGCATTTATATAGTGCTTTAAGGTTTGCAAAATCATTAAAAATACAAATTGTCTGAAAAAAATCTTAGTGCAATTAGCTTAAAATTTTACTAAGATTTTTTGGACAACTTACTTTATCTTCACAATCTTGGGAGGAGGAGGATAGGTGCTATTATCAATGTCATTTTATAGATGAGGTAGACACAAGTTATGGTTTGCCCAAGTTCATATAATCTGTATTGTGTCTGAGGTAGGAATTGATTGTATTCCTGATTTTTAATCTGGTACTCTCCTCATTTAGCCACTCAGGTGCCTCATCAATGTGGAATACAGATCAATAATATTGCTATTGACATTGGAACAGTTGGAGATAGTTTCATGAAGGAAGTATTGTTATTAAAATTCTCCCCCAAATTGCCAGAGAGCTGGACTTCAAATTAGAAACACTAAGGTTTGAATGTTCTCTCAGAAACTTACTATATATGTCCTTGAAATGCCTATCTGTCAGTCTCAATTTCCTTGTTTGTAAAGTGGGTATAATAGTAGCTTCCTAACAAGATGGTAAGGACAATTCTATAAGATAAATATTTGCTACTTCCTCAGATAGTATTTAAATATTAGTTAGTATTGTTTCAACAATTTCTATTATTCCTGATATAAAGAAGGTCAAATACACAAATAGATACTTTCTGGATGAATGTTGAAAAAAAGTGTGATATGGAAGTAAGAAACAAACAGTTTGTTCCCAAGTCAGGTCAAGAGATTTGCATTTGATTCATTGGACAATAAATTATCATTATCAATAGATGTACCTGTGTTTTGAGTAATAAACAAACATAAATCACTAAACAAAGCAACAAACAAACAAACAAACAATTTCACAACAAAACCAAACCAAATCAACACAAAACAAAATCAAACAAATAAAACAAAATAAAAAGACCTGGGTCCAAATCTCAATTTCGATACTTGTTATATGGACTTAAACAAGCTTAAGTTTTTTCCATCTATAAAATGGGAATAAAACACTATCTATTTCATTGGGATATTGTCAGAAAAAGTACTTTATAATCCTTAAAACATTATATAAATGAAAATTATTATCATCTTCCATTTTTATTTTATGTTTTTATAATTGATTAGGCATTTGTATGACAAAAACAACATTTGAGGGATATTAAACAGACAGAGAATAGGGAGAAAGTTTTAAAGTCAGCAAACCATGGTTTTCTGTTCTGTCTCTAAGACATATTGGTTGTGCAACCAAAGGAAAGTCATTTATCTCACATTGTTCTAGTCAACTCTTGGAAGCTGTACATTGCAGATAATATACCAATTTGTATTGGTAATGGGGATTTCCATAGTGTGTGTAAAAACAAATTGGATATTGAAGAAATACAGGTGTTGACTATTGAATATTCAAAGATGTAAAAAGTAGCATGATATTTCAAAAAATCAGGAAGAATAATTGAAGTATTTTGTTTCTTTGTTTTTGAAAAAGGGCTCTTGTATTCATTTGCAGGTATATTGGAGATACTGGGACCAATATTGATAGGAATCCACATTTATAAGGAAGTGGGAAGGGATGGAATTCAGAGCATTGTACATAGGACTGGCTCTAAAATGGAGGTGATGTCTTCCTTTGAAATTTCCAGAAAGTATTATCATGATATTTGGGAATTAAATCTGCTTTAATTTAAGGACTTGAGGGAGGTTTTGGAAGAATTTTGAAATAGTTCCTGAGAAAAGCATACAGAGGAATTGATGAGGGATAAATAATATTACTGAGAAATATCCAGGGCCAAGTTGTAGTAAAATTACATGACCTAGAGTTTAGGCTAATGTTGCATCGTTATGAAACTTCCTCCTACAGCCTAAGAGCAGGAGCATAGAAAGTAGATGACTGGTGTGTTCTATGATTGTTGATGTGCATGGTGAACTTTACAGAACTTAAGGGGACAGGGCAAGAAAGACTAGCTCGGTGACTAAAGCAGTATTGAAATAAAATCATTAATTTCTTCCAGGAGAGTTACATTTTTAAAAAGTGCCTTTGGCAAAGAACTGTTGTATGTTTCCTCAATATTAAGCTTTTAAATCCTTTGAATTGCTTGTCCTGTCAGCTATAGAGATGTTAATAATCAGTTGGAAATATTTTTGATGCTGAAAGGAGCTAATAGATTCCACATGCTGGGATGAACTATGCAATCTTTCTGTTACAGTCAGGAGAATATTAGGCCGGAAGGCAAGGAATATGAGTTCTCGTTCTAGCTCTGATACTAAGTAGCTGTGTAATCTTGGGTCATTCAGTGACCTCTCTAGCCCTCACTTGCTTTCTCTTTAAAATGTGGATGAAAGTTGGATTCAATTAGATAATTTCTGAACCAAATTCCAGCTCTGACTTTATGTATATTTATAATTCTGAAGAGCATGCTATGTAAACTTAAACAGCTGTCTTGGAAGAGATCTTTCTGACCTTTAAGGAACCAGTATAATTCTTTTCACTTTTAAAAATCTGTTTATTTATCTGTTCTTAAATGAGATTTCATTAATGTAGAGAAGTTTTAGAGTGGAAACTAACTCTATTCACTAAAATAAATCATTAACCCATTTGTAACTTAAAGTATCAATGAGTTGTCTGAGGATTAGAAAGTTGAGTTGATCTTATTGAAAGTACAAAAGGGTGTTTTCTTCCTCTTCAAAAATGCCCTCTTTCCTTACCCCAAATCCTTTCTCCTCACCTTTAAAGCCAAGGACCCATTTTCCAGTGCCTAGTCCAGAAGGGGATGACTTGGAACCTTCAGTATGGAAGCTCCAAGGTCTGACTTTGTCCATATTGTCTCCTCTTGGTGATTTCATCTAGGAAGATCCTATAGACTTTGATGTACATGAGAAGTGTGAAGAATGAAGCAGCTGTTTTTTGGGGGATGGAGAGGGTCTCTCTACCTACTGTAGTGTTTTGGTGGAAGAAAAGCTGTGAGCTAATTTTTGTGAGTTCTTCCCAGCTACCTCAGATTTGGATACTTGCAGCATCATATTAGGCCACTAGCTTGAAGTAAATTCACTTTTAGAGATCCTTGGCCCTGGATGACTTAGTTTTTTAATCCTGCCTCACTCCCTAAGCAGACAGACCCACAAGAGCTGGAGGAGCCTTCCAGATAGATTCTCAAGCTGTTGACATCTACTGAAACAGAGAATAGCAGACAGGTTTTCCCCCCTTTTTTCTCTAGAAGTTGGAAAGTTCATTTTGTGGTCAGTTTCTGTTTAAATTTCTTAGCGACATTAAATACAGGTATGATTAAAAAAAGAAGGAAGGAAGGAAGGAAAGAAGAAGGAAGGAGGGAGGGAGGGAGGAAAGAAGGAGGGAGAAAAGAAGAAATGGAGGGAGGGAGGAAGAAAGGGAGGGAGGGAAGAAGGAAGGGAGAGAGGGAGGGAGGGAGAGAGAGAGAGAGAGGAAGGGAGGAAGGCTTTTTTCCTTTATTTTATCCAACTCCCGAGTTTTGTAGAACTTTGCTCTCTCAACTCATCTCCTACCAAATCTTCAATTCCAACTAGCTTAATGGTTTTACACTAGAATCAGGAGACCCTGGCTAAGTAAGTCAATTTGAACAGACTTTGTGTCCAGGGCTTGTTCACATCCAGTGAATAATCAATATATGTTCTCACTCAGTACATTTATTAGAGAAGGCTTATTGTATCACTTCTTTTAAGTGGGATCTGATAATTAATTGAACAACTGACTGAAGGACATTACTCTTACACAGTAACATATCTTTTCTTATTTTTGTTTATTTAGGTTAAAAATATGGTTTTTTTGTATTCACTTTGGATCACCAAACTGCTGCCCTTTCAGCCTTTAAAGACATGATGTAATCAGAAAGTATATTCTAATATTATTTCCTCCCCTCTGTGTTTTGCCTCAATTGATTTTTTTCCTGTATTGTCCCAAGGCTGTCTGACAACTCACAAATCTTGAGTGGGCTTTTTTAAAGACCTTTAAAAAACTTGATCTGTTAATATGGTATTTGTTTTATAAGAGTAATCATATATTGCTTCATGTCTGGAACATTCATAATAAATTAGTTTGATTTACTCAAAGAATCTGGATTTACCACATATTTATTTGTAGGCATATGTGCTGATTAGATGTTTTTGGGTCCAGGAAAGGTTTGACAGTGATTAAACAGCTTGAAATTGAAGAGATGTTTTGATTTGTCTCTTAATGGTAATCTAATTACGAACACCCAAAAGTTATTTTAGGAAGTGATATGTAATTTACTTATAAAACTATGTTCTAAGGATTGCAAATGACTTTACCTTATTAGTTATGTGAACTTCTCATGTTTCACAAAAAATAAAAGAAGATAAGAATTCATTGAAAAGTCACAGATTGTGTGTGTGTGTGTGTGTGTGTGTGTATGTGTGTGTTTGTGTATAGTCACAAGGCTAAAGAATGACCATATATTGTTTTGAGGTTTAGAAAAGTTCTTTATATACATTGTCTCATTAGACTTTTACAAATCCATTATTTACTATTAGACTTTCATTTGAGACAGCATTATTGTGCTCCTTTTATAGATAAGAACACTGAGGCTTAGGCCAAATAATGGCTTTGCTAATGGTCTCATATCTAATACATGTCTAAGATGGAATTTGAACTTAGTGTCCCATTTGTTATCTAACTCTATAATTCTTTTTGCTAAATTATGGTACTTTCCCTAAATAATGATTTCCAGGAGATAATGAGGTCTAAAGCATTCTACAGAAGTCAGAAAATTTTGGGTGGAACCCTAAGTCTCTCAGCAGTCGCATGGCAAATCCCTTATTCTCTCTGAAACTCAGGATCTTTGTACATAAAATGAGGATAGTAATATTTAACTATCTACTTCACTAGGCTGCTGGGAGGACCAAATGCCATAATGTATGTAAAGCACTTTGTAGACCATAAAAATTACATTAAAGTCAGTTTTTATTATATACCACAAAATCCTCTATTTAAGGAGGCTATTTATGGTAGTTTAGGGACAGCTATTAAAAATTAGTCATGTTAACCATTTCTATGCATACATGAATTTGAATAAATAATTTAAAAAGAAAATTATAATTTGTAAGTATCTGTATTATTATTAAAGAAAGGATAACTCAAAATTTTATTTGTTTTTTTTAAATTTGCTATAGTTATTCATTTGTTTTGTTTTGTTTTATTTGTTAAAATAATATTCATTAAGTTCTTATTATATGCAAGTGAAAGTGCATCTTAAAATCAGAAAGAACATGATTCAAGTCCTGCGTATGACATATACTGGCTATGAATGAGTTGCCTGGGACAATGAGAGGTTAGTGCTTTTGACAACTTTAACATTTTAGGGTTCAGTTGTAGGTCTTCATTGATAAAGGATTTCTTCCTTGGAAAACCCTATATACTGATGCTTTCACTCATGTCTGGACCAATGTACCATTCACTGTGGGAGAAAGTAGTGATTAAAAAATAAATTGAAATTGTTCTTACTTTAAAGGACATCGAAGAAATCTATCTTATCTTATTTGGACATAACAAACTATATCCTTCCTCTTTTCCCCCTCCTTTGTTCCTTCCTTCCTTTCCTCCCTCCCTCCCTCTCACCCTCTCTTCCTCCCTCCTTTCTTCTTTCCTCTTTTCCTCCCTCCCTCCCTCCTTCCCTCCCTCCTACCCTCCCTCTCTCCTTCCCTCCCTTCCTTCCTTCTTCCTTCCTTCCTTCCTTCCTTCCTTCCTTCCTTCCTTCCTTCCTTCCTTCCTTCCTTCCTTTTTTCCCTCCTTTCTCTTTTTTTCCTTTCTATTTAATTCCCACCTCTCTCCCCCTTTGTTCTCCCACCCAGCCCTAGTTGGAAAAAGAAAAAAAAAGTCCTTGTAATTAATATACATAATCAACAAAATAAATATTCTTACTGACTGTATTTTAAAAAAAAGTTTCTCATTATACATCTTGAGACAGTCTTCCCCCTTTACCAAAAGGTGAGTAACAAATGTACCAATAGTAAAATAAAAGAAAAACAGATGAAAATTTGGGCTATCATTTCTTTTACAATAATGTAGGTACTCACAAATTATGATTGTATATTTTTAATTATTTAGTTAAATTAATATAGGAATAGGAATAGCTAACATGACTAATTTTTAATAGCTATCCCTGAGCTATCATAAATAGCTTACTTAAATAGAGGATTTTGTGGTTTATAATAAAAACTGCCACACCAAACTCAGGTTTATATATGTGTTTCAGAAGGTCTACTAAGGAAGACTATTCCTCTAAAGCATCACTAAAACTGGGTTTGGATCCATAATAAGCTAGGGAGAATATCACATTCCTAGACCTCATTCTGAACAAGAAAAAAGAATAACTTTTCTATTTCTAGAAATCATTTTTTTTGCCTCTGGACTGAGGTTGATATTTACTTTAAGACTAAGGGAAATGATGGACTCAAGATGCAGAAGGAAAAACATTTTTTGGATACAGTAAATAAGAGAATTTATTTTGTCTGATTATGTCTATTTGTTACAAGGATTTTTTTTTCTTTTTCTATTTGTGGCTGATTGGGAAAACAAAAGAAGCTAAAAGTAAGAATGGAATGGCCAAAAAAAAAAAAAAAAAGGAAGGAAAGAAAGGAGAAAAAAGAAGAATGGAAAGTAGGAAGGAAAGAAAGAAGGAAGGAGGAAGAAAGAAGGAAATCATTGAGACATATTTTTTAAAAAAAATTATGAAGATAAAAAAATAAACAGAAGCAGCCCAGGAAAAATGTTCAGTAACCAAGACAACTTTGAATGGTACAGGGTTGATAATATAATTATATCCTTTAAAAGAAAAGCAAGCAATGCGACGTAGAGACCAACAGTTCCACATACAATTTTACTCTGTAGAGGAACCAAAGGACATCAAACCCTTTGGTGGTTGAGGGGAATGTCTACTTCAAGCATATAAAGACGTCCCCTGGAGTGGGGATCTTTCAGTCTCATGATTGAGAATGTTGTGTTCCAATGGCTATTTTTTTGTTTTGTTTTCACTGAGGCAATTGGGGTTAAGTAACTTGCCCCAGGTCACACAGCTAGGAAGGTCACATTTGGACTCAGGTCCTCCTGACTTCAGGGCTGGTGTTTGTGCTGCACCACCTCGCTGCCCCTCCAATGACTATTAAGGTGCCTGAAACAGGTACTGGTGCGTGCTTAGAGCTTGGTCGGACACTAAAGACACCAAGTTACATCCTGAGCTATTGCCAATTGTCTTGGCTTTTGTTCTATCACTGGGCTTTGATAATACTGGAAGAGAAAAAGAAGCTGGCAACTTTGTGCACACTTATACTTTACTTAAACCTAATTTGCATGTCAATTAAGATATTTCTCCAAGATGTCAATGGGTCTCTTTGAAAATGAAGGATTCATGTACATGTGTATGCAAAAACTCCAGTGTTTAAATTCAGGATAAAGAAACATTAATAATAAATATTTCACATATGTTTTGAAGCAATTTCAGGTCGAGGTTTTAAGTATACCCTTCTCTAGGACTTCTGTGTTTATAAAGATCCATAGTTTTCCCAATGTGGGTACACCCTCCATAAATCCAGATCAGAAATCCCTCCATAACTCAGTAAGCATTCTTTGGGAATTGCTGTGGTCAAATAACCATTACTCAGTGATGGTCACCATTCCAGGGACGGCTTCTCCACATGTATATTGGTCTTCAGGCAACAGTGTTCCCGACAGGGACCCATGCACAAAGCTTTGACAAAATGACAGGACCTTCCAGAGGTTATGCTCTGGTGGCCAGTAGTTAGTTAGATGTGGAGACAAGTTAAAGGTAAGATTGTGAAAACATGCAGATCAACACACTTCCCACCCCAGAATGAAAGCATTACCAGACTAAACAGAGCTCTCCGAGGGATTTTATAATGAAACAAAACCAGGACTTGGACCACATTTGCTTAGACTCTCTTTCAGACAGGTTCAAAGAGTAAAAACATTGCTTTATATGCTGAGTCTAGCCTTTTGATTAATGGGAACACTGGCATTTCCGTTAATAATCTGCCTTGGAATCCTTGGAGTGGGCCCACTTTTTGAAGCCATGGATCCCTGCTGGTAAGAAAATGACTGTTCTAACCCAAACCTATTAAAACAAGCCTTAAAATAGAAGGGTGGGATTGTAGATGCTGAACAGGTAAAGAGGCTCGTTATCCAGACTTCATGGTCCTATCTCCTGATGCACACACCTCCTGCAACGAGAAACTGCTTTTGTTTTAGATTCACTTACTCCACAAACAGCTACTTCATAAAAGGCCTAAAAACATTGATTTTAATGGTCTTAATTTTAAGGCAATAGTTTTTATAGCTTTGGAATTTCCAAGGTTCAGTATGGTTGGAGACCATGTTGTTTTTATTCCTTTTTCATTATAATCGGACAATTTAGTTTTAATTTCTGGAATTAAATTGAAAATGGGATAAAACTTGACATGACAATGGTTTCATGAAATCAAGGACCCTCTGTGTTTTTGTCATTAGTTTGAAAGAGCAATGACTAGAAAAATCAGAGGAATTATTTAGAACTCAGGATTCATTTGTTTATACACAGCCTGAAAATAGTTTTATTGATGATGAGACCTTACAGACAGGATGCCAAGATTGCAACCATTTTCTCTGCAAAAAAAAAAAAAATCCTTTAGACATTTTTCCTTTAAAGGACTGAGATATTGGAAACTGGTAGAAAGGGATGATCTTATCCAAAAGTGCAGCTGTACTAGGCTGATCAATATGGAGAGGCTCCCACTACCAATCAAGAATACTGCTAATCAATTAAGAAGCAGACGATGTCCTTGAGCTCTATTTCAACTATTCAATTTTGAGCAGATGGATGGTGACATAGTGTGGGTGACAAGAAAGGGAAATGTCAATATGAGTCATTAAGACTTTGCTAAAGAGAGATAAAAAGTCTGAAGAAATATTTAGGGGGAAATAATTTTGATTGGCTTTGAAATGGACCTTTGGTTAATTTAGGACTAATGAAATAATCATAGTGACATAAAACAAATTGTAGAATATTTTGGTATTTACTTGAAGTTGCATATAATGCAGTGCTTAGTGTAATTCCTGGCATGTAGGAGACACATAATTGTTGATATATATATTATGTGCCTCCTACATGCCAGAAATTACACTATATATATGGTTAATAAAACAAATGTCAACACAGATAAAGAAAACAGATTATAATAAAAACAATGATAAAACAATTGATTAAGGATAAAAATAAACCATCACTAAGACAATAGTATAATAAATTTAAAAACAACAAAATAAAAGAAAATAACATTTGAAAAACTGTTCATTATTATCTTATAATTTTTGATGACCTGAAGAATACTGTAGTAGAAAAAGAATGGAATTTTGATCCTGTAGATATAGATTTTAATCTAAGATTTGTTGTCTATAACCTGTGTAACATGGCACATAATTTCAGTTTTCTAGATTTTGCTTTCTTCTTCTATTAGAATAATGGGGTTGAGATATCCAAAATCCCTTCAAACTTAAAATTCCTTGAAATTGTGCATATGCTGCTATAAACCAGGGGTGGGGAACATCTGGCCTGCAGACTACATAAGCCCACAAAATCATTTGTTGTGGCCCTGCCAAGGCAACATTGGGTGATGATGAGCTAAAGGCTTGGTTCAACAATCTCTCACTGATTGAGTTTCATAAGTTGATAATTTTGTATGATGTTGTAAATATACAATTATTGGAAGAAAAACGGTATCCTACTTCCTGCTCTACTTTTTCCTATATTTAAGCTTCAGCTTTTCATCCTCTTCTTGTGGCTCTATGACTGTGTTTGTCCCCTCACTGCACACACACACACACACACACACACACACACACACACACACACACACACTGTCCTATTTCCCTAAGATTAGCTGGTCTGAAAGAAATGGTTCCGATCAGGGTAAGTCATAAAGATTGTCAAGAAGATCCCATTTGCCTTCATTGTTCCTGTGCCCTTTCTCTCTTTAAGTCTCTCTTACATTTCTTTCCTTTGCTCAATAGTTTTTTCACCTCTATCTGTTCTCCAGAAAGCTCCATTAGAGTAATGTGATCAGATATGTATATTAAGAACATCAATATAACAACAGTGTTCAGAATGAATTAGAGTAGAGAGTAGAGGGAAGCTGCATGAAAGATTATTAACACAGGTAAGAGAAAACGGGTCCTTGTCCTAAAATGATAATTGCTAAAGTTCTAACTACAAATTATTTCATGGAAACAGTGAAATGAGGGAGAACTAATGGAGTAGTTAGCAGCAAATGAAGAGGAAAGCCTTGCTTTGGATTATGGGGCAATTAGGGTATTCCCAGGGAAGGAGGCTGGCAACAATGCAACTTGAGGTGTGGGACTGGGTGAAGGAGAAGAGCTGGTGGAAGCCTAATGCGTATGAGGCAGAGGAATATCAGTTCCATGAAGGGTATGGATAGCATTTGTACTTTTCCTATTGGTGCCTAAGGGGCAAATTTCAGTTGGTCCACACTAATTATGGTTCTGGTGATAGTGTACTGAAAATGAAAAGAGGTCTGATGGTAGAGATGTTGCAGAGATAAAATGCATAAGATTTGGATTATGGAAGTCTTAATACAACATTACTGCCATTCTTAATATGAAAACTTTGCTACTAATAATGTTACAATTGCACTTTGTTCATTCATTTCATATTAATACAGCATCTAGTGGATGCAAAGAATTGTAGGGGACGAAAGACACTGAATTCAGTTTAGAACAATATTAAATGAGTTACTCCAAATCATAATGCTCATTTATTGGACAGAAAGAACTAGAATCCAATTGATTTTTTAAAATAATAATTTACTTTTCTAAATATATTTAGTTTTCAAGAATAATCTTTACAAAACCTTGTGTTCCACATGTTTCTTCCTCTCTGCCTCCTTCCTATATCCCCAAGGCAGCAAGCAGTCTAATATAGGATAAATATGCGCAATTCTTCTAAACATATTTCCATATTCATCATGATGCACAAGAAAAATCATATCAAAAGAGGGAAAAACATGAGAAAGAAAGAAAAAAACAAGTCAACAACCAACAACAATAAAAAAAGTGAAAATACTATATTTTGATCCACATTAAGTCTCCATAGATCTCTCCCTGGATGCAGATTGCACTTTCCACCACAAGTCTCCAAATCATTTTTAATGACTTTTTCGTAAGCATTTTCTCCACCGTGCTATACTGTTTCTGACTCTGCTGAGCAATAGTGCTATTTCTTGGTCATCAAGCTAGTGACTAGAGGAACTATTTTTAGGCTCTGTTTTTTATAGCATGCTGTCTGTTTATAGTGTTGACTGTAAAAAGATCTTGCTTAATTAGAATCAACCCATCTTTGCCTGTAGTCCTGCTGATAATTTTGTGGTTTTACATTGTTAAGAGTGGACATTGAATGCCTACTGTAAAAGAAGACATAAAAAATGATAATAGAAACTAGCATTTATATATATTCCTTCAGAGTTTGAAAAGCACTTTTAACTACATTATATTAATGGTATTTGTCATTGTGCACTTAATCATAGTCAGGGCCAATATTATCAAAGAGATAGTCAATAAAAACCTACTGGGTGCAAGGCACTGTATTAATCCCTACTCAACTCAATTGATCCCTACACTGTAGGGATCACTGAGGGCTAGGACAGTCAAGTAATTCTTTGTGGAAGAGAGCAGAGGAACTCTGAAGGATGAATAGTATACAGGCACACAGGGATATGGGGAAAAGGTCTTTAAAGTGTTTGACTTGATAAATGCAAAGACCCAGAGGTGAGATTATGTTTGGATTTTCACTTTATTGGATTGTAAACTTGTTGAAGACAGGGATCATGAATTAGACTTCATTGCAATTTCTACATTCCTTGAACTTACTCTTATATTTCATGGGTGATCAAATACCTATTGAATTGTTTTAGAAAAATTGTGTGACATTTTGAGAAAAAAGGATTTTTTAAAAATAGGTTAGTTTGATCTAAATGAATAATTTGTCAAAGAGATCACTTGTAAATTACATGGTAATGATATGTAGAGTATCAGATTGTAGAGAGTTTTGAATGCACTGCTATGAGTGTGTCCATACGGGGTTCTTTGGCACTGAGGGCAGCATGTTAGCTCATTGGAAAGACAATAGAAATATCTCTCATTTGGTAATTGTCCAGGTTTAAGCAAGAAGCCATTGTAGTCCCATCTGGATGAAGCTTCAGTCAGTTCAACTGAGTAGCTAAAAAAAAAAAAAAGACTAAATTAGACATTTAGTTTAATTTCAAATTCAATATCATGTTATTTTGTTAAGATACATTTGTGGTATCCGTAGGAATGTTTGTAAACCACACCTTCAAAACAAAACTATGTATAGAGAAGGAATGAAAGACTCAGTCTTCAGAGAAATATAAAAGGGACTAGAAGAACAAAGGGTCTGCTGAGACTTTTACTTGTTTTTTTAAGGATGATTATGATTTTCTTCCATCACATTGTATGTTGACCTTCTGACATTTATTCTTGTTATATTATGATTTCTCTCTTTCTTTAAATGATATAGTTTGGTATGGTCAAAACCACAGCCAGCTGGTAATAGCAGACAAAGGTTAACTTGAATTTCACATTTCTTGTATTTAGAAAGCTGGGCATTGAACAGTCTGTTCTACTTTATTCACAAAGCAGAAAATGTTGAACCATTTCTTTCTTGTAAGGAAATAAGTAAGAAAAAATATTTTAATGACAAAAGAAATCAAGAGAAAATGATATATTTCATATATGTACACGGCTTTTGAATTTCTACTGGACAAGATACATTATTTGTAAATGTTTTTCTCATTGTTCATAATCAAACCATTTTTAATGTTTCCAAAAGGCACTGCTAAATACAAAAATCTTGTTATAAGTAAATGTGGATAGAGTTAAGGTAAGAAAAAAAAAATCTTCTCAAATAAGGAAACACTTTTTCTTCAATGAATCATAGAGGGAAAAATAAATAGTGAATTTCCACAGAAATATTATTGCTGAATCTAATTATTTTTCCCTCTTTCTAACTCCAATAGTTGACAGCTGTGTTTGGAATATAGGAACTACTACCAATTAATTTGATTTCAACAGAAAGAGTAAAATTCTCTGGTGTGAATGGAGGCTGATTTTTTTTCCTCATGACTACATTACATGCTTTGGGAGGGATTTTCAATTCACTAAGAGATCATTTGGAAAAATTATAGCATAAAGGCCTTAGTGTGACCATGTTGGCTCCATGAGGACAAGGAACTTTCTTATTCTAAATTACTCTAAATCTCCAATGAGGGAGAAACTATCACTTATCTAGATAGTCAATCTAACTTTAAAATAACTCAACATGTTAATAATATCGTTCTTAAACTTTGATTTCCAAGAGTTCAACATGATATTCAAGATGTTGTCTCATGAGGAGAGAGTATAGTTGGATTCTCATATTCTTATTTCTGGTAACTATGGACCCTTTAATGAAACACACAATTGCATTAGCCTTTTTCCCCAGACAATTGGGGTTGTGACTTGTCCATGGTTATATAGCTTGCATTAGCTTTTAAATTACTATATATTTTTTTTAAATCCCAGGATGTACTTTACTCTATTCCAATATGTCATTATTATATGGAAAGTAAACATAGGCTTTTGAAAATAATAACAGTGAATCATAAGTTTTGGCAAGTCTTAATAAGGTAGGAATTGTTTAAATATAAATTGAAAGTGAATTATATACTTCTTATTCATGAGCCAATGGAAAGACTTATCGCAAGGTTAGTCAGCAGATCACGTTTATTTTTTCACCCAATACTTCATAGAAACTTATCTTCTAAATAATGAAAGGGTAATCGTTGATGATTATACTGATAAAAGTCATAAATGTTTTTGACATAGATAAGATTCTACTCTATTAAAAATTTTCTGTTGATATAGACATCATGAATCCTAATGAAAAAGAACATGAGATTAGTTTGTCACAATGTGGCAATTATAATTGTCCAATCTGCAAGAAAAAAACATTGACGTAGATCTCTGAGCCAATGGTACTTTTTTTTTTAATTTTTAAATAATTTTTTATTGATAGAACGCATGCCAGGGTAATTTTTTACAGCATTATCCCTTGCATTCACTTCTGTTCCGATTTTTCCCCTCCCTCCCTCCACCCCTTCCCTGAGATGGCAAGAGTCCTTTACATGTTGAATGGGTTGCAGTATATCCTAGATACAATATATGTGTGCAGAACCAAACAGTTTTCTTGTTGCACAGGGAGAATTGAATTCAGAAGGTATAAATAACCCGGGAGGAAAAACATAAATGCAAGCAGTTTATATTCATTTCCAGTGTTCTTTCTCTGGGTGTAGCTGCTTCTGTCCATCTTTGATCAATTAAGGCTGTCTTTATCAAAGAGGTCCACTTCCATCAGAATACATCCTCAAACAGTATCGTTGTTGAGGTATATAATGATCTCCTGGTTCTGCTCATTTCACTCAGCATCAGTTCATGTAAGTCTCGCCAGTCCTCTCTGTATTCATCCTGCTGGTCGTTCCTTACAGAACAATAATATTCCATAACGTTCATATACCACAATTTACTCAACCATTCTCCAATTGATGGACATCCTTTCGTTTTCCAGCTTCTAGCCACTACAAACAGGGCTGCCACAAACATTTTGGCACATACAGGTCCCTTTCCTTTCTTTAGTATCTCTTTGGGGTATAAGCCCAGTAGAAACACTGCTGGATCAAAGGGTATGCACAGCTTGATAACTTTTTGAGCATAATTCCAAATTGCTCTCCAGAATGGCTGGATGTGTTCACAATTCCACCAACAATGCCAATGGTACTTTTAAAAGGCCCCATGTTTCCCTCTAATGGAGTAGACCTCAGATCTTCCCCATGATATGAGATGTCCCTTTCTTCTAGGATCTTGTTTTAATAGATGTACAAATATGCAAAAGAGAGTTGGTAAAATACAGAATCTCATTGGTTGATAGACTTTGTTCTTGGGGCAAAAAAATAAAAATAAAATATCAGTAGGGTCACCGGTTGGATAAAGCTTGGGGGCTTTCCATTGACTAAGTGATCATAAGCTGGTCACCTGCTCATGTTGTACAATAGAGCAATCCAGATTACTATTTTCAATAGGAAAATAAGTTGAGGGGCTTTCCAAAGAATCAAGGCATCCTAGCCACAGTGGTTTTGGAGGTGGAATTTGAGCAAAACAAGATGGAGATATCTTTGTCAGCATTTTTGTGATTGCCCAAGTGTGTTCTAGAGCTGGTATATTAAAGTTTGGGGCACTTTTATAAAAGTTTACTATAAAATCCTATCTTATTTAATCAAACTGATATATCAAACTGATGATGAATACTAATTGGAATAAAGTAGTGATATAGATGAAGCGTTTCTCACAATGATATTTTTGTAGAACCCATGCTGGCTCCTAAGCATAATTTCTTTATTTTTTAAGTGTCCAGAAATGTTTTTGTTTTTGTTTTTGTTTTTGTTTTTTTGATGAATGGAAACTTACAAAATAATTTTATTTAGGGGGTGGTCTGAACCTATTATTTCATTAGCATAAGAAACTCCTGGTATGAAAATTCCCTAAATAACTGCAGATCAAAAATTAATATATTACTTATAGTCTTAGACTAGTGAATTTAATCATAAAGAGACTTGCTCATTGCTAGTGTGTGACATATATAGCTAGCATGTTTCAGAATCATGCTACAAACTTAGGACTTGTCTCAAAGTACAATACTCCATCCACATTGTCATAGTGTCCCTCAAGATGAACAGAGTTACAGATTATATAAATTCAGATTATTGATATTAAGTAGAAAGTAGAATTATACAAATGTTGCAAAAAATGTGCTGTGAAATTTAAGCACAGTTTATGAGTTTTCCTATGAGAGTTCCTATATTATGAGTTTAATTTTATGGGGCACTATTTTGAATCATAGGATCATAGGTGTACAATTGAAAAGATCTTGGGAAGCCATATGGATCAATTCCTCTGTTTTAAATATGAAGAAACTGGTCCCAGAGATAGTAAATGGCAAAAGTGAGATTTGAACCCATATACTTATTTTAAACCCAGTGCGTTCTACACTTTACCTTACTGCATATTGTAATATGGTAATGTCTGTGGACTTAATGATGTTAATAGATGTGTCAACTTAATTATGTGGTTAGTATCGCCAATGGTACAGATCATCCCCACCTTTTGTGCATGATCGTCATCCATTTCCTATTCTAATTCTCTGTGATGAATCTATCTAGCATGATGAAAGTAATATCCAAAATCATCAGGAAAATAAATTTCTTTGTTTAAAATTTATAACCTGAAAATAGGCGGAACTTGTGGTAGTGGTGAGGATGTCTATGTGTATGTTTGTGTGCTTGTATTTATTTTTTCAAGAGGGAAAAATTATAAAGGATATGCTGGTGAATGGGAAAAATGCATATATGACACTTTTTAAACTTTTATTCTTCTTTATTAACATTTTTATCCAATAGTTTCTTAAGCTTAGACAATGAACAATAACATCAACAAAAATAAACCAAGCCTTGAACTGTAAGATTTCTGATTTCTGTGGTGTAAATGCTCACACTGAATAATTGACTAATGTATGTCATTAGCTTTGGGAACTGAGGATTCAGTTGGGTTTTACTTGGATAGCCAGAGTTTTCTGGAAAGTTTTTATGAAATAATATGCATTTCATTTTTTTTTCTGTTCTCATTTTGTTTCAAGATGACAGAAGAACTAATCACAACTTAACTTAAAGGTATGTCACCATTTATTTACATATCACATTTAATCAAAAGCAGTCTCACTTGAAAATTATTTTGGAAACAATAGAAAGGAAATGTCAAAAGGCTCAAATGAAATAGATTTCTCTTTTTATTCAGTCAATCATTTGTCATGTCCATGTTGAGTCCATGCTATATACTTTTTGTTGGAGTAGACCCCAGAATAGATTTTTCCTGGAAGAATATCTTTCTTCTTGAATATTCTTGTCAAAAAATTGGAATCTGTTTGAAATGAATATTGGAGATATTCATTGTGAAATAAGATAGAGGGAAATCCTAACTTTGCTTTTGGAAAGGTAAAAAAGGGAATTTGTGGATGGGTTTCTTCTGGAAGATCCATTTAGCAAAAAAGTCTTTCATGGTTTCCTTGGTTTCATCATTTGAACCCAATTAATGGAACTTCCTTAATTATCCTTTTTGGTTCTTGCATACTTTCCAATTGTTGAACCATCAGAAAACAATCACTGTGCAAAATCAAATTGCTAAACTGACTCCTAGGAAGAAAATCAATTTCATATTAAAAAATATTCAAACTGAATGAGTCATCTATCCCAGATCAAAGCCACAATCCTGGGACCACCATTATATAGCTAGTCTGTTCTGTACAAATTGTACATGAGGTTTTCCAAAACTGTTAGATAAATTTCTCTTCTCCTTTAGTACACAAGGATCAGAGTGCACACACATGTGCACACACATGTGCACACACACAAACACCTGAGTTTCTTTGTCCCTTAGCTTTAATAAATTGTTTTTATTACCGTGTTGTGACTTTCATTGCTTTAATGTTTTCATAATTCCCAAATGTAGACCCTCTTTAATCAACAAAATAACAAGGGAGTTACCAGTCTTACCTAGGCAATGGTGGATATTGCAAAGTTAAAAGAGTTATTTGCATATGCAAATTCTATAAAGTGTAGGATCCATAATATGCATTCTCTAAGATCTTAGGATAGATTCTAAATCTATGATCATATCACTATGGAAGTTGATCAGACATTTCCCATTCCACTTTGCAGCTACTTGTGTTCTTTGAAAATATACAATGTGTACTACATATATCATTTTGGTTTTTTTTTCATCTTCATTTTACCGCCTTTGGCAATAAAACATGAGCTTCTTAAGTACTGAGGCCATTTTTAAAAAATCTCTATAGCCTCAGTACTTAGCATAATGATAGGAAAATAATAAATTCTTCCTAAGTTCTTTCTCACAGACACGCATTCAATCTCATCTACTGACAATGGAAAGATTTCCCTCACTATAAAAATTATAGATATTTGAAGTATTGAAGAATATACCCATTATATCATTTCTGCTTCCTTAAAAAAAATGCTTCCTTTATTCTGCATGGCAAGTATTATTTTTTTATTTCATTTTTGCATGCTCCCTGCCTAGTACTGTGTATAGGATGTAGGAGGTGCAAAATAAATTTGTTGATTTGAATTGAAGTGAATTGAGTTGACAAACAATCAGTGAACTTGAAAACCATCTGGTAGTAGTTCTTTATCCAAAGAAAATCTTTTCAGAACTGATAACATTCACAGCTGCTTTAACAACAATGTTCAGATCATCTGCTTTTTTCATGTGGGAAACTGACACCAAATATAGGTGCAATTATGATATTTTAATCTTAGCTCACTTAGATCCTGTCCAGGCTTTAGGCAGGAAACTGTTGACAGATGCCATGGAATGTCTCACCAGAAACCTTTGTTTAGGGTGATCTTTATGGCTACATGTCTCTATTGCCCTCTACTGTTAGTTGCTAGCATCAAGTTAACTTGTTAAGACCATCTAAGATAAATGGCCAGAATAAAAAAAGAATACAAATCTACGGGCTTGTAATTAGCCCATCCAGATTTTACAATTCTGAAATGAAAAGATTTCTTCCTTTCTTGGTAATCTTAAGTTATTTTAAATTGATTTAAAGGAATTTTGTCTCCTCTTCATTTTAATGAGAAATCTCTCCAAATATGAACAAAATAATTTGCTAGGATCAGCACAGCTCAGAGGAATAAAACTTGATTTCCTTATCTGGTGAAATTTTGACATTAAGGAAAACACAAGGATGGTGTTTTTCCCCTCCTCTTGCCTCTAACTTACTCCACTACAAAAATGATTATAACATTTTATTTTATATAATAGTTACCTATATGTAACTTTCTCCACACATACCTACAACAGCAAAATTTGAGTTCAATAAGGTCAATGAATATATTTGACTTAAGCTTTTAGAGTTCTCTAGAATCTAAGAGCATTCAGCAATCAATCAACAAGCATTTATTCAGTGCTTAGGATGTCCAGACATTGTGCTAAGTGCTGGAACTAAAAGTACAAAATAGAACCATGTTTGAATTCAAGGAACTTACATTCTAATGGGAGAAATAAAATGTATACATAAAAGGATTTGTGTGTATTATCCATTTAGGTTTATATACGTTCATGTGGGTTTGTCTAACTTTGTTTTGCTGGGAGTCTTTGATAAATTTATTGTAAAACTTACCCATTTCTCTTCAAGGGAGACTTTGATTGTTGCCTGGAGGGAAGTAAAAAACAATTGTCCCCATGAATAACCATTCTGTCCTCTTAAGAAAGGAGAATCATATCTACCTAGAATTATATCTTTCTGCTCTCTTAAATATCATCAGTCTAGAGGAAATATCCCCTCTTAGGTTGAATATGCTTCCCTAGTAATTATCCCTTTAAAAAGAAGTGTAACCACATTTCATATACAAAAGCTAGACTGCTTCTTTGCAAACAGTAGCTATGTAAACAAATATCACAAATACTGAATACTAAGTAAACCCATTTATCCAAGAAAATAGCAAAGGGAAATCAAAGAGGGTGTGCATATGAGGATATATACATAAGAAAGAGTATGAATTTTTCCACTGGGAGTGAGATATCTTAGCTCAAGAAAGAGAATGTCTCTAATTCTTCCCAAAAGGGGAATTCCTTGAAATCTCTAGAGAGGCAAAGTAGAAACCAGAGTCATATTGGGACACTGGCATTTCTCTACATGTATTTTGCAAAATCAGTTTCTCTTTCTCAATTCTCCTCAAAAAGGAACTGGAAACAGGTGTGTCCTCTTTCAATGCAGGATGAAATCAAAATGTCTTTTTTCTTCCAACATCTCTTGCTTCCTCCATCCTTCACATAAGATCACAGATATGTAATTGCTCAAGATCTGAACCCAAGTTTAAAAGAAATAAGTACATCATATATACAAAATTAATATGAAGTGGTTATTAGAGCAAGTTCCCTAGTAAAAACAAGAAGGAATCAAAGGAAGATGAAATGAGCTGAGGCTTGCAGGAATCCAAAAATTCCAAGAAGGCATCCTAGTAATGATGGACAGCCATTTGAAAGGCAGGAGATTTGTTGTGTGTAAATGTGAACAAGCTGATGTGGCTGGATCACAGAATGCAGGGAGGACAAAATTATCTAAGAATAATCATTGAGCTCAGGTTGTGAAAAATTTTTTGCATTTTTAAGTGACAAAAACAACTTATATTTGAAACTAGAATTAATAGGGAGCCATTAAGTTTGTTAATGGTGGGGAGGGAGCTTTAGGAAAATGTTTTTGGAGTCTTTGTAGAAGAAAGATTGAGTTTAGGGTAGTGATTGAGTCAGGAAGACCAATCAGGATGTTATTGTACTAGTGCAGTAAAGATAGTAAGTGTTTATATTGAAATGATGAATACATGAAAAGAAAGGAGAAACATGTATATAGTCATTTTCCTACAAAGAAGTGATGATATTGGGCAACTAATTGGATATATGAGACGAATGAGAATGAGTTGTCAAGGAAAACACTAAAACTGTGAACCTGAGTGACAGGAAAGATGGTGTAATCTTCCACAATTATAAGGATGTTCAGTATTAGGATAGTTATGGGGAAAATGAGAAAAAAAATCCATTTTGAATATACTGAGGAAGAATTATTTATAAATCTTCTAGAGAGAAAGGCTCACTAGATAATTTGTGATGCAATACCTGAACTGGGATTAGAGTCAGGCTACTTATATAGATCTGGGGATTGTTTGTATAGACATGATAATGTAATCTTTGGGACCTGATGAGATAATGAAATGAATAAATATAGTGAGCAAAAAGAAAAAGGGTATAGGAGAGAGAGCCTTAGGGGATATATATTTTTTTTTATTTAAAGGGTATAATCCTTGATGATTAATTTGCAAAGACAAAAAATAACAATCAAACACATAGAAGGAGAACCAGGAGAGAAGAATGTTATGAAAATATAGAAGGAAAAGAAAAAGAAGCAAAAGAGAGTGATCAAAAGTATCAAATGTTGCAGATGTCAAAGATGATGAGGTTGATTTGGCAATTAAGATGTCATTAGTAATTTTGTAGAGATCTGTTTCAATTGAGTGATAAAACAGATTGCAAGGGAATAAAAATGAGTTATGAGTAATAAAGTGGATGCTCTACTGTAGTTGTTTTCCAAGAGTTTAACTGAGTAAAGGAGACAGAGATAATAAAATCCAGTGAATTTTTTTAAGGATCAGAGAGATGTGTGTGTTTTTGTAGATAGTGGGAAAGGAAGTAGTAAAAAGAGCAGAGAAACAGAGGAAGACAAAGATAGAGATAAACACAGAGACAGAGAGAGATACAACACAGAGAGAGAGAGACAGAGAGACAGAGAAAGAGAGAGAGAGAGAAGAGACAGAGAGACACAGAGACAGAGACAGAGAGAGAAAGACAGAGAAAGACAGATAGACAGAGAGAGAGAGAGAGAGAGAGAATCAAAAGAGGATCAAAGTTGTCCAATATAGCCTTCTAAAAAAGTCTTTTTGGATACTAAATTATCATTATCCACGGAATTAGCTTTCTATTCTTCCCAGATTTGTGACATCTTCAAATATGAATTAAATTTAATTACAATATCGTCAATTCCTATATCAATATTACTAATAAACGTTTACCAAATAGTAAAAATATTACTAAAATATCAATATTTTAATAATAATTACTAATTACTAATAAATTAGCACATAAACAAGTATGAATACTTGGAGTATTCCACTGGAAATCCAGTGTTGATGGTAAGTCATTAATTACTGCTTTTAAGACATCCAACTAGTTTTAACTATACATCTATCTCTCATAGAGCCATATGAGGAATAATGCGATGGAAAAGATTTTTATAGAGGGTTGTCATTGGAATTAGGAAGACTTGACTTTCAGTTATGCCTAATTTGTATTGACTTTGTTTCCTTTGGCAAGAATACTAATCTCTCAGTGATCTGAACAGAACTTAAGTCCAAAAGTTGCCCCCATAACCATTTTTTAATTTTTTCTTAATACATGTAAAGATAGTTTTCAACATTAATATTTGTAAAAGTTTGAGTTCCAAATTGTTCAATTGGCTGGACTGTCAAGACAACCCCCCCCAAAAAAAGGAAATAATAAACTGAAAATAAAATGTTTTGATCTGCATTCAGACTCTAGAGTTCTTTCTCTGTAGATGTAGATAGCTTTTCCATCACAAGTCTTTTGAAATTATTTTGGATGAATGTTTTTCTGAGAAGAGTAAAATCTATAATAGTTGATCATTGTACAATGTTGCTGTTACTGTGTACAGTGTTGTCCTTGTTCTTCTCAGTCCAAAAGTTAAGGAAACATCTTCCAACTTAGATCACAAAAGTGAGTTTCAGTGATATGAGATTCACACCCTTTCTACCTTCTCCTCAAAATTCCAATTCTTAGTCCTCCAAACTTGCCCTTGCTATACTTTACTAAATGTTTTAAATCTCTTTTTGCTATGCTGTTACTCATAAGGATATAAGTAGGCCATATGTAGCCAACTCACAACCCATTGTGTACTGATACTGTTTATAAAGAATTAGATTATCTGAATAACCCATGATATTTTAATACAACTACTTAAATAATAATTAATTTTTAAAAATCTTTTAAGAAATAGAATCTTTAACCTAGAAGAAAACAAACAACAAACAAACAAAAATCCAAAAAAGCAATCTGCTCTGAACACAGTTTCAACCTAGGTTAAAACAAACAAAAACAAATGAACAAATAACAACAAAAAACCATCCTCACCCCCCAAAAAACAACAACAACAACAATAACCAAACAACAACAACAAAGAAGAAATAACTTTTTTTTCCAGAGATTTAAAAGGTCTTCTATTGGTAGAGTAATTGCAAAAGTTTTGACTAAAGGTCAAAACATACATGGAGATAGTGTTAGCTGTGCAGCTGTCTACTGTGGTAAATGCCTAGGGAAAGACATCTGTGTATAAAGGTGGAATCCTGGCCTGGTGAAAAACATTTCCAGTTTAAATAAATAGACATGACTTTGCCTAGCAACAGAAAGAAACCCAAAATAATATTCCAGGCTAAAATGCCCTTTATAGCAGGGTTGCTGCCCTGGGGATATTAAGTGGAGCTAAGCATTCAATCAAAAGCACAAAAATGGAGCCATCTACATGTGGCTTAAGATACTGCTGCAACATAAGTTCCCTTATCAAGAATGTCTTTATGTGGGAAATTAAAACATAGAATGGAAGTTATTTTCCATAGATACATGGACCCTGATTTCACAAGTTAGAATTATAGGAGCATTCTGGGTCTCATTCTGACAACCTTTATTGATAAATGCAGACGTTTCTTCTACTTTGAATTTCCCTAAATCATTGCAGGGGTAGGGAGCATAAAGAGATGAATTTGCTATTTCCTTATTTGTATTCTTACAATATCTGGGACAAAAAAGTAGTCTTTGACACATTTCCAATAATGTCATCGATCAACAGAATGAATGAAAAAATGTTAATTATATCAATATTTAAATATTGGGTCTCTTAGAATCATAAGGTTATGAAACTGTTATAGTTACTTCCTTAGCATATATATTCTAGCTCCTCAGTATCGTTTAAACAAGTTCCATATGATGTTGTGGATAGAAAAAAATCTATCACCTGGATTTCTTCTTTGAGAAAATAAGATTTTCCTAATTTAGCAGTCCAATCCTCAGATATCAAATATACTGTCCATGACCAAACTTGTCTACCAAGGTTTTTAAACTTGGTAGGTAAGGACATTTACATTGTCTCTTATCACCTTCCTTCTCATTTCATAGCTCTCAGGTGTCCTTTGCCATGATTTCCTTCTTAAAATTGTTACCTCCCATGAAGAGGGAAACCTTTTCTTTGTTAAAGTTGATCCCTCTACATAAAGATGTGATGAGATTCCAACCTGACTTCTCCAGAAGATCCTTCCTTTGGCTACCCCTACCTTCTCACTAATCTTTAATCTTGTCATAGACTTATTTCTCTACTGCCCACAACTATTTCTATGCCTTCCCCATCTCCAAAAAGTTCTGTCTTGATCGACCCATGCTTGCTACCTATAACCACATATATCTCCTATCTTTTGTGGCTACACTTCTTGCATAAGGCTATTTTCAAAAAATGTCCCCATTTCTTGTCTCATTCTCTTCTTAAGCCTTTGCTATCTGGTTTCTGACCTCATTTTCCCCTTGAATCTGCCATCTTCAAAGATAGCAGTGCTCTCTTAATTGCCAAATTGTTTCTCAATTCTCATCTTTCTTGAATTCTCTTCGATTTTAGATGTTTGATCACCTTCATCCCATGAAACTTTCTTTCTAAGTTTTGGTTATACTAATCTCTTGGTTCTCCTCCCATACACTGAATCATTTCTTCTCAGTGCTGGATCTTTTGCTAGAGCTTCATCCAGATCATGCACATCAACCATGGTTACTGGTTAGCTCTATGACTTTGGGAAAATTGTTTAACTTTCAACTGTGTTAGTCTAGATGTGTCAAATATGCCATTTGTGTGCAACATGCATCCTGTAATACTGCTTAGTGTGGGCCGAACCAAATTAAAAATTAACAGAGAAATATTTAAGAAAATAAGTAAATATGCCCAAAGGGCTATAAAATTATGCATATCCTTTGATCCAGCAGTGCCATTATTGGGTCTGTATCTCAGAGAAATCATAAAAAATATAAAATGACATACAAGTGAAAAAAATGTTTGGAGCAGCTGTTTTTTGCACTGGCAAAGAATTGAAAAATGAGTGGAAGCCCATCAGTTGGGGAATGGCTGAATAAGTAATGGTATATGAAAGTAATTCTATTAAAAAAATAATGAAGAGGCTAATTTTAGGATGGCCTGGAAAGATTTTCAAATGATGCTGAGCAAAACAAACTGAACTAGGAAAACATTGTATACAGCAACAAGAAGATTGTTTGATGATCAACCATGATAAACTTGGTTCTTCTCAGTGATTTAGTGATCCAAGGCAATCTCAATAAATTTTGGATGGAAAACATCCATATCCAGAGATAGAACTAGGAAGACTGGATGTAAATCAACACATGCTATGTTCATTTTTTTTCTTTTTCTTGTTTTTTTGCAACTACATGGCATAGTGAATTGTGTACTAGTTTTATAATCAAGGGGAACAAGTTCAAATCTGGTATGAGACACTTGATAACAATGTGATTCTGAACAAGCCACTTAACTCTGTTTGCCTCAGTTTCTTCATCTATAAAGTGAGCTGGAGAAGAAAATGAAAAACCACCCTAAGTATCTTTGCCTCGAAAATCACAAATGGGATCATGAAGAATCAGACACAACTGAAATAAGTGAATATATTTTAAAACTAAATCAATATTTGATTGCAGAGATGCTTACAAACAGATTAGAAGCACCTATTTATATCTGAATTTTACATTAGTGCTATAGATAACTCTCCAAGAGTATAAGTTTTAGAGAAGATACTGACTAGTATTGATAAGGGAATTTCTACATCCAAGAAATTCTAATCCCAATAAAATTATAGGTACAATTGATATCCCTATACTATAGTATTATATAATTAGTAAATTATTTTAAAAATGTTACTATAAAATTATTATAGATAGAGGCACTATCTCATGTTATGTAATTCAAAACAGAACAGAGTATATAATATGCTGGAATCCAGTGTCATGGAGTGAAGATGGATTGGGTTAAGAGCAAGATAGACTTGGGTTCCAGTTGGCCTCTGAAATACTTATTCATTGGCTCATGTGTAGTCATGTAAAATGTTTCCATAAAAGTCATTTGTTAAAAAATAAAAAAACCTCAAAAAACAAAAACATAAACCAAAAAGAAAACTCAAGAAAAATAAACAAAATAAAAGTATGCATCATTCTGCCTTCGAGTTACATTCTCTGGGGATAGAATTTTTTTCATCATAAGTTCTTTAGAGTTTCTTAGATTATCATATTAATGAGAATAGCCATTGACTTAGTTTTAAAATGTAATATTATCTGTGTTTTTTTAGCAGAGAATCATTATATGTTGCTTATTACATGTGTTTATGTATAGTACAGAGTATAGTATTGTGACTGACATTCACAAGAAAAGACATTATGGTTCTTATCCCTACATGTTCTGTACCTAGCCAAGCTGTATTGTTCTGGATTCACTTTGGGGGCCTGCCTTCTCAATGGAAGTGTTACTCATTGCCACCCACTCAGCATTCTGAACATGGTTGCTGACTTTAGAGGTAGTTATAGACTCAATTCCCATGAAAATGAGAAAGTGATAGTTTTTTTCTTTTAATAGCCAATGTGCAACACTGAATCTAATATAGGACAAATATTTTATATCCTTATTAAAAAAAGAGACTGCTAAGGATAAATGAATCACAATACACTTTATAGAGTCATTAGAATGAAATTCAGTAGTTTAACATCTTAATGCTAGCTTAATCAGCTGAGAAGGCAAAATTCAGACTTTACTGGGATAGACATGGTTTCAAAAATATTGAAGATTAACCATGTTACATTTCTTTTTTATATTATAGCTTTTTATTTACAAGATATACATGGGTAATTTTTCAGTATTGATTCTTGCAAAACCTTCTGTTCCAACTTTTCCCCTCCTTCCACCAACCCCCTCCCCTAGATGGCAGGTAGACCAATACATGTTAAATATGTTAAAGTATATGTTAAATACTATATATATATACACATACAGTTATCTTGCTGCACAAGAAAAATTTGGTTTAAAATAAGATTAAAAAAAACCTGAGAAGGAAAACAAAAATGCAAGCAGATAAAAACAAAAGGAGTGGAAATGCTATGTTGTGGTCCACACTCATTTCCCATAGTTCTTTCACTGGGTGTAGCTGATTCTCTTCATTACTAAACAATTGGAACTGGTTTGAATGCTCTCGTTGTTGAAGGGGGCCACGTACATCAGAATAGATCATCATATAGTATTGTTGTTGAAGTGCATAATGATCTTCTGATTCTGCTCATTTCACTTAGCATCAGTTCATGTAAGTCTCGCCAGTCCTCTCTGTATTCATCCTGCTGATCATTTCTTACAGAACAATAATATCCCATAACATTCATATACCACAATTTACCCAACCATTCTCCAACTGATGGGCATCCATTCAATTTCTAGTTTCTGGCCACTACAAAGAGACCTGCCACAAACGTTCGTGCACATACGGGTCCCTTTCCCTTCTTTAAGATTTCTTTGGCATATAACCCCAGTAGTAACACTGCTGGATCAAAAGGTATGCAGTTTGATAACTTTTTGAGCATAGTTCCAAATTGCTCTCCAGAATGGCTAGATGTATTCACAATTCCACCAACAATGTATCAGTGTCCCAATTTTCCTACATCCCCTCCAACATTTGTCATTATCTTTTCCTGTCATCTTAGCCAATCCAACAGGTGTGTAGTGGTATCTCAGAGTTGTCTTAATTTGTATTTCTCTGATCAATAATGATTTGGAGCATGTTTTCATATGGCTAGAAATAGTTTCAATTTCTTCTTCTGAGAATTGTCTGTTCATATCGTTTGACTATTTATCAATTGGAGAATGGCTTGAATTCTTATAAATTAGAGTCAATTCTCTCTATATATTTTGGAAATGAGGCCTTTATCAAAAACTTTGATTGTAAAAATGTTTTCCCTGTTTGTTACTTCCCTTCTAATCTTGTTTGCATTAGTTTTGTTTGTACAAAAACTTCTTAACTTGATATAATCAAAATTTTCTATTTTGTGATCAGTAATGATCTCTAGTTCTTCTTTGGTCACAAATTCCTTCCTCCTCCACAAGTCTGAGAGACAAACTATCCTATGTTCCTCTAATTTATTTATAATCTCATTCTTTATGCCTAGATCATGAACCCATTTTGACCTTATCTCGGTGACAATGTTAAGTGTGGGTCCATGCCTAGTTTCTGCCATACTAATTTCCAATTTTCCCAGAAGCTTTTGTCAAACAGTGAATTCTCATCCCAAAAGCCTGGGTCTTTGGGTTTGTCAAATACAAGATTATTATAGTTATTGACTATTTTGTCCTGTGAACCTAACCTGTTCTACTGATCAACTAGAAAAGCCAATATCAAATGGTTTTGGTGACTGCTGCTTTATAATATAGTTTTAGATCTGGTACAGCTAGGCCAATTTATTATCTGTGTTTTAATGTATTTTAATTTATTGTGCTAACAATTTCTCAAATGTGTTTATTTAATACCATTTGGGATATATTTCAGGATGTTTTAGGTCTCAAATGTTTATTACCTCTGCTCCAGAGACTATATAATGTAAAATTGTTCCTTGCCAAAAGTTTCCTAAATCAATTAAATAATATGTCTGTACTAACAAGCCAAGGCAGTATCATTTACAAATTTCAGACTTTGTCTTGTAAAGTGCCCAACCCCCAAGACCTTTTCTGACTTGATATCAACTATATATTTTTTTTATTTTGTAGAATGACTTTAAGCCTTTGAGTTCTGATATCTTCCCCCCTTCTTCTAGGTATAATAGGAGCTCATTTCAGTACCTGAATACTCCAGCTGTGTGAGGCTGATGAAACTATATTAGAATTTACAAACTGCTTTGTGAACAAAACTCTATAAACACCCACGATGAGGCTATATAACAGATGGCTTAGAAATCATGTTGTCTTTGCAAAGTGCATAGCTTTCAGAGAAAGGGGAGATTTAAAAAAAAATTCTTCTTTGTTATTTTGTTTTATAGGCTCACAGACTGAGAAGGGATTATGAGGTATCCATTAGTCCAGCTGCTGCTGCCAGGATTTCACCTTAATCATCAAAAATTTCAAGGAATTTTGCAACAGATGCAAAGTGACAAAAATCATAATCATAATCATAATAATAACTGGCATTTATGATGCTTTATGATATATCAAGTGCTTTGTTCACATTAGTGTATCCCAAAGTTTAATCATTTGGTCAAAATGTATATCCAAGTGGATACTCAAATGTTAATAATTTAATCTTTGATCAGAATCTATTTCCAAATGGATATTCAACTCTAAAGGGCCTGGAATTAAATACTTTGGACTTCTGGAAAGAATCATTTCTGCTTAAGGCAAAAAAAGTATCTGAGTTGTTCATTCTTTAATTCAATATGCATTTATTAAGCACTGACTATATGCAATGTAATGTGATAGCTTATGGATGAGAAATAAAAATATGTAAGAACTGATCACAATCTTGAACTTTTGAAGGGATGGCTCAGCCCAGCCTCTAGGATTAGGGAGATAGGCCAGAATTCTGCATAAATTCATAAAAGGAGGTACCTTTACATTCTAAATGAAAAATCTAAACTTACTCGAAGGTAATTTTTAAAAACAGAATTCGGTTGCTCTGACAATTTAACAAAAATTGTATCAGAAAAGGTCAGTGCTCTAGAGAGCCAGAAAGATGTTTGGGTAATAAGTGAGAGTAAGGCAGTCTTTAGTATCTCAGGAAATTAGGCAAGAGATTGAAGGGTTTGGGGAAGCTCCGGGCCAAGATTTAGAGAGATCACTATCTCAAAATTCAGCTGGCATGTCTGTTTGCCTTGGTAGTCTCAGTAGACTGCTTGTTTTTGTGTTGGAACATACCAGTCCAGGAATTATTGATAAACTGCAGTTTGGAGGCTACAGTTGAGATCAGATTAGAAATCTATGAAAGTGGTCTCTCTCAGGAAAGATGAACTGTATAGCATTTAATCGAGTCAACAAGTATTTACAAGTTCTTACACTGGCCGGACTTTATGCTAAGCTGTTAAAGATATAAAGAAAATCAAAATACAGTCCTTATTCTCCAGGAGCTCACAGTATAGGGATTTCAGTTTAAAGTTAGGATGGGCATTTCCTAGATATCATTGGACCTTCTTGAAAGGGATAGGGACTAGTCCTGGGCTTTGAGTAATACAGAGAATTCTTACATGCGAAAATTCCTTTAACCAATGTAGGCCTGAAATATTAAGAAGTTGATTGACTTACCTGGAGTCACATACTTATTATGTATCAGTGGTAGGATTTGAATTCGGATCTTCCTGCCTTGAAGGCTAGATCTCCATCCAACCTGTCAGGATGCATCTCCAAATTAGATTAAATTTGGTTTTGAGTAGCAATTGTAATCTCAACACTGACCTAAAGAGGGAGCTCAAAATTAATTTATCCCATATATGCAGACTCAGGAATAAGAAGTATGGCTAAACTGGGGCAAGATCAGATTAATTGTCACATAATTGCCAAATGGCCATTGGTCATTGGAAGTGGTGGGAAGAACAAAAGGAAAGATGAAGAGAAAACTTTGTATCTGAAAGTCTTTCTATTTCCCTGAAGAAATGGAAAATCTCTCAGTTAAACAACTTGCCTAAGGCCACAAAGGTAATAAGGAACAAAACCATATTCAGCCCAATCCCCAATCTTCTAATTTTCAAATCCAGTGGGCTTTGGGCTACTTCACATCATTCTTTTCATTTTCTTGCCTTTAATGGGGAAAAAATGAGGACTCAGTAACAACAAATACTTAGAAAACTTTATTAAGCCTAAATTGCTGTGTGAGGCATTGGGGATTCAAAAAGAAAGAGATCACAGTCCCTAGATTACATCCCGCTGGCAGGAGAGAAGATTCATTCATTAAGTGACATTTTGCAGTTCTTTCATCTCTATCAGCTAGAGAGATCAGCTTTTTTTTTTTTATCCCACCCCCCAGCCCTCATATCTGTCTGTCTGTCTCTCTCTCTTTTTGTCTGTCTGTCTCTCTCTCTCTCTCTCTCTCTCTCTCTCTCTCTCTCTCTCTCTCTCTCTCTCCCTCTTTCTCCCTCTTTCTCTCTCTCTTTTCTCTCTCCCTCTTTCTCTCTCTCTCTTACACCTCCCACATACACACACATTGGCTATTCTTTGCTAGGACAGGACAAGGAATCCCAGTAGTTTGCAATGGTGAATAAAGGAGAATATCAGGAAATTCGGGTTGTTTCAGGGAAGCATTGCAGTAGACAGTGGAGATGAAATCACAGACAGGCTTTGAGAATCCAGTTGACTCAGTGATGGGGAGCATAAAGCTGTTCTTCCAGACAGAATTTGGACAACAGAATATAATATTCAGGTGGAATGGTGGAGGGAAAATACATAGCTGAAAGTTCTATTGGATTTACAGTTGACTCCAGGGATATCTGGCAGCAGCTGATAGAAATCAGTCATGGGAGCTCTACTTTAAAGAAGGAAATGAAGAGAGCTCCCATCTCAGACCAGATTTGGGGGTGGAGCATGGAGAATAATAAAAAAAAAATTTCTCAACCCAAATAAAATTCAATATAATAAAATTTTAAATTAACATATAGCATATGCAAGGTATAGTGCAGGACACTGAAAATACAAAATATATATATATATATAGACAGACTTTGTCTTTCAAGGAATTTGCAAACTAAGAGTCTGAAATCTAAACTTGACATTGCTACTTCTCTGCTCCCGAAACTTCAATATCTTTCTATTATTCCTGGGATAAAAGATAAAGTGCTTAGTTTGTTATTTAAAGCTCTTTGAAATCTTCCTGAAGCCTAGTTTTCTTCCCAGTCACACATTCTGTGCTGTCCAGATTGGCCTTCATCGTGTTACCTGCCAAACTGTCTTGATATCCACTGTCCTCTCATGCCTAGAATAAATGCTCTTCATCTACATCTCTATTTCATAGAATTTCAAACCTCATTCAAAACTCAGCTCATGGTGTCTATGGGGAGTAAGATTTTTTTAAAGAATGAATCAATAGAATTTCCAGAGTTCATTTAGAAATATTGGACTAGATGCATTTAAAAAATGAATTAGTGAGATTCATAGACATCTGAGTACTATATTATAACTTCCTTTCTGTAGGCAATTTTAATTTATTAAAAATTTCCATATTTTATTGAGTAATATTTGCAAAAATGGGTAATTTTAAAATGATGCCTTATGTTTAATTCTTAAATGAACTCTATTTAGTACTGATAGAAAGTTACCTTGAGATTTTATTTTTAGGAAAATTTGTCTTATGATGTACCATGCAAGGACATAAAACACAATTAAGAACTAAATAATTCTATTGGAGTTGGGAGCCCCAAGACAGTAACATAGTGGGTGAACAAATACTGTTAAAAAATAGAACTTTCTTTCATGTCATGCTATTAAATCTTGTGTCAAGGCAACCCAGTTTAAGCAAGTGGATGCTAACTCAAGGAAAAAAGTTTCCTATTAAAACAAAACTTAGACAATTGTTATTTTAGTGAAAATGCTTGCTAGCCTAATATTATTATGAGTCTCTTCTGCTCACATAAATCATCAGAGATGGAGACATTCTCATAGGAGATGAAATGGTGGGGATCTGATTCTGGGAGAAGGCATCTTATATCTACCTATCACATGAGTGGGGTCAGTCTTTTTCCATTGTGGCATTATTTTTCCAGAACAGACCTCTAAAATTTGAGGAATACCATGGGTGAGATCTTAAGTCAATGGAAGAAGAAATGAATAGTTTCATCTTCCCAACTCCCAAAGGGAGGCATGAAATGTAGCTTGCTTGGCTTTCAGATAATGGTGTCCTGAGAAATCATTGTCAAACTATGATATGTTGTTGAATGTTAATATAAATATTTTTCAACTATCAAAGTTATTGCTGATATTAAATAGTGTTACCCAATTTGTCATTGTCGAATTATTAACTGAGGAATGATACCGAATATAAATATTCAATTAGGTTTTTTTAAAAATCTATTAAAGAAGACTTGGAGAGACTTGCATCATCATCTAATATACTTTAATTGTAGAAGACAAATTAATCTTGCACTATTTAACCAGAATTGAGTTCAGTGGATGTATGTCACAAGGAAACAGATTTGACCTCAAGATTAGGAAATACTAATAAATCTCCAAATATAGTTGTCTTTGTAGGTAGTAAATAAGTTCATTACTAAAGATCATTGAACAGAAGCTGAATGAGTATTAGGTAGGGGTATTGTAAACTATGTTCATGTTTCAAATACAGGTTGGAATAGACAATCTTTTTTTAACATGTAATTCAACAACATTTAATAGACTAGCAGACCATACACACACACACACACACACACACACACACACACACACACACACACAGAAAGAGTGACAGAAAGAGACAGAGACACACACACAGAGACAAAGAGAGACAGAGACAGAGGGAGATGAGAGAGAGAAGAAGAAGAAGAAGAAGAAGAAGAAGAAGAAGAAGAAGAAGAAGAAGAAGAAGAAGAAGAAGAAGAAGAAGAAGAGAAGAAGAAGAAGAAGAAGAAGAAGAAGAAGAAGGAGAAAAGGAGGAGAAGGAGGAGAAGGAGGAGAAGGAGGAGAAGGAGGAGAAGGAGGAGAAGGAGGAGAAGGAGAAGAAGAAAAGGAGAAGAAGAAAAGGAGGAGGAGGAGGAGGGAGGAAGGAAAGGGAGAAGGGAAATAACTTTCCTTTCCAAATCCCACCATTTATATTACAATATTGATTAGACATATTTATCACTGAGACCAGAACCAGTAGAACAGGATCTCTTTGAAGCAATTAAACTGTTGATTCCTCCTTCTTGAGCTGCTCTTTATGCTTGACATCTCTTTGTTGACATGATCTTGGTTTTCTCCTTATCTCTCTGACAGCTTCTTTTTCATCTCTGTCACATTAAGTCAATTTAACATGTTGGCATAGAAACAACACAATGATCCCAGACAGTGAGAACACATCTGGAGCCAGGAAGTCAGATATTGGAAGTTGGAAGGAAGTAGCAGATTAAAGCCAAGTAATCAATCAGTGGAAAAAGGACAATGAAGTGATTGCTATTTTCTAAGTTCTTAGTTCTAAAATGTGGCTTTTTATTTACTTTCAATCCCGAATTTTTATAGAAGGCTAATAAGGCAGCATAATGACTAGAAAGCCAGGTTTGGACATAGAATAATTGGTTTCAATTATTACTTCTGACATATGCTATCTGTATGATCTTGGACAAATCAGTTGAATTTTCAGCACTCTGGTCAACTCTCTAACATTATAAATTGCAGAGAAGATGCAGACTTACATTGATAGAGCCACAAAGTTGACATTTCTGCTTTAGGAAACACAAGGGAAAGAAGAAGCATAGATTTTACATTCATTGAGGCTGTCAATCTAGTTGAATAGGTAAGTGACTCTTAAACCTAGGGCAGCTAGTTGGCAAAATGGATAGAGTTCTGAGCCTGAAGTCAGAAAGACTCATGTTTTTAAGTTCAAGTATGACCTCAGATACTTACTGTTTGTGTGAACCTGGGTAAGTCATTTAATTTTGTCTGCCTCAGTTTCCTCATGTCTAAAATGATCTGGAGAAGGAAATGGCAAACTACTCAAGTACCTTTGCCAAGAAAACCCCCCACAAAATGGCGTCACATCAGACATGACTGCAATGGAAGAACAACAGCTAAAGGCTAATACACATGATTCAATGAAGACTAAAACATAGCTTATGATTAAATAATATCTGAATATTTATGATTATAAATGGACCAGAGGTTTTGAGAAGGAAAAACTCCATGTGGGCTGGCAAGATGCAAAAAGGGAAATGTTCCCAGAGGACAAATGTGCAGACATTGATACTGCAGTTAGGAGTAGTTTCTATAGTGTTTAAAAACAGATGAGAAAACTCAACTGAGTTTTAGATCTATGATTATAATGTCTACTTACTCTAAACATTTTCTCTGCATTTTAATTTTTACTTTCTACAACAATAGGATATTACAGTGAAGTTAGATGTTAGCCTAAATTTGATCTGGCATGAAGAAAATTCCTAAATACTTTTAATGCAAAAATAGACATTTGTTCACTTGTGGAAAATGTATTTCAAAATTACTATGTAGGATAAATCACTTAATCATTTGGCACATTAAATAGTATTCATGCCTATCACTTTCCCCTTTTCTTAGATATTTTCTTATTTCATGATTTTACCATTTTGTGTGTGTTTTTCCTTTTGTAGTTAAGATCCTTTCTTTAGCCAATTTGTTGCTTATGCCATGATCTTTTCAATTGAACATCTGTTCCAGATACATTCTCTTTCTTTTAATTTTTTCTCAGCCTGAAAATTGTGAGTTCTCTATTTGGAATCTTCCCTGTGATAAATTATTTCCCTTTTTTCTTTCCCTTTGGTATCTTCTTTCTTCTTAATGCTCCTTTCTCCCTTAGCCAAAGAAGCAATCAGCTTGATTGTGTTTTTCAATTCTGAAACAACAAAGTCCACAATGGAGTACCTTCTCTTGTAATCTGTGTTTCTTTCACCTGCTCTCAACTCAATCAGGAAGAGATGTCACCTGGCTGATAAATGCCAACAGGGATCAAAGACCAAGGTTTCTGCTTGAACAGCTGGGGGAATCACAGCTGCGCAGGAATGACCAGGTAGCCTTATTTGTACTTCTTATTTCTACAAAGGACACAGGCAGGTTTATTGATTCTTGACCTCACTGCAGGGAATTCCTGCAAGCAGCACTGAATTTTATAAACATGAATAGCAAACAGTGTTATATAAATTGCCTGAATAAATTCTAAGAATTATATTTATGATCAGGAGCTGGGGCGGGGGGGTGGTGTTTGTTCTACAACTCTTTAAAAAAAAAGAAAAGAGAAAGAAAAGAAAAGAGAAAAAAAGAAACAAAAAGATGCAGTCATAAACAAAATTTGCCTATTAATTCCATAATGACATTTAGAAGAGCTGACAGATATTATCCAGTCCAATACTTACCTGAACTTGAATACATCCAATAATAGCTGAAACTAGTGGTCACATGTCTAGTTGGAAAATCTCTAGTGATGGAGAGTGCACTGCTTCCAAAAGTGACTGTAGAAAGATTGCATTCAAAGAAATTAAGTGTATTTTGAGTAAAAATCCCAAATTTATTGCTCCCTCTAAAAATTCTAAGGTAGAGAGTAGGAGGGAGAAAAGTGGAAGAGGAGACTAGGAAGAAATTTCAAATATGATTAAACGGCAAGTACATGATGAGAGAGAAGTTAAATACTTTTGGTTAAGTCCTTTTACTACTAGTTTAATTCTTAGAGAAAAATAATACACTGGTAGTAGAATTATCATTTTTAATAATATTTTTGTAGTCACTTAAAAAGACAATTTTAAACATTTCTTTTTAAATTAGTTTTGAGGTCCAAAATTTATTAGTCATATCATATAAGAAGAAACTGAACAAAAGGGGTGGGGGACTATCAAAAAAAGAAATAAAGTTTAAAATTTAAAAAGTATGCTTCAATCTGCATTCAGGGTCCGTCAATTCTTCATCCAGATTTGGATAGCATTTTCCATCATGAGTTGTTTTGGAATTGTCTTGAATCACTTTACTGTTGAGAAGAGTTAAGACAACCATAATTGATCATCACACAAGGTTCCTGTTACTTTGTACAATGTTCTCCTCACTCTGTTCATTTCACTCACCAGTCGTTTATAAAAGTCTTTCCAAGTTTTTTTTTTCTGAATCTGATCGTCTCTTATAACAAAATAAAAATATTACATTACATTCATATGAGATAATTTGTTCAACCATTACCCAATTGATAGTTATCCCCTCAATTTCCAATTATTTTATACCACAAAAAGAGCTACTATGAATATGTATATGTGGGTTATTTTCCTTTTTAATGATCTCTTTGGTATGTTGACCTAGAATTATCAATTTCAAGAAACTGCCTAGAAGTAATTTATAAATAATAATTCCCAATTATTACCAATATTAATAATTATAAGTTATCATAACCTATTTTCTACACTCATAAAATAGATTAAATTGTACTTTGAGTAAAATAAGACATAATACTTTCAATTCTGAAGGCTAAGGAAATAATTTTAGAGAAGTAAGAAATATCAACATTAATAGTGGCTAGAGTTTGCAAATAATAGTCCTTCCAACATTAGACATTATTGGATCCAAAATAAATAGCAAAATGAATAGCTCACAACTCTTAGAATGCCCATGAAAATTTATCCCTGTTGTTTTCTGTGTCAGTGATGGTGAAATAAAAAGATGAAAATATGATCCCCAATCTTTGTATACATTAGTGCAGTCTATTTCTTTATTTTATACATTTAATACCTTCCCTTTTCTATATACCTAACATAGTACACCATTGTAAAAAATGTGGCAAATGTTAATTATCCATTTAACTTATCTTGAATAAAAGATTCAAAAGTAGCACATAATGACTGCTAGATATTCTAAATAGATTAGACATACATTATTCATATTAAATAAGAATTAGTGAGGAAAAGAGGTCTGGTTTTAATCTTTCTGATCAACCTTGCTGATTCACAGAGAGAAATTGGGAAATTGAGGCCCAAAGAGTCAAAAGATTAGTGTTGGGTCATATAACATATTATAGAGCTGAAACTTGAATGCCAGGCATGGAGCGAGCTAAGTATTAATCTAATCTGGTGCAAGAGTGGCAAGGTAAAAATACTGATAATTGATATAGGAAAAAGGAATGGCTTGCCTATGAATATATTTATTATCTATGCAGCATTTTTCAATCTGTCTATGTCTTAGTTTTCTTATCTTTTAAATAAAGATGCCATAGATATTTCTTGAAATGTCTGCCAAATATTGTTTTAAGACTATAGAGTTGAATATTTCCAGACTTGTCATATCACAGGAACTTAGATGCTTGTTGATTGATTGAATGAAGATTTCATCACTATGGGATAGTCTTGAGGGATATAAATCAAAAGCTCTTCATATTTGGCTTCCTGAGTGATTATTATCCATCTTCTCTCATAAATACAAAGCCTATACATTCACTTATTCATTTAAATTTATTTACTTAGTTGGAAATTTTAAAAAAATGAATTTCAAATTTTTCTCCCTCTCTTTAGCCCCGTCTTCACCTCTTGAAAAGAAAAGCAATATGATATCAATTTGATAGGTGAAATCATCCAAAACAGTTCCATATTAGTCATGTTGCAAAAAAATAAAGAAAAGTGAAAAATATACTTCAATTTTTACTCAATGTTCATCAGTTATTTCCCTGAAAATAGTGTTTTTCATGAGTCCTTTGGAACTGTTTTGGATCATTGTATTGATTATAGTTGCTAAGTCTTTTACAATTGATTATCAGTATACTGTTACTGTTATTGTGTACTCTATACTTTTTACTGTATTGTGTATCTTCTGGTTCAGCAGTATCATTCTGCATCAGTACATATAAATGTACTGTGTTTTTTGTCTGAAACCATGTTGTTCATTATTTCTTATAGAATAATAGCATTCAATCACAATCATAAATCACAACTTATTTCACCATTCCCTAACTAAAAGACATTCCCTTGGTTTCCAATTCTTTGCTGACAGAAAAAGAGCTGCTATAAATATTTCTGTATATATAGGTCCTTTCCCCTTTTCTTTAATCTCTTTGGGGTACAGACTTAATATTGGTATTACCAGATCAAAGTATATAAATACTTATATAGCCTTTTGGGCACAGTTCCAAATCATACTCCAGAGTGATTGGACCAATTCACAACCATCCAAATGATGCATCATTATACCTATTTTTCTACATCCATCTAGCATTTCTCCTTTTCCTTTAGCCAATTTGAAAGGTATGAAGTGATATCAGAGTTGTTTTAATTTGCTTTTCTCTAATAGTTATTTAGAGGTTTTTCATTAGATTATTGAGAGCTTTGGTTTCTTCTTCTAAAAATTGCTCATTCATATTCCTTGGATCATTTGTCAATTGAAGAATGTTTTTTTTGTTTGTTTGTTTGTTTGTTTTTTACAAATTTGGCCCAGTTCCATATAAATTTGAAAAATGAGGCCTTTTTTTTTCAGAGAAATGTTTCCCCAATTTCCTGCTTTCCTTCTAACCTTTGTTGCATTGGTTTTATTTGTATCTTTAAGATTCCTTTTCTGTGCTACTTTTTTTTTTTTAAATGTAGGTTCCCTAATGATCACTTTTAATCGACAATTTTTGCTTTTCCTTTGTCTGAGATTATTATTGTTATGCCTACCAAGCACAATTTTCTTCCCATCCTGACCCCATTTTTGTTTATTCTTGTCACTTATTCTCACTATGTGTGTATCTTTCAGTTTCAAATGTATTTTTTCAAATTGCATGTTGTTGGATTATGGTTTCTAATTCCCATGTGCTTCTTTTTTATGGGTAGGATCATCACTGGAAGTCTTTCAATATATTACAGATACTGCTGTGATACTTGGACTACCCTACTGTCAGATATTGTTTTCACTGGTCTAGCTCTTTTATGCTCATACATTTCCCAGAATATATGTCATAACCTTGTCATCTTATATGAATCATTGTTAATTCTGTGCTGCAGCCTATTTAACCCCAGTGTATTTCCCCATTTAAAACAATAAATGATGACTAATCATAGATTTAGAAGATGTTTCTGACATTTCTACCAAAAAAAAAATATGGATCAAGAGAACATCAATGACTACCAAAATTTATGCTCTTTTCTTATTTCTGCAAAATCTTTAGGAGAATTATTTGCTGAGGGATTATGAGTAATTTTGAGTGAAAAAAAAAGAAAAAGATAGGCAAACTTAAGAATATTTTATTGCATGGGGTCTCTCTCATAGATAATTCATAATTTTGAAATATGAAAAACTGTGGTAGTCCATGATCTGCATCCATTATTTGGAGAATATTGACTACATACATACATACACACACAATCACACACATACACATACATATGTGTGTATGTGTGTGTGTGTGTGTGTGTATATTTGCATTAGTCAGAGAACAGACTAGGATTACCCCCACTCTCCCCCAAAAGAAAAATCCCTGCATTATTTTCTAAAAATAATACATATTACTTTCTTACCACAATTAAATTTTTGGGTTGACTCATGGTCCATGAATGCCAATCCAGCTTGTACAAGATATCATTCAAAGAAATGAAGAAGAGAAGAGACTGCTTCAATGTATTGACTCAGTTGACTAACCAGACATCTATGAGTCTAGGAAATAGACATTTTTCTTTCCTTAGTGATTTTTGTCCAGTGTAAATTCTGACATATATCTTTTGAGTTGTCATAGATCTCTCTGAGGGGGTCTGTTAATGCTTTGACAATGTAATCAGCTAGTTGTCATCCATGAACAAGAGCATGTTTCATGTGCTTGAACTCTAGGTATGATATTCTTCATGACATGATGAACATTGTCAATGAACACATGCCCTTGCATGCCCTTGGTGGACACATGTTCTTCTCTTTTATGTCTCACCAAATATGAATGAGAGTGTGATTTCAAGATTATTTTTGAAAGTATGTATTAAAGAATCTTCTATGATTTTAACAGAGGGCTGGGAGACACATCAGGCTATAAAATACCCTTTTTTTTTTACCTATTTTTTCTCTCTTTTAATTTCAAGTTACCCATAATACATAAGCAGATAATTCTAAGGGTTTTGTAGAAATAACGAAGTAGCATAGGTCTTGGTAGTCACTGGTATTCTCTTGATCTTTTTATTTTTGATAGAAATGTCAGAAACATCTTCTAAGACTGTGATTACTCATCATTTATTGTCAGTATATAGTTCCCCTGTCTCTGTCTTTGTCTCTCTGTTTCTTTCCCTTTTCCTCCCTCTCTCTCTTCCACTCTCTGTCTCTGTCTGTCTGTCTGTCTGTCTCTCTCTCTCTTTCTTTCTCTCTTTTTCTGTGTGTGTGTGTGTGTCTCTGTCTCTGTCTCTCTGTCTCTGTTTCTCTCTCTGTCTCTGTCTCTCTATCTCTGTCTGTCTCTCTCACTCTGTGTGTGTATGTGTGTGTGTGTGTGTGTGTGTTCAATCTAGTACATGTTAACTTTTTATAGAAGAAAGCATTACTGTCATGGAAATTCTGATTAGTATAAAATTGGATTCTTTCATTTCTTAAACTTGTTTCATGAATTCCAATGTATTTTAATACTGTCCTCCCTTGGGTTATTTGTTTTTTTTTTTTTAATTCCCCTACTTCAGTGTATTTGTATCTTTCCCTTTTTGACTATCTTTAATTTGGCTACTGCAATATTTTAAAATCCATGTCATCTTTCAGCATGGATTTCTTCTGTTTGTATTAAATGTAATCCATTAAATAAAAGCCTTCAAAATTTCAGCTTTGTGATGGACATTTTCATTTATTCTAATAAATACATTAGACTTAAAATATTGCAATCGCATAGTATTATGTGGTGGTTTCAATAATATATCAATATATATTGAGCACATTATTACTATTTTAATCTTTACTTCCAATTCCATTTTAAAATGCTTTTTGTTTATATATTACTTGGTTGTCATTCCATTCATTCTAAAAATAATTTTATCCTCAATCATTTTTTCACAATTTTGTGTAGCAACATTAGTTATAATTTCCTGCCACTTGGGGAAATAGGGAAGTATGATAATGCTAGGTTTCCCCTTTCTAGGTCAAAGTGTAGAGACTCTTTTTACTTTACCTGGGGATGAGTAAAGAAACACTGACTGGAAAGCCAGGAATGAGAAAATTCATGATCTTGGGGATATCTGTCATCTTTGTGACTCCAATTACAGCAATCCATTCACCATCATACCTATCTTTTCTGAATAGGATCGTTGAGTAGCAAGCAAAACCCTGGTTAAAGAAATCTTTCTAGATTGTTAGGTATTGCAAAGAAGTTTGCTCTATTCTCTCACAGGCTGTTAGTAGCCAGAATAATCTCCATTTCACGAAGATGCAAATCTTTTGTGGGGGCAAAGCTATGAACACAATGCAAATCACATAGTAGGTACCAAATAGCTCAATCAATAGAAGTTTCTAAGAGATAAATTTAGATGTGATATAAGGAAAAGCTTTTTAACAGTGAGAGACACCTAAATGTCAAGTGGACTGCTTCAAGGAGTAAGTTCCTTTCCTTTAGCAGTCATCAAAGACCAGATGATATTAGATACATTGGGAAACAATTTTTTTTATTTTATGTCATCACCTTCTTTTCTTTCTTCTTGTTCTTGTTCTTCGTCTTCTTGTTCTTGTTCTTGTTCTTCTTCTTTTTGTTGTTCTTTCTTGTTTTTCTTCTTATTCTTCTTGTTCTTTCTTGTTTTTCTTCTTGTTCTTCCTTCTTCTTCTTCTTTCTTCTTTCTTCTTTCTTCTTTCTTCTTTCTTCTTTCTTCTCCTTCTCTTCAAATGGATGTAGATCCCTGTATCTATCACTTTGGTTTTGCAAAGTCCTAAAATCCTGCATGTTTGCAGGATGTTAATTGAGTAGATTACCTGTCCACTTCTCTCTCTAAAATTCTGTGAGTCTATTAATCTTTATATAATTAATGGAATGAGTTGGAAGATAGACAAAAAGGGCAAGAGGATATTGTAAAGATTCAGAAAATTCTGTCATCCTCATCCTTATCATCATTAACAATAGCACAAATAATAATATGGTACTTTTTGAACCACTTTAGAGTTTGCAAAGTACTTTGCATATGTGATCTCATTTATGCCATATTCACAATTGTAGACTTATCAAATAGACATTAAAATAATAACTGAAATTTATATAAAGCCTATTATATTTCAAGTGTTTTTAAAATTTGTTACCTCACTTGATCCTCAAAATAATCCTGAGGGAGAAGATGATGTTGTTGTCTTCATGTTATAACAGAAGAAATTTAATTAAACATGGATTAAATGGCAAATCCAGGGTTACACAGATAATGCCTGAGGTTGCATTGAACTTAGGCATTCCTGATTTCAGAATCAGCACCCTATCCACTGAGCTACCTAGTTGCCACCAACACAGAGTAATGTGTACTTGGAACCTACACAGAAAGCATAAAGCAAAATTAATTTAGATTGCAGTGGAAGGAATTTATAGTAGATAAGCCATGAGGACAAACTGGTGTTTAGAGACTTCCAAATAAACTCCTATAAAAATCTCTAGAATTTTAACTGGCACAACCATGGGTATGGCTCTTATTACCTTGGAGATGGGCAGAAGTCTGATCCATGTGATTCCAAAGGATTCTGGGAGCTTCTCACTATAATTTAAGAAGAGTATTAGAGATATCATGAATTACTTTACTGAGCACTGCAATGTGATGATATTGCTAAAGAGTTTTATAGTCATGACTGGCAAAAATCATTCCCTTCCAGTTTATGTTTCTCTGCACACTTACACAAGCTCACTCACTCATACACACACACACACACACACACACACACACACACACACAAAACATAAGCTATAGGTAACCTATTATCTACTAAAATACCTTACTTTATGTCTATCTGTCTGTCTTTTTCCTCTCCCTTCATCCTATTTTTTAAAATAGACTAAAGTATGATGCAGGTATAACACAAACATCTCTGCCCTAGATACAGGAGAGCTAGATAAGTCAACATAATCATTTCAATTGTTCTGCACTCAAGAATGGTAAAAGAGATGTGTCTTTTTATATACCCTTTATATTGTTATTCTTCTATATCCTCAGGATGGCATAAAATATAACCTGAAACCAGTTACATAATTAAATCTTGACTTATGAAATTGGCAATCATAATTAAATCATTCTTGAAGGGCTTACTCTGAATCAAACATTGTCAACTTAAACATTTAAGCTTCTATTTTAAATATTTTGACTATTTGATTGGCAATAAACTTTAGATTGCCATATTATAGCTCAGAGATAAAGTCAGCAATTTATTGTAATGATTTTAGTAGAAGTTTTTCTTATTGTATTTCTATAATGAGGTTTAAGTCTGCCCAAAAAGTTTTGAATTCTACACAAGATTCATAAATCTTCAAATGGATATATATATATATATATAGATAGATAGATATAGATATAGATATAGATATATAGATATAGATCCCTATATCTATCACTTTGGTTTTGCAAAGTCCTAAAATCCAGCATATATGTAGAATGTTAATTGAGTTTATTACACTTCTTCTTTTATAGCTGAGTAGTGGAGAATAACAACAACAATCAAACTTGGTTTCTTACATCAATTACAAGATTGTCCTCTAGAGGGATGTATGTTATTGCTTTTTCAGCTGAGTCTAAAACATTTGTAGAATGTCTGTGCTTGACGATGAGAGACATCTGAAAAGAACATGGAAATCTTGGGTAATATTAAGTTATCTTTAAAAGTTAGTACAAGCAATATTTCATGGCAAGTTATTTGATGAGAAAAAAGTCAAATAAATAATAAAGGAATTTTAAGGTATGTTTTGTTTTGTTTTGTTCTTAGGAGGAAACATAATGGCTTTTAGAAAGAGAGCCATCATCGCAGTTAGCATTACTGATATTAGTTGGAACCCAGTGTTATAACAGAGTAAAATGAGATGAATTTTTCACTTGAGGCCTTTCCAAATGGCAAATCTCTGAAATATCTCCTTGCATCTGAGCTAATGAATCCAATATAGTTTTATCTGGGCTCTGCCTGACATTGCTCAGTAAAGACAAATTAAGGAAGTCTACTCCTACCACCAATCCAAGCTTGGACAAATGTCTGAGGTGGGTTGATTTGGCAATGAAGTGTAGTTGTTACCTTTCTTATTATAGTGCTTAAGTTAATATGTTTTCTATTGTTTAAAACCAAACAATCCACAATCAAAGCATTTTGTTATTAAACCATCTAAACAATTTAGATCAAAGGATTCATGACTTCATTCATATCAGGAATTTTCAGATAAAGAAGCTCCTTCCACCAGTGCTAGTCAGCACATTCTTTGCCACTTGATCATTTTGAATTGACAGATATTTGATAGAGGTAAATTTAGGTTTGTTATAATTAGAAGCTTATAAAATGAGAGATACCCAAGAATGAAATAGATTATCTCAGGAAGTAGGGATTTTTATTCCATTAGTAGAATTCAAGCAAATAGCAGATGACCAATTTTTAGGTATGGTGTTAAAATAAATATATTTTGAGGAATATGGATTTGGTCATGGTGGTTGGGTCTTCCTCTGAAATGTTGTCATTTTCTTCTACATATGATTAGGAGAAAGTGTTGACAATTTTCTGAAAAGACAGATATTTGAGTCTAAACATGTGAGAAATTGATGTGGCATATGACAATGCAAACAGTAAAATAAAAACAACAATAACAACTTCCAATTATGTCATGAAGATCAAATGAAATAACGTTTTAGTATAATCCTTGGCACATAGTAGGTGTAATGTAAATGTTAGATATAATGCACCATCATCATTATTAATTTTACATGCTACTGCTGACAATACCATGTTAAAATGTGTAACAATATAAAGTCTTAAAGACTTTACTTCCAAATAACTTGAAATACAAATGGATAATTTTTGTATGTAACACACCAGGGCCTGGAAATTGCATTCAGAGAGAATATTAGAATGATATCAACTGATAACACTTTCTGAAAGTTTTTAATGGTAGCAGCATTAAGTTGTGAATAGATTGATAAAAATGTTTCCTTTAAAATACGAGCTTTCAACAATAAAAAGTCGAGAATCTCAAGGGAATTAATGAAAAAAAAAATCAAATGAAGGTGGCCTAGCTGTACCTGATCTAAAATTATATTATAAAGCAGCAGTCACCAAAACCATTTGGTATTGGCTAAGAAATAGATTAGTGGGTCAGTGGAAAAGGTTAGGTTCACAAGACAGAATAGTCAACTATAGCAATCTAGTGTTTGACAAACCCAAAGCCCCTAACTTCTGGGAAAAGAATTCATTATTTGATAAAAACTGCTGGGATAATTGGAAATTAGTATGGCAGAAATTAGGCATGGACCCACACTTAACACCATATACCAAGATAAGATCAAAATGGGTCCATGACCTAGGCATAAAGAACGAGATTATAAATAAATTAGAGGAACATAGAATAGTTTATCTCTCAGACTTGTGGAGGAGAAAGAAATTTGTGACCAAAGATGAACTAGAGACCATTACTGATCACAAAATAGAAAATTTTGATTACATCAAATTAAAAAGCCTTTGTACAAATAAAACTAATGCAAACAAGATTAGAAGGGAAGCAACAAACTGGGAAAACATCTTCACAGTTAAAGGTTCTGATTCATTTCTAAAATATATAGAGAACTGACTCAAATTTATAAGAAATCAAGCCATTCTCCAATTGATAAATGGTCAAAGGATATGAACAGACAATTTTCAGAGGATGAAATTGAAACTATTACCACTCATATGAAAGAGTGTTCCAAATCATTATTGATCAGAGAAATGCAAATTAAGACAACTCTGAGATACCACTACATACCTGTCAGATTGGCTAAGATGACAGGAAAAAATAAGGATGAATGTTGGAGGGGATGCGGGAAAACTGGGACACTAATGCATTGTTGGTGGAGTTGTGAATGAATCCAACCATTCTGGAGAGCAATCTGGAATTATGCCCAAAAATTATCAAATTGTGCATACCCTTTGATCCAGCAGTGTTTCTATTGGGCTTATATCCCAAAGAAATACTAAAGAAGGGAAAGGGACCTGTATGTGCCAAAATGTTTGTAGCAGCCCTGTTTGTAGTGGCTAGAAACTGGAAAATGAATGGATGCCCATCAATTGGAGAATGGCTGGGTAAATTGTGCTATATGAATGTTATGGAATATTATTGTTCTGTAAGAAATGACCAGCAGGATGAATACAGAGAGGACTGGCGAGACTTACATGAACTGATGCTAAGTGAAATGAGCAGAACCAGGAGATCATTATACACTTCAACAATGATATTGTATGAGGGCATATTTTGATGGAAGTGGATTTCTTTGACAAAGAGACCTAACTGAATTTCAATTGATAAATGACGGACAAAAGCAGCTACACCCAAAGAAAGAACACTGGGAAACGAATGTGAACTATCTGCATTTTTGTTTTTCTTCCCGGGTTATTTATACCTTCTGAATACAATTCTCCCTATGCAACAAGAGAACTGTTCGGTTCTGCAAACATATATTGTATCTAGGATATACTGCAACATATCCAACATATAAAGGACTGCTTGCCATCTAGGGGAGGGGGTGGATGGAGGGAGGGGAAAAAAATTGGAACAGAAACTAGTGCAAAGGATAATATTGTAAAAAAAATAGTTACCCTTGGCTGGATTCTGTCAATATAAAGTAATTATTAAATAAAAATTTAAAAAAAAGGAAAAAAAAATAAAATACGAGCTTTCCTGTTTTGGACAGTTGGGGTAAGAGTGTTTTTAAAAATTTCCCAAAGTAATTGTCTTCTCCCCTTTTCAACTGTAGGTTCAGGTTATAATTCATCTATGTATTTCTCCTAGATGTGAATACTGTTGGTAAAGCTTTAGAACAGGGGTTGTTAAACATGTGTGTGAGTGCCTTTGTGCATATGTCTGTGTGTGCATACCTCTGTACCTCAGCACTTTTGGAAGACTAGGATAACCTAATATAAGAGAGATTATTTTTAAATAACTTAAGAAAATGTTAAATTTCAGTTAGTAGTAAGTGTAAGTAACTGTATTTTCTTCCACATCTAAGTCTACCAATTGTTTGACATCTGTGCACAGTCATCTTGGAAATTTGTAAACACCAGACCTTTATTCTAGGGGCTATCCAATCAGATTCTTGTTTTAATTTGGATATTCTTCATCTACTTGTCTTGTATGGGTGGATTATACTTACAGAACTTTTTCAGGAGTCTCTGAAATATCTTCCACCTGAATGCAATCAAAATACTTTCATCTACAAACATGATCTCAATATCCATAATGCAGTGCTTGTAGATCTGGATTTTGTGATAAATCTCCATTGAAGTGGCAGATATTGTTGGCAAACATGTATCTCCCTCTTTTATTCCTCCACTAATGCTTATCATAAGAAGAAAACTGAATATTTCTGTTTTTACATTTTCCAAAGGAATCCTGAATTATATTGATATCTGAGTGGAAGTAACTTATTGTACAAGGTTGAAGGATGATTACCTAGTTGAAAGATTATTTTAGGAATAACAATAAGCTTAATGTAATCTCAAGTTCTTTACATCATTCATTCAATTGTGAAACGCTGTCTATTGTTGAATGTTGTTTGTAAAAGGCCGCTTATTCCTTATAATACTCTCTTTGAGGGTTTTGAATGAATGATTTTTATAAAGGTTTTTGTGTAGGTGGAACAGCAAGTATAGATCAGTAGTGATAACATACATGCACACACATATATATACATGCAATTTATATGCAAAAACATACATATTTCAATAAAGTAAATTATTTTTTTCAAGATTTGGGTGTGTTCCTTTCCTTTACATACCTTGTAATTTGGTTCCTTAATGGTTTCTCAATTGTATCACTTCCAGCAAAAGTTCCTTTTACATAAACTCAGTTCAACATGGCTTATTTTTTTTTCTCTTTTTGTTTTCTGCAGTGTCATTCCCATTTGTAATGTAATGTTAGGATTTAAGTGGGGTCGTTTAACTATCTGTCATGAAGAAAGGTTTTTGTTATAATAGTTCTAACAGATACTTTCCATTATTTTCTTGTTTGTCATTCTCCCCTGCCCCCTATTTCCATCATTTAATATCCTTACAGTGTCTTTATTTAATTGATTATCTTCCTAGGCTTTTTATGCAACTTTTTAATCCTGCTTCTTTCAGTTTAATGAAGACATATTACTCACAGTCATTCACTAAGTTTGTAAGATTTTGTGTTTTATATTCTAAACTAGTATTCTCTTTGGCAGTTATCTCTTTATTTAGCAAATGACTTCTAATATTTGCTGACTAATGAACTTGCTAAACTCTTCTTCAGCAATTAATTTACATTGGTCTAGTCTGAATGACATCATGTCTAAGGTAAAAAAAAAATCAAAATAGCATGATTACTCATTTGTTGTATGTCCTGACTCTTTGAGGTCTTCACAATATTGATACAATAAATAAAAAAGAGTTTTTGAACCCCAAATTTCTAGAAAATGTCTGGTTCAATATCCAACAACCTTTTTCTGCCTTATCACAAATTTTAATAAATAAGAAAATAAAACTAGAGGTAAAATTAGTAAGATTGAGTTTGGTATAAGATCAATGATCAGACAGAATTTCTTTGCTTTTAGTTAAATGTGGTTTCAAACACTTTAGAACAGATTCTATATTATGCAGAATTGAAAATTGTTTACAAAGTGAATGGCCATGTATTGAAGAATGGCTAAAAATAACCCCTATGTAATATGGTTGTGATATCTATTAATTATGAGAATATGGACCCTTTCTAAGGATATTGGCAGAGTTGATTTAATCATGATTCATAGTGATGGGGTAGATAATAAGATTAAATACACATCAACAAAAGGAATAATAAGGAGTTTGGATGAGGTGTTTATGGAGAAGTTGGCCAATCAAGAGGGAACGAAGTGAAGCATGCTAAGACTTACTTGAAATAGTGTTCTGGAAAAGGGCAACATCTCTTGGAATTGAGGGAAAGAATGGGATGGAAATTCTTGTAGGCTATAGTCTCTGGTATGGACAGATTAGTGGTTAATAAGGCTGTGTAGGGGGTGGTTAGAAAAAAAAAAGCAATGAAAATATGATTTAATAGATTTAGTATATTCAATGACATTAACCTCTACAACTAACGCCATATTGAAGAAAATCTCCCACGTTGATTAGTTTCTGTATGAGAAGTAGAAAAGGGGGAAAAGCTTAGCTCTAATGCAATAATTTCTTATTAAATACAAAAGGAAACTCCTCATTTCTCACAATGTGTCTGCATGTAAATACAAATCAAATTTTAATTGATGTATAGAAAAAATCAAATAAAATAGATTAAAATAGTATAAAGCATAAAACAATATAAGCTCTAGATGTTTCTTTAAAAAGAGATCTGTAATAAGCAAAAAGTGATTTGACCTTGAGTCTGCTCTTAGATATTCACAATTTATTATTCAATCAGCCTTATTTAAGAAAAAATGCTTCTTATATTTTCTTATATTTTATCATTTCTTTAATATGATGTTAGTTGTAGAGGCTAATGTCATTAATGTACTTAATCTATTGAAAATTGTATGTATTGATTATTTTTTGTTTAATGGATGCTTGACTATATAATAACTTCTGAAATGAGAATTCTAAACACAATATATTAACCCATTGACATCCCCTATAGGTTTTTTTTTTCTTTTTCAAAAACATATTATACTACGATTTCTGGGGAAAGAACCTTCAGCATCCTTTTAGAAAGAGAATATTATGAATTATTTTGTTGTTGTGCACCTTGAAAACTGCAGAGGTAGTTAAAGAAAAATAGGTTGTCTGCAAATTTATGAATTGTGCTATGTAAAGAGTAAATGTACATTGAATGGTTTTTAAATACTAGAAAGAAGGAAAATAAATCATATAATCAGCAGTTCTTCACACTAATTTATTGATAAAACCCATCAAAATGCTTGAAAAATCATTCATATTTACCAGAAATTGTCAGTGTACTCAGGCATAGATTACATTTGAGACTTCTTATAGTTGTGATATTCTTTTTGTAATTTACAATGCCCATAATTAGAAATTCATAAAAACTTCTTTCTCCTTATATCTGAAAAAATGTTATTTTATCTTATTGTAGCATTGTCTTCACACCATTAAGGAAAACCCTATATTGGAGCTAGCTGATTTTTGGTTTGGGGCAGAAACACTCTTGAATTTCTCACCATAACCTCAATCTTTGCTGACCCTAGGATTAACAAGTGCCAACTTTTTGTCTACCAGACTAGCTCCTCCCATCTTACCAAATGATGGGAGGAAAAAAAATCGAAGACACCCATAGGGTAAGAACAGACAGGATGCACTCCAATACAATTCACAAAGAAAAAGCTGCTATGGAGACCAATCACCAGGAGAAATAAAAAGAAAATTCAGTTTCCACATAAAAGCTCATGGCTTCTATGTCTTCCCTTTCCCCTTTTCCCTTGTTCACTAAGTAAGCACGTATTTGAGGGAGATACTAGTTCTATAGGTTAGAAAGCTTACCTTGTTTCTTAAATCTCTCTCTCTTTCTTCTTTCTTCTTTCTCTCTCTCTCTTTCTCTGTCTCTTTGTGTATCTTCCTCTGTCTCTTTCTTTCTGTCTCTGCCTCTGTCTCTGGCTCTCTCTGATTCTCTCTCTTTGTCTCTCCCTAGTTCTATCTCTCTGTCTAGCTGTCTTTCTCTCTCCCTCTCTGTCTCTGTCTCGATGTCTGTTTCTCTTTTTATCTCTATGTATAACTGTAGATAGATAGGTATAGATTTATAGATAGATATATTAAATCTTTCAGTGTTAGAAACACCATGTCAAAGTCCAAATATCATCACCAAGAAAGGCTTAAAACTCAAACAAACCCTGATAGAAGGCCTTTTAACATGTGTGGAATTGTCCAAAGGTACTTTCATCTTCTGTCACAAACACGAGATGCAAATTGAAGGATATCAGGAGTGACTGGAAGCCCAACTGTATTTTCTTTGGCAAGAACAAGGTTATGATAGTAACTTTGGTATGAGGTTCGGTATAAGGACAACCTGTCCCAGGTCATCAAGAAGCTGAGGAGTGAGTCTGGTTTCCTGTTCCACAACAAAATGAAAAAGGAAGTCAGTGAATCATTCATTTACTACACAGAAATGGATTATGCTTGGACTGATGGCAAAGCGATGATTTTCAGCATTATCCTGGACCCCTTGATGAGATCGTGTGGTCTGCCCACTGCCCACAGAAAAATGTGGTGACCCTGATCTCTGACTATGGTGACCTTTGAGTAGACCTGATCCTGAATCTGTTTCCATTGGAGATGGCAGAATTCAGGGATGATATCAAATATCTGTGGCAGCCTGAGTCAGGGAGGTTTGAGCATCTGGGAAAAGGATGACCAAAATGATGACAGAGGCTCCCCATATGAATCAGAAAGACCAGAGGCTGATGATTGACTGGAGACAGCCCCACCCAGGAGCCCTCTCTGCAAGGCAAATGACTTCAGGCCAGGCCAGTCTCTCAGAGCTATTTCTTCCCTACTTTAATGGAATTGAGTCTTATTTTGCAGGACTCTCAGGAGGGAGACTGGTGCAGGTCACGCTTGACTGTTTGTATGTAGGATAAGTGTCCTATGTTGTCCTGTGTATATAAGATCAGTGTCCCTGTTGTTTTTTTTGTTTGTTTGTTTCTTAAACTGTCACTTTTAATAAATGCAATTAACTGCTGACATTTGCTAATCTATGTGTCCTTCAAATGCAATGCAGAGGTGAACTCTTAGGAGAGAGCTTCCCTGTGACATGAACTGTATAATCTATTGTAGTGGTTCTTTAATATGTTGGGGCTTAGAACTGTAGAAGATAATTAAGTTTTTGTTTGTTTTTAGTCAACTTTGTAGAATACATAAAAAATAATTCTCATCCTGGCTACTAGTAGGCAATGAGACAGCAGTGGCTGGAGAACTGTGACTCTTAGCTGGCATACTATTGAGACAGAGCTGCTGCCACTTTTCTCCTCTTTGTTTTGACTAGTTTGAGAGGGAAGTTACTCTTTAGGGGTAAGACTTATGGGGAAAGTCATGAACAAGATGCCCCACCACCTTTAGCAAGTAGTATAGATACCACAATGAATGCTAGAAATGCTCCCCCCCCCGACAGTATGATGAGATTATCAAGATATGATTCTTTAATTGATTTTACTTCTTAGCTTTAAAAAGTCCACCATTAAAGTGATCATTTTTATACACCCCCCTCCTTCTCCTTCCCCTCTTTCTCTCTCCCTCTCTCCTTTGCCCTCCCTTCTGATTGTCCCTCCCACTCTGGCAATCTCAGTCTGTCTCTGTCTCTGTATCTCTTTGTCTCTGTCTCTGTCTCTTTGTCTCTCTACCTCTCTCTCTCTGTCTGTCCATCTCTTCCTCCTAGTTATACATTCCCCTTGTTATTCCTCATCCATGGCACTCCAACTTCCTTCCCTATGCTTTTGTATTGCTTACTCCATATCTCTAACATCTCTTTTTCCTCATCTGTATTCCTTAGCATCTCTTGTCTACTGGAAGCCTTTCTTGATCATCAGCTGATAGTGCTCTTCCTTCACAATTATTTTGCATTTTTTTCTGGAAAGAACTGTATAATTTGAGAGGGAAATGTCACAAAAAGAAATAATTATGTGTGCGAAAAATCTCTCCCTGGAAAATAAAGATTTATTGTAAAATTGGGAAAATTTGGGATACATGCTAAGAGATCATTTATGTCTCTGAGTCTGAAACTCTCACTACTTTTATTTCTAGAGCAATTTTCAAGACAGGTAGAAACCTAAAGTTCCAGAGAATGTTACTCTTTGGTCTATACTGTATGCAGTTTTTCCATATATTTCTCTCTGGAAAGTACCTTTAGTTTGCTTCCCTTGGACTATTTGTCCATATATGGCATTAAGCATTTTGTGTGAAACATGACAAAAGATGAGGTATACTTCTAGTTTTATGAAGAGAAAAAGAGGATGATCATTTTGAGTGTGGGAAAGAAGCAGCAGCTTGTTCATTTATCTCAGCTCATAGCCCTATTAGACAGACTGCTGGCAGAAGGGAAGGCCTTGTCCCCAATTCACTGTCTATGAGCAGCCTCCCCCAGGTGCCCAGGGATCAGCTGTGACTGTATGAATAGATATTATGCCAGGGTGAGAAGCCCTCTGTGAATAAATGCCTCCCACAGCATAGAACCCATCTGTGAAAAGGGAAAGGCAGTGATATTGCCCCATCCATGAAATGAATGAAGCTGCGGTAAGTGTGACATCCCATCCTTTAAACCTGCTCACTTCTATCTGCATTTATAGTCTGAGTTTAAGCCTTTGGAGATGGCAGCAGTAATTCAACAAACTTTTAAGTACATTTTCCTCTATCAAATCTAAATGATAGGTAATGTCTATGTCCTAGAAGACCAGATAGTAGCTAACAGGAAAAAAAAATACAGACAATCATTCTGTCAGCATGAGGGAGGTGCAGAAATGGTTAAGGAGGTGGAACATGGTAGTACAGTGTAGAGAATGGAATATTGGGTTTGAAGTGAGGGAACTACGGATTCAGATTCCCCCTATCATATCATTTCCCCATCACAGTTTTACACTCAGGGGCATGGCTTTGGGGAACAATTTTAGAACTCAATTGGCAAATCATGTCTCCTCTCCATTCTCAGAGCCACATAGGCCCTCAAATTTCTGCTCTCATCAATTATTCTTTCACTCAGTTGCCAAGATTATTTCTATATTTTCTAAATGTAGGCCGACCATGTAACTCTCCTTGTTTAAAGAACTCCCCCATTATCTCTAAGCATAAAATGTAAAGTCCTGTTTGTTGTTTAAATCTCACTACAACTTAGGTCTTTTCTGCATTTCTAGTATTCTTATTTCTTGTTCCCCTCTACTCCCTACATAATCTAGACACACTAGTGTATTAGTAGTTTTTTTAAAACACAACATACTCAATCTCTCATCCCTTTGCCTTTTCAGGACTATCCCTTCTGCCTGGATATGCTGTTTTTTCATCTCCAATCTTCCTCAAAGACACAGACCAAATGCCATCTGATGAAGGAGCTTTTTCTTTCTTAAGATTTCTCTTTTCAGATTACCTTTTAATTACTCTGTAGATATCTTGCAGGGACTTGGTTATGCATGTGTTGTTTTTCTCATTAGTATGTATGGTTGTTGAGGATAGAAACAGATTTTTGACTTTTTTCTGTGTCTCCTATAGCACCTAGACTAGTGCATAATCTTGGGCCAAAGATTTTTTTTTTTTTTTTGTAAAAGGAAGGGATTGGACTCAATGACCTCTATAAACCTTTTAAAATATTTCTACTAAAAAAGCCAAGAGAACTATCCTATCCAATGTTTTTTTTAATAGTATTTTATTTTTACCTAATTGCATAAAAAAAAACAGTTTTAAACATTTAAAAAAAAAAACCTTTGAATTCCAAATTATCTCCCTTCTTCTCTCCTCACCATCCCCTCATTAAGAAGGCAAGATATAGTTTATACATGTGTAGTCATGCAAAACAGTTCCATATTAGTCATATTGTGAAAGAAAACATAGACCAAAAACTCTCAAAAATTAAATAAAAAAATGTTTCAATTCTTTTTCTGAGGATGGATAGTACTTTTAACATAACTGCTTAAGTGTTGTCTTAGATCATTGTATTACTAAGAATAGCTAAATCATTCACAGATGATCATCTTACAGTATTGCTGTTACTTTATACACAGTACATTTCACTTTGTGCCAGCTCATGGAAGTCTTTCCAGGTTTTTCTGACAGTATTTTGCTCATCATTTCTTAGAGCTCAAAAATTTTCCACCATAATCACATACAACAATTTGTTTAGCCATTCCCCATTTGATGGACATTTTCTCAACTTCCAGTTCTTTGTCACCAGAAAAATACTGCTATAAGTATTTTTGTACCTATATGTCCATTTTCAAAAAAAAAATCTTTTGGGATACAAAAGTAGTATTAGTGATATTGCTGGATCAAAGGGTATGTAATATTTTGATAGCTCCTTTGGCATCTTCCAAATGTTCTACAGAATGACAGAAACAGTTCACAATTCCACTAACAATGCATTAATGTCTCATTCCCCCCACATCCTCTTTAACATTTGATATTTTCCTTTTTTGGTACCAATCTAATAGGTGTAAGGTAGTAACTGAGATTTTTTTTTCTTTTTCTCATGTGGATTTAGATAGCTTTGATTACTTCATCTGAAAACTATTCATATCTTATGATCCTTTTTCAGTTGAGGAATGACTTTTACTTTTATAAATTTGACTCAATTCTATGACGCCTTTCAAGAAAATGGAAGCTGATCGTATGTCCATCAGTTGAAGAATGGCTGAGTAAGTTATGATATATGAATGTTATAGAAGGTTATTGTTCTATAAAAAACAATCAGCAGGATGATTTCAGAAAGACCTGGAGAGACTTACATGTACTAATGCTGAGTGCATTGAACAGAACCAGGAAATCATTGCACATGGCAACAACAAGATTATACAATGATTAATTCTGATGGACATGGCTCTTTCTAACAATGAAATGATTCAAGCTACTTCCAATGGCCTCGTGATGAAGAAAGCCATATACATCTAGAGAGAACTATGGAAACCAAGTGTGGATCACCACACAGTATTTTCACTCTTTTTGTTGTTGTTTTCTTGTTTTTCTATTTGTTTTCTTTCTCATTATTTCCTTTTCTTAATCTGATTTTTCTTGTGAAACAGGATAACTGTGGAAATATATATAGAAGAATTGCACATGTTTAACATATATTGGAGTAATTACTATCTTGGGGGGTGGAGAAAGGGAGTGAAAAAATTTGGAACACAAGGTTTTGCAAGGATGAATGTTGAAAATTAGCCATGCATATATTTTGAAAATACAAAGTTTTAATTAAAAATAAAAATGAGGCCTTTATCAGAGAAACTTGATGCAGTTTTTTTTCATAATTACTATTGTTGATTGTATATCCTCCCACCCTATCTCTCCTCATTTATTTTATCTTCTCTCTCCTTCTCTCCCCCTCCCGTTTTTACTCCCTCCCTCTCTCTCTCTCTTTCTTTCTCTCTCTCTCTCTCTCTCTCTTGCTCTTAATCTCCCTTCCTTTATCTCTTCTTTTATCATTTTCCTTCTCAAAATTGTTTTGTTCTGACTACCCTGCTCCTCCAATCTACCCTCCTTTTTTTTTATCCCCTTCTACTCCCACTTTTCTGAAGGGTAATATAGATTTTTATACCCAATTGAGTATGTATGCCATTTCTTTGAGCCAATTCAGAAGAGGGTAAGATTCAATTACTCTCCTTCCCCTACCCCTCTTCTCATTCACCATACTTTCTCTTCCTTCATTTATGTGACATAACTTACCCCAGTACTACCTCTCCCTTTCCCTTTGTCTCAGTACATTCCTCTCTCATCTCTTAATTTTATTGTCTTAGATATCATCCTTTCATATTGAACTCACATCTCTGCCTTCTGGCAACATATACTCCTTCAAACTGCTGTATAAAATGCTGCTTGAGAAAGGTCTTATGAGTTACAAGTATCATCTTACACACAGATTAATCCTATTAAGTTAGCTTTGATTTCCTTTTCTTGTCTACTTTTTTATGAATATGACTCTTTTTATAAGACACTTGAGTCTTATATTTGAAAGTCAAATTTTCTGCTCAGCTCTGGTCTTTTTATCAAGCATGCTTAAAAGTCCACTCTTTCATGGAATATCCAATTTTTCTCCTGAAGGTTTATACTCAGTTTTTCTGGGTAATCCTAACTCTTTTATCCTCCATAGTTCATATTCAATGCCTTCTGATCCCTTAATATAAAAGCTGCTAAATCTAATCTTATCCTGACTGTGGCTCTGTGAAATTTTAATTATTTCTTTCTGGTTGCTTGCAGAATTTTCTCCTTGACCTGTGAATTCTAGAATTTGGTGGTAATACTTCTAGGAGTTTTCATTTTGAGACCTCTTTCAGGAGGTGATAAGTGGATTTTTTCTATTTTTATTTTACCCTCTGATTTTGGAATGTCAGTGTATGTTTAATATCTTTTTTTTTAATTCTGACTTTTAGATAGTATAATAATTATCTCTTCTAGATCTATTTTCCAGGAAGTTGTTTATTCAGTAAAATGTTTCATATTGTCTTCTATCTCTTTCATTTAAATTTTCATTTAAATTTTTTTCATATTTCTCATATAGTCATTAGCTTATATTTCCTCAATTTGAATTTTTAAGAAATTATTTTCTTCAATAAACTACTGTAATTCATTTTACATTTGGCCAATTCTGCTTTTTCAGACATTCTTCTCCTCATTGGCTTTTGTATTTCCTTTACTATAGGGTCTAGTTTTCTTTTTTTTAAGGTGTTTTTTCTTCAGTATTTTCTGTCTCCTTTTGCAAGCTGTTGGCTCATTCTTCATGATATTCTTGCATCCCTCTTATTTTTCTTTCTTCTTGATTTTCAAAATCCTTTTTTTAGTTCTTCCATGACCTGAGACCAATTCATATTTTTCTTGGAAGCTTTGGATGTAGTTTTCACTTTGTTGTCTTCTGAGTGGGTGCTTTGATCTTCCTTGTCACCATAGTAACTTTCTAAGGTAAGCATTTTTATTTTGTTGTTGTTGTTGTTTGCTCATTTCTTCAGACTTGACTTTAACTCTTTGTTAAAGTTAGGCTCTATTTCCAGGGAGAAGAGTACATCATCCCAAACTTTAGGGATGGATTTTATGCTGTTTTGAGAGACCTGTATGTTTTCAATCCTTCCAAGTTGCTATGGTCTAAGGAGAAGTGTGTTTGTTACTCTCCTGGCTTTTGCTTTGGTCTGGGAGTGTCCATAAGTATTCTTTTCTGTCCTATAACTGTGAAGAGGGTCCACAAGCTTTGGAGTGCTAATGCTGGGATTACCATCAAGGGCTGCATCCCAGGTTATGAGCAAGTCAACAGAGTCCTACCTCAGTGGCAGCAAAGAGAGCCCTGTTATCTTCTGATCAGTTTGGTTGGTCCCTCTTACTCTCTGTGGGCTGAGAGCTTTAGAAGTGGCAGCAGCTGCAGCTGATTCAGTGGTACCCAATGATCTGCTCCTGGTCTGCTGGAGACTGGTTTACACTGCCATAGCCTATGTTGGACGTGTTTCACAGATCTATTCTGCTGAACTAAGCTGTGGGCTGAGAAGTTATTTCGCCTTGTCCTTTCATAGGTTTCTTTGGCTCCAGAAATTTATTTTATGGATTATTTAAAGGTGTTTGGGGAAGAGCTCAGGTGAAGCACTCCCTTTTCTGTGCCATCTTGGCTCCCTCTCTCTCTCTTAGCACTTTGACTGCTCTATCAAAGACTGTTAACCTGATTTGTGTTGACTCTTGAACTCTAATATCTTCCAATTGCTATTTGTTTTCACTTTGAGCCTTTCTTTGTACTCAGGTAGGTGTATTCTTTTAATTTCTTTGCTTGCCTGGCTTCCAAACTGATGTTGCTGTGATCTTTGAGTTTGATAGCACATTCTGAAACTTTAGGACTAGAGGGGATCTTGACCATTAGCTTCTTCATCTCCCTCCTTTTAGAAATGAAACCTGAAACTGAGGAACGGACAGTTTGAAATTATTTTCCCAAGACTATGCAGAGAAGTAGTTGAGCCAAGATTCAAACTCAGGTGTTCAGACTTGAAATGCAATGTTTCCCTCATTCTATCACATTGTCTCTCCCAATGGGCTCTGCTTTCTTGGTTCTTATTTCATTCCCCTATTTCATGACCTGCTGTGGTCTTCAATCCAACTGGAAAGATCGCAAGATGACTTTGGGGATGAGTCACATGCAAGAAATTATCCCATTTGTATTCTCCATTCAGCCAAAATCTAGGCAGTAGAACTTGTAGAAGCAGACTCTCATTTGGATCAAGAAATCTCATCTTCTCCTTTCAGTCTATAGGAGAGGTTGAAATTCCTGGAGAAAACTTGTTACTTGCCCACCAAGACCCAGGTGAGTGAAATGAAAAGAGATGCTGTTGTGGGAACCAAGAAACCAGATAAAAAGGCAGTTCCAGAGGACATAAATTTGGGCTCGTGGTGGTGCTCCAAAACATTGCCACATAAACAAACTTTAAATTTGTTTACTCTTATATGGTCTATGTGGTTTTGTTTCATATAACTATTCTGGAAAATGATTATACATTAATCATGACCCAAGTATGTTTATATTTAGTGGAGGTTTTTCTTACCCAAATCTACCTCCAAAGAAGTAGAGCCGATTTTGTAGGCTCACTATCTCTATCCATAGAAGTAAGTATAAATAAGCCTTAATCTTTTTTCTAACACCTCTTTTCTGTAAATATGATTGTAGCAAGCACCATATTGAAGATAATAGCTTGATTACAAAGGAATACACAGAAGAAAGAGAAAGAAAGGAAACCATAACTTCTCAGCAGGATGCTTCCCACAGCTAAGGAATGGGAACGTTTTTAAGCATTATCTTTTACTCATCAGATACATGAGCCAGCTGTGCTTCTGCAATGGATATATTTTTCCAATTTAAATGAATATAAGTGAATTTAGTTTGTAACAATTAATGCAACATGTTTGTACCCTGTATCTGTCTTTTAAAAACACAGTTGCTGTAACATCTACATGAGACCTTTAAAGATTCTGCTCTCCCTCCTACCCTCAGTCATTTGGTGCTTTTACCTTCTAGGAAATGACTTTTCATCCAACTTAAGTTTACTTATATATACATGTACTATAAATTCTAGATAGAAATTTCTTCCTTGAGGACACAAGAATGTTATTTTTTGGTGTCTCCAGAACTTATCTCAGGACTTTGAACGTTGTAGGTATTTATTTAATTTTTTTGAATGCAATTTGTTGAGATAAAATTGGAGATATGACGTGGCAATGAACTAAAAGCATAGAATTATTCAGAATTCATTCCCTAAAAACAGGATGCATTCTGTCCTTAGTGAGACAAATAGACAAGTGCATAAAATACTAACGTTATTATAGCTGACGTTAATAATAGACAGCTCAGTGAATAGAGTTCCTGGCATGGAATCCAGAACATCTGAATTCATTTTGATTCAGATACTTAACTGTCTATGTAATCTTAACCTCTATCTAACTCATTTTCTTCCACTATAAAATATGAACAATAATAATACCTACTTCACCAGTTATTTGTGAGGATCAAATGAGGTAAAATATTTTAATTGCTTAGCAAAGTGTCTGGCATCTATTAAATAGTTAACAAATTCTTCTCTTCCCTTCCATGACTAGTCCTTTAGAAAACATTTCACCTGCTTAATTTTATCTGCTTCTTATGTAAAGCTGCTTAGATAGGTAACTGTAGTTATTAATGTTTTCATTTTTTTAGATGGAGAAAATGAGGCTGTAGTATAGTCAAATATAACAAATTGAGCAAACAACAATTCTAACATCCAATTAAAATGCTGGAGTTGTTACTTAAAAGATTTTATATATATATATATATATATATATATATATATATATATATATATATATACACACATATATTACATATATATGTAAATCTACATACATAAATATATATAACACATATATGTATAGTTAATGGATATTATATGTAGCATATATGTGCATATATGCAATGTATACATAAATGTATGACTTTGTAATGCTATCATGATAAGATGGACAACCAAGTATGGCATTCTTATTTCCTAACACCACCTAGGTTCCATTACCTATCAGCTCTGTAATGGTTACTTTCTCCAGAGGCCTACATCACAATAATCTCTAAAGTACTAACTTAAAAAGGACAAATCATTTGAAAAAGAAGGTATGACAGTTATTTCAAATTTGCTGTTATTCCTTAGGGTGTATTTGTAATCAGTGTTTCACTGACAACATACCATTGGTTTAATTGTCAGACTTTGTCAAAGGAGAGAGAAAAAAGATGATCTGGGATCCAAGTTCTGTCACTGGAAAAGAGTGTTTTAAATCATTCTCAAACATTGTTAGGACCACTGAACATTGCTGGACCACTGAACTTAGCTCATAAAAATAAAATGGGGACAAAATTATATAGGAGAAAAGGTGAGCATTATGCTGACATCCTCAAAATTCCTCAACAATTTCCTATAATGTATATAAGGTGTTGTACTGAATACTGTAAACTCTGCGGGGACAATTGGTTGTGATATCTTTTGACTCTCGCGTATAATAGATGGTATAAACACTATCCAAGGGAAACCGGCTGAAACCTACTCTTTCTTGGGTTTGAGAAATCTCAAATTTAAGGAATCTTCTTGGACTCATTTCACTCACATTGTTGGTGAGAGAATGTTTGTAAGTTGAATAGGCTTAAAATTTAAGTGATGCCTTATAAACGGTCCCATAAAGGCAATGATAAATGGTGAAATGATCTGAACAATGTCTTTTCAAGACTGTTTAGAGCATCCAAATATAAATAGGACATGTGATAAAAAATTATGTAGCATCCATGAGTGAGGTGAAAGTGGAGGTGAAATATCTCCATTCCTAGTCCATTTTCTAATGGAACTGTCCTGAAGGTATAGTGTTTGTTGATTAAGTACAGATGGCCTGAAAGTGTCTACATTTCACTTAGGCCAAATCTCAGCCACTGGAGGTCCTTTTTGGAGGTCACAGCAAGATATCTTAGCATCCATGTTGTGATATGTTTGAGTTTGCAGCTTTTTTATGACATAATATATAATTACATATATATATATCATAATATATAATATGAAAAATGTTATATCTAATGAGATATTATATATGCCATTATTATGGGATTAATGTAGTATAAAATTGTGACCAAATACAAATGGTAGAGAGCTAGTGATCTTGGTCTTCCTATTCAATTTCATTAAAATAGAGATGTGGATTGGAAAGGAACCTTAGAGGTCATCAAATCTAACTTCCTTCTATTTTGGAGGAAGAAACTGAGACCCCAGATAGGCTAAATACTCAAGCTCATAATGATAACAGGTAAGTGGTAGAAGAAGAATGTAAACCCAAGTTCTTTAGCTCTAAAAACTGCCCCAACTTCCCTTTGTTCTCTATTGCTTATATTATATTATATTATATTATATTATATTATATTATATTATATTATATTATATTATATTATATTATATTATATTATATTTTGAATGGAATTTTGTTGAGATAATATTGGAGATATGGTGTGGTGATGAACTGAAAACATTGAATTTAATACAAGATAGAAGTTTCAAGTCTTGTGTGTATCTGTATGTATGGTTGCGAAAGAGAGAGAGAAAGAGAGAGAGAGAGGGAGAGAAAGAGAGAGAGAGAGAGAGAGAGAGAGGGAGGGAGGGTCAGGGGGGAGGCAGGCAGGTGGGGCCATAGAAAGAGAGAGAGACAAAGAGAGACAGCTTGAGAGACAGAGGGAAAAGAAAGGAAGAAGGGAGAGAGGGAAGGAGGGAAAGGATATACAAATGGCTCATTTTTTCTGCCATTTGTTTCCTTTGTTGTCTCTGAGTAATAAGAATGTGGATCCTGGTAATATTTGACAACTGCCATTATCTGCTAGATTGTTTGGGTCATTCTAAACAATAATCTCTCAGATGTAGATTGTTTACTAAAAATTTTAAATGCACCCTGGAATTAGGATGGAAAAAGGTGAAGATTATCATTTTCCCCATTGATTGATGAATCTGTTGCTTAATTTTTTTAAACTAAACTTTCTTGAGTCAAAAACTCTTTTCAGATTTTCAAAATAATTTTCTTTAAATAACACCATATTTCAGTATATGGAAAGAAAGAAATATTCAGAAATGAACATGAGCTTTTATATATTCCATATAATCAGTTATTTTCCTTCTTTTTTCTTTGTCCTTTTAGTTTTATTATTCCAAATATAGAAACCAGATATTTAGCTCAGGGTGTTACTTTGAAAGAACATCTGTAGGCATTTAACATTTTTTTTAAAATTCATCTGTTCAATTTTAGCTTAAATCCTGCTGGGTTTGTTTCTTCAAGAAATGATGCCTACTATATATTTTTTCCAGTTTTTAATTGACAATTAGTCTTTTATCTACTATTCAACATCTCAGATTTTCAAATTCTGCTTTAAAATATTTCATTTATTCTAAATAGCATCTATTAAAAAAAAAAAACAATAGAGTAGGCAGAGAGCCAGTTTTTATGGCAAGCAAGACCTGGATTCAAGACCTGCCTTTGACAACACTATTTGATCATAGGAAAAAGTTTCTTAACCTATCAGTGGTCCCTGTACATGTAGACCCTTTAGTAATGTCATTATACTCTTATTAATAATGCAGATCATTTTAGAACATTGACAAAATATTTATATTCTTTATATCAATTTTTGAAGTATAAAATAATAAGATGTATTATTTGTTTTAAGTACTAGGTAAATATATAAAATGTAAATATACTTGCAAAGAATGTCTATAATGAGAATCTGCTTCTTAAAAGAAAACATAATTTAGGAGCTCATCCACCTAAAATTATTTTATATAATAAATTGAAAAACACAAACTTTCAAATGTCTAAGGGGAAAAGCCTAATTAAAAATATAATTATAGATACTACATGTGAATAAATAACTATTTTATATCTATATGTAAGCAGCTGTGTGGTACAATGGATAGAATGTGGATTCAGATTCAGAAAACCTAAAGGTAATTCTGTCCTCAGACGAATTATTAGCTGTAGGACTTTGGCCCAATCATTTAAGCTTTTAATACTTCATTTTCTTTGTCTGTAAAAGAAAAGGAGTAATGATAATTCCTATCTCCTATGATTGTCATGAAGAAAAAATGAGATTATATTTTTCTTTTTTTTAAATTATAGTCTTTTATTGACAAAACATATGCATGGGTAAATTTTTATCCTTGACCCTTGCAAAAACTTCTGTTCCAACTTTGTCCCTCCTTCCCTCCACTCCTCCCCTAAATGGCAAGTAGTCCCTTATGAGTTAAATATGTTAAAGTATATGTTAAATACAATATATTTATACATATTTATAAGTTGTCTTGCTACACAAGAAAAGTAGGATTTAGAAAGTAAAAATAATCTGGGAAGAAAAACAAAAATGCAAGCAAACAATAACAGAAAAAGTGTAAATACTATGTTGTGGTCCACACTCATTTCCCAATGTTCTTTCACTGTGTATAGCTGGTTCTATTCATTTCAGATCAATTGGAACTGATTTAGCTCTCTCTTTGTCAGAGAAATCCACTTCCATCAGAATACATTCTCATATAGTATCATTGTTGAAGTATATAATGATATATAATGATTTTCTGCTCATTTCACTCAGCATCAGTTCATGTAAGTCTCTCCAAGCCTCTCTGTATTCAGCCTACTGGTTATTTCTTACAGAACAATAATATTCCATAACATTCATATATCATGATTTACCCCTCTCATTCTCCAATTGATGGGCATCCATTCACTTTCCAGTTTCTGGCCACTACAAACAGGGCTGCCACAAACATTTTGGCATATACAGGTCCCTTTTACTTCTTTAATATCTCTTTGGAATATAAGCCCAGAAGTAGCACTACTGGATCAAAGGGTATGCACAGTTTGACAATTTTTTGGGCATAGTTTCAGATTGCTCTCCTGTGAAGACGGAGTTAGCACCCTGGATGCCTTAGAATCAGCCAGAGTCAGGGTAAGCAAAAGTCCTTGGTCTTTATTCTTGGTCTTTGTGGGGAGGAGAAGTAAAGGAGATGGACAAAAACTCCATGAGCTCTCCACAACCTCCTTTCTCCTCCTTGTCCACAGCCAAAGTGACTCTGGCTTGTCTTATTCCACCCCCTAATCCCTCCTACAATTCTCTGTATACACCAATTATTGAGCCAGCATAGAACAGTGGGAAGGGCCATTTTCCAAGCATATGCTAATATTGTTCAATAAGTAATTAACCTTAAGTGTTCAATTGTCTGATTCCAGTATACCTACTCAAAGTTTCAACCCTTTACACTCTCCAGAATGGTTGGATCTGTTCACAACTCCACCAACAATATATCAACGTCCCAGTTTTCCCACATCCCTCCAACATTTGTCATTATCTTTTCCTATCATCCTAGTCAATCTGACAGGTGTGTAGTGGTACCTCAGAGTTGTCTTAATTTGCATTTCTCTAATCAATAGTGATTTTTCGTATGGGTAGAAATAGTTTCAATTTCATCATTGAAAATTGTTCATATCATTTGACCATTTATCAATTGAAGAATAGCTTGATTTCTTATAAATTTGAGTCAATTCTCTATATATTTTAGAAATGAGGCCTTTATCAGAACCTTTAACTTTAAAGATGTTTTCCCATTTTATCACTTCTCTTCTATTCTTGTCTGCATTAGTTTTGTTTGTACAAAGGCTTTTTAACTTGATATAATCAAATTTTTCTATTTTGTGATCAGTAATGATCTCTAGTTCTTCAAATTCCTTCCTCCTCCACAGGTCTGAGAGGTAAGCTATTCTATGTTCTTCTAATTTATTTATAATCTCATTCTTTATGTCTAGATCATGAACCCATTTTGATCTTTTCTTGGTATACAGTCTTAAGTGTGGGTCTATGCTTAGTTTAAAATGAGATCATATTTTAGAGCACTTTTCAAACTTTATAATGTTACAAAATTTTATTATTCTTATTATATAAAGGGAAAATAGTCATATTTTAGTTTTCATTTTTAATTTTTGAGGTAGTTTTCATTTTTAATTTTGTAATGACATTACTTTGAAGCCTATTACATTATGAAGTGGATGTTGGTTCATATGAGTGTTTGGTTTATGTGAGTCATCCATGATAGTGTCTTTTAGTTAAATGTACATCTGATATTTAAATAATGCATCCAGTTCATTAAAGTTACTTTTTTCTCTGTAGAATTTGAATGTTTGAGCTGGAGAAAGGACTTCAGTGCCTGGCACCTTACCTGGTCAGGCAATTGTTGAGATTTTCTAAGACAATCCATATGAAAATCAATTTCTTGTAATGGCGCTGCTATGTTATCCAAATTTTACAGGCATACATCTATGAGAAAAACATAATAGCTCTGTATACCCTCAGTTTGGTAAGCAGCCTAATATCTCTTCTCTACCAAACTTTCCTTTGGAGTCTCCTAAATAATGAGTTAGCTTTGACAATGTGTTTCTCAGCCTCATCTATGTGTACATTGTTTGAAAGGTATCTTAACTTATCCACAACACGCAAAATTTCTTTATTTGCCATAATTGATGATTCCATGTACATTCCTTGCCATTGTTTGTCAGGACCAAAGTAAGATAAGTGCCAGAGAATTAATCCATACTCTGTTGCATCTCAGTCTGAGACTACACTAAGTGTACTATCATCTGCAAAAATTCTATCCTAAGACATAGATACAAAAGCATTTTTCATTGAGAATATTGAAATATATAGATACATATGTGATTATATGTGGTATGTGTAGCTAGTTAAATTATTTTAGAAAAGAAATTAGGGCTTTCATTTGAAAGATTTGATGTTATTAGCTAGATGTAAAACCATAAGGTAATCTATAATTAAGAACATTTGAAGGGCCAATAACCTAGAATTAATCTTTCTTCAACTGGAACTCTTTTTAAAGAGTATCTACAACAATGATCAACATATTGTATGAACATTTATATCTCTGTTTTATGGCTTGATTGATAAAAATCATTAGGTTGTTGAACAAAATTTACCTTTGTTACATCTTTCAAGTACTCATGCAATTTAAAAATCTGCATAGGTGACAAATTTTTGAAAAGAACTTTTAAGGTGGCATTTTACCCATAAATATATGTATGAGTTACACATATATAGAGAGTTACCCATGTGTGTATACATACTCATACACAAGGTTATCTTGCATTCTCTCTTTTAGTCATCTCTGAAGAATGGATTCTGTGTAGAACTTGCAAAAACAGCTTTCTTCCCTTCTACTGTCGTCAAGGATACCCTTATTTTTAGAACATTGACAAAATATTTATATACTTTACATCAACTTTTTGAGATATGTAATAATAAGATGTATTATTTTTTAATGTCCAAGTATTTGATAATCTTTGATAAAATGGCAGATTTAATATTTTGACTTCAAGTCCACTGTTTATTAGCAGCTAACTATATTTATACAATTAATTACATATTATGTTTCAATCAATCATTATTTAAGTACCTATTATATGCTAGGCACTGTGCTTAGCAGAAGGGATGACAAAAGGGGCAAATGACTTAGCCCAGATTTTTTTGTTTGTTTTGAAAGTCAGTGTTGATACTTCACTGCTTCATCATAAATTGTACAAGAAGAATAGTTATAGGAAGCAACTAACTCCTAGACAGATGAGACCTAATCCCTGTCCTTAAGGATATTAGAATATAAGTACAATATATAAGACACAATTATCTATAGCTACTACAATCAATATAAATATATCATTTTAAGTGATACAGTAGTGGTATAGATAGGAACTTGAAAAAATCAAAGATCAATGAGATAACTTCTCAGTGGGTTTATCAGGAAAGTCTTTACGAAAGAACTAGATTTTGAGTGGATTAATGTGTTTTTGTTAGGTTATTGAGTTTAGAGATAATAATATGATATTTTTGATAGAAAAATCAGTCTGTTCTATTTTCACACATAACAAGAGACATCAAATTTGAAATGAATAGAATTTGTTGTGCTTTGAAACTATTTTGCACCTGACTGAATATAAATAACTCGTGAGCTATCTTTTATATATCTGCCAACATCTTCTCAAGGTGCCATATTGCTCATATTTTTTATCAACCTTTGATAACTCCCAAGTAAGATAAAAGACAAATAACTTTATCTGCTACTAAAGGTCTTCTGATGCCTGGCTTCAAAAACAGTTATCTAGTTCTAGAGCTGCAGTGGGGAACATCTAACCTATGGGCCATATAAAGCCCTCAAAATCATTTCCAACAGTAAATACAGCAGCTGATGATTTGAAAGCTAGGTACAATAACCTTCCTCTGTTTAAGTTCTATACGTTGAGAATTCGGTATGGCCAATGAGTGATGTTACAAATATCCAAATGACCCTTGGCAGAAAAAAAAAAAAAAAGGTTCTAGAGGGTCCAAGTCTTGCCTCTGATTCTTTATCATCTATATGATCTTGGACAAGACACTTAAAAATTTAGAACCTTAGTTTTATCATTTGTTCATTGAGGGCATTAGACAAAATGACCTTTGCCTCTTTCAGATTTAGAAAATGATTTTTGATCTCATGTTAGATCCATGAAAAAGTAGACTCCATGGTTTTATCTGAGCTCTTCATGTCATCTTTCACCTCCTTATGTGAGATACTCTTCATATCTAAATGTATTACGTCCTCATTTTTTCCCTTCCATAATCCTTTACCTTGAAAGACCAATGTCAGATGCTCACTTGCCCCTGCCTTTCTAGATAAGAATTCTCTTTTTTCTTAAGTGATCCTAGAACATTGTGTCTTGATTTCATATTTTGCCTCTTACTACACTTTACTATATATAATATGTCACTGTATTGTATACAAATTGCATTGTTGCTGTTTCTCCTGTAGAGTTCAAACTTCTTGAGGGGAGGATTATTTAACTTTCTCCCTATTATTAGAGTGTGTTTAAAAAGCTGTACTTATTTTAATTAAGATTACTAAAAACATGCTGAAACATGATTGATCTTATTTCTAAATAATGAAATAAATGACTTGCCAGAAGTGACAAATGGCACAAACATTTTTTAGGCATGAAGTCTAAATTCCAATTAAGTATATGCACGTTATATATCTTTTAAATGTACAATCTGTATGCATATGCTCATATGGATATATATAGGTATGTATATTGATACATATATACAAACATATACATACATGTGCAGGTGTACATACACACATACATGCTTTAATGTACTTTCAAATTGCTCAACTTTAATAAAGAGAAAAATAAAATTTGTGATCTTTATCAGGTTATCAACTTCATTTCATTCACTTGGAGGTGCAGCTTCCAAACAATGATGAACCTATTTATGCCTGTAATAGCGAGAACTCAACACCATCTTTAAAATCTGTAGCCCCGGTACTTTAAGGTGCCACAAGATGGCAATGTTGCTCCGCAAAAGTGTTTTTTAAAATATTTTCCCCACCCCCCCTCACCACAATAAATGACTCGTTTTATGTATTCTCTGTCTTCCCTCAATTTCTCATTATGTTAATCTTTTGGTCCCTTTTCTAACACCTTCATTTCCTTTTCTCTTTCTTTTTTTTTCTCTTTCCCTTTTTTGCCCTTTCTTTCCCATATAGTCTCTTATCAAAGAATAAAAATAAAGATTAGAAACTTTTCAGTTATATAAATTCATTAATGAAATATCATAAAAGTTCATTCTTTAGATAGATTAGATGTTTTAGTTATGCACTATTTAAAAACAATAATTTTAATAGATGCTTTTCTAGATTTATTACACATTGCCTTCTTAATCATTGTATATTGAATATAATTTAACGTATTTCTTGCCAGCTCAGGATCCCCATTATGAATATCTAGTATTACACCTCGCTGCAACACAACGACACTCTGGATATCTGTGAAGAATTGTTTGTCTATTTGTCCCTACACTAAATGTTCCCATATTTAAGTAGTCTTAAAAATAAATTCTTGAGATACAAACCTGTAATTCTTTATATTTAAGCTTGTGTATGTATACACAAATACACATAGATTCAGTCTTTTCTCCATGTCAGGCTTCAAACATTACCTGAGCAAAATCATTATCTTTTATTGTTTATTATTGTTTGGTCAGGTCAATTGATCTAACTCTTCATGATTCCATTTAAGGTTTTGCTGGCAAAGATACAGGAGTGGTTTGCCATTTCCTTCTCCAGCTCATTTTACACATGGGGAAACTGAGCCAAACAGGTTGATAAACTTTCCCGGGGACATAGGCTACATCTGAACTCAGATCTTCTTGACTCCAGATTTGGTGTTATCTCTATTGTGCCACTTAAATGCTAATAGCTCACCTACTCAGGGTGAATATTTGATATGGATGATGTCATTTAAATTCTCTTTTCTGTACATGGAACAGAAGTGACCAAATTTTTTTTGAAAGGAAATATTATGTCCATTTTATGTAATGTCCATATTATAACATGAAGTAGTGCAGGAAAGACTTGTATCCATCCAGTACATAGATTTACAGAGAGTATTTCAAATGAAACATGAATTATGACTTGAACTGGCTAGATGGAATGGAGATGACCGGATTGTATCTTAGAATCTGTTATAGTTTCAACTCTCTCAAGCTTTCCTTGACACTAAAACCAATCTCTCCCTTCCTGCTTCCCTTCCTCTATGCCTTCCTGCCTCCCTCCCTCCTTTCCTGTCTTCCTCCCTGCCTCCTTTCTTCCTTCTCTTCCTCCTTTCTTCCCTTCCTCCCTTTCTCCCTCCCTCTCTTCCTCCCTTCCTTCTTTCCTTCCTTCCTTCCTTCCTTTCTTTTTGACATATGTTCTCCTATGTCCAAAAGGCTATCAAACTGTGTATACCTTTTGATCCACCAGTAGCACTACTATCTAAAGAGCTAATTAAAAGAGGGGAAGGTCCAAATATGCAAAAGTGTTCCTAGCTGTCTTTTTGTAGTGGCAAGAAACTGGAAACTGAGGGGATACCCCTCAGTTGGAAAATGGCTGAATAAGATAGGTATATGAATGTGTTCTGTAAGAAATAATCAGCAGGATGGTTTCAGAAAGGCCAGGAGAGACTTACATGAACTGATGGTAAATGCAGTGAGTGGAACTAAGAGACTGTTGTGCACAGAAACAAAATTACACAATGAGCAATTCTGATGGATTTGGTTCTCTTCAAAAATGAGGATTTGGGACAATTCTAATGGACTTGTGATGGAAAGAGCCATCTGCACCCAGAGAGAGGATTATGGAGATTGTTTTTCCCTTTTTTGTTATTGATTGCTTACTTTTTTTTTCTCTCTCATTTTTTTTTTCCCTTCTTGCTCTGATTTTTCTTGTGCAGCATGATAAATGTGGAAATATGTACAGAAGAATTGTACATTTTTAACACATATTGGATTACTTGCTGTCTGGAGGAGGGGGTGGGGGAAGACAGGGAGAAAAATTTGGAACACAAGTCTTTGCCAAGGTGAATGTTGAAAACTGTCTCTGTACATTAAATTAAGAAAGATTTTTGCACAAAAAGACATATGTTTTCCCAACAGTTAAAATGCATGCATGATGCCTATATTATAAAATTTAGGACACAATAATCTGGGGAAATACAAAGTTGTGTGTATATACTCAAAGGAATATGTATAAGGAAGAGGTGATCTCTCTGATTCCAAAGTCTGCATTATTCCACATCATACTTCCCATTTTTTAACCTCTATCTAACTATCTAGCTATCCTTCTATCTATCCATCTTTCTAGCTACCTATAAATATACATATACATGTCACAAAAGTGATTGGAACATATGAGACCCTAAACAAATTGATACGGGTTACAAAAAGAAGCAGCAGGAGAGCAATAGAAACAATTATGTAAATTAAAATGACATTATAAAGCAGCTAAATTTAAATTAAAAGCAATGATCTATCTTTGTTCATAAGAATAATTATAGAAACCCATTTCCTTTTTCTAGAAAGATAAGTGAATAGGTAACTATGGGTAAGGAATATCATCTATTCTATGAAATGATATTGTGATGTCAGTTTTGCTTAACTGTTGTTTTTGTTATGGGAAAAGTTTTTACTTTTTGGGAGGGGAGGGAAAGGAAAACATTTCCAAAAAGCATTATGATATAAAATGAGAAGATATAAATAAAATTTAAAAAAATAACCTAGATGATTTCCAGAGTCCTCTAAAATCTAATTATGAAATCCAAAGTTATATAAAAGAAAATTGAGGGCAGGATGGAATAAGCTTGTAAATTATATAGTTTCTACTACAATAATTGCTAACATTATATAGAACTTAACAGTTTCCAAAGCACTTTAAAATTGACTCATTTTATTTATATTCTTTTATTAGCTCCATTTTACAGATGAGGAAAATGAGGAAAGTAAAAGGCAATTGAGTAACCCAGGGTTACAACTATTAAGTGTCTATGATGGGATTTGAACTCCTAGCTTCCTGACTCCATGTCCAGTGCTTTATTCTCTGTAACCCAGAAATCTATCTATGAAACTCCTAGAAAATTTGTCATTTGGGCAATTTTTGGGACAAATTAAATATTTAATTCTAAGGAATCTAATGTGAGTTTCAAAATTTCCTGGCTACCAATTTCCATGTAACACTTAAAAAAAAAAAAAACATTAAATCAGAATTATCTCTCTTCAACTTTCAAGTTAATTTCACTTCTGAAACTGAGCAATCAGATTAAAATAAACCACTAAGAATTAGAAATGGGGAGGGTAAGTCAAGAGGGCAAAATGGAAGCAACATCAATTTGTATAGAATTATAAAATTTGAAAGGGAAATGGGATGTTTATGCAGGAAAGTGAAAAATAACAAATGATGGAATTAGTGCTTCTTTGGTGCCACTAGAATGGAAAATGACTAAAAGAAAGTTTTCCAGTGGCTGCATTGATCCAGCATCCTCATCATAGCTAGCTTTTATATTGAACTTTGATATTTACACAGCACTTTACAAATATTTTCTTATCCTGTTTTCATAGTAATCCTTGAAATAGTTGCTATTACTATCCTTTTACAGATTAAACAATTAGGTAGGCAGAGATTGAATGCCTTGCCCAAGATCACACAACTAATACCTGTAAAAGGTAGAGTTTTAAATCAGGTTTGCTTGACCTCTGACCCAGAATTTGATACCAGACCATCTAGTAAGAGGATGTATGAGAGAAAATAGACAAATATGAACTATAATGAGAAGTTGTAGGTTATTGAAAATATTCATTGATGAAGCACATAATCACAGGGTGAGATCATACATCTATTGAAACATTTTTTAAACAAAAAAGTTAAAATCGGAATAAGGATTTTAGAGTTATAGAGACTAGAAGATCACCTATTTCAACCTTTGTTGGAATCCTTACTAACTGCTAAGTAATTAGAGTTGATCTAATCTTACAAGAAGTTGTTTTGGCCAGAACCTGAAACAAGGTACTAAGTAGAACTAATCAAGACAAGGCTTGTGTTCCCACCTTTACTCAAAGTCCACACCTTAAAGCTCTTTGGGCCAGAGAGCACTATGGGAGAAAACCCATAATCCCATTCTCTCAGAAGAGGCAGATCCAAGCACTTCAGATTCCGTCCGAATCAAGTGCAGAGAGATGCTTGCTGCCGCCCTCAGAACAGGAGACGACTACATTGCCACTGGGCACCGAAAAGGCAAATCTCTTCATATCCTCCTTATCCAGAGGAATGGAATAGAAACAATCCTTGATGTCTATAACCCAAAGAGGCCATTCTCTAGGAAGCTGAGTAGGAGATGGAAGTCCAGGCTGAAGAGTTCCCATAGTTTCCATCTGTTCGTTCACTTTTCTTAAATCAGTGAGCATCCTCCATTTTCCCGATTTCTTTTTTACAACGAACACTGGTGAATTCCAAGGACTTAGAGAAGGTTGTAAATGCCCTTGTTCAAGCTGCTCCTGTACTATATCTAATAAGGCCTGAATTTTATCTCTACTTAAGGGCCACTGTTCTATCCACACTGGTGTATCAGTTTTCCATTGGATAGGAATAGGTGAAAGTATTGGCAGGCCTTCAACAGCAGCCCTGCTTAAAAAACCGAAGTACTCATTTTTAACCCCAATTGTTGTAAAACGTCTCTTCCCCACAGATTGATGGGGATTTTTTCAACTATAAAAGGAGTAAAAACTCCTGTTTATAGTAAAAGCATAAAGTTGTTGCAGCTAAGGATAAATCCACCAAACCCAGATTAATTCCCTTACAGGGTACTGAATGATCTGGCAGACCTTACTGTTAAACTATTGTCTGTTAGAGTTCAAATGTTGGAGTTTGTTCTTCTCAGGGCACAGCCGGTTTAGAGGCTTAGAGCCCTTCGGATGTCTCCAAATCTTAAGGTTCTGTCCTTCAGCCTCTGCCTCTGCCTTCTTCTGCCTCCAACAGAGATGGAAGATCTCTCTTATCTCCTTCTGGGGGGCCCAGCCACCAATTTGCCGCGGAAAGAGGGCTTCTGGCGTAGCTCCACTGAAATCCCAAAAGTGTTCTCTGCAGCAGAGTCGTTTCTCTCGAGTCTAGCGCGATCAGGCAGCCAAGAGGAAAAATGTATTCTGCCATAGATCCTTCATCGCTGGCTTTTTATCTGCCTCTTCTGAGAGAATGGGATTATGGGTTTTCTCCCATAGTGCTCTCTGGCCCAAAGAGCTTTAAGGTGTGGACTTTGAGTAAAGGTGGGAACACAAGCCTTGTCTTGATTAGTTCTACTTAGTACCTTGTTTCAGGTTCTGGCCAAAACAACTTCTTGTAAGATTAGATCAACTCTAATTACTTAGCAGTTAGTAAGGATTCCAACAAACCTTGTCATTTTACCAATGAAGATGAGATGTGTGGGAAGTGGAAGTATAATAGCATACTATAAAAAGGCAGAACTTTTGACATTTATAAAGGACTGAATGTAGAGAAGGGAGAAAGTATGGTTAGGAAGCAAATACTTTGTTTTTACTTTTGTGTGGGATTTAGTGAATAGCTCCTGAAAGTTTATTTCCCCTTACTATTAAATTTATCCCCAAGTTTGCTATTCATATCTTGGGTACTTACACAAATCTAAATGTAAAAGTAAACCTGATAAGAAAGGCCTACATGAGAGAGAACTCTAGTGACTGCCCATAGCAACATGTTTAACACTATCACCTTTTAATTTTTTGTTTGTTTCTGCAGCACTTTTTCTGGGCTAATTCCTCAATCCACATGTACATTGTTGGATTGGCTCCCTAGAGGATAGTCAACTCCTTCTCCCTTCAAGGTCCAATCATTAGATCACTGAAAGACCAGATTTTCTAAAATGTAACTCACAAATTTCCATATGATCCTTATCTCCCATAGATAAAGGACAGTAGTGACAAAAATACTCTTTAAAGCAGGGATTAACTTTTTCACTAAAATGTGATTTCTGAGGAGAGTAGGTACAAATATAATATTTGTATAATGAATATATAGGTTCAGGGTAGATGATTTTACTCTTAGCTCTGTAGACACTTTTTCTCCCTACAGAATCTCTACCAATAAATATGACATCTCAATGATAAGGTTTTTTGTTTGTTTGTTTATTTGTTTGTTTTTATTCAAGCTGATTCCTTTTAACATATGTTGCATTGACTTTTGGCTTAGCACAGTGACAATCACATAGTAGGCACTTTATACATGTTTATTGAATAAGTGAATGATAGTTTAATATACTCCCGGAAATGGGTTAAGCAAATCCCTTTTAGACTATGTTGATCCTTCCCTAGATTTAGATAATATTTTTATCAATTTCTCTGGTTTTTGTTACCATTTCTACTTATCATTTACTACTTACTACCATTTGTAATTGCTGAGGGTCTCTCTTGTGGCTTTTCCAACCTTTCAAAAATCAAAGAGTAAAAATCAAATAATTATGACATTAATTTATATACCATTATATTTATATATAATAAAATTATTCTATATTTTAAGTTTAGGAAAGAGTAAGTGCCAAAAAGATTTTTAAAAAACCCACAACTTAAACCAAAACAGTAACATAATGATTTTGCATATATATAGTGGATAGGGAGGAAATTAGGATAGGGTTTATTGTTGCTCCTTAACCCTGCAACACCTTGGCATTTTACAACAGGCTTTCTCACTGGAAAGCTGCCAAGGAAAAGGGAAAGAAATACGGTTCATTAACATTATTAATAGATATAGTGAGTTTCAGATCAATGTCTCTTGTATCTGAAATCTTTCTGGCTAATCAGTCAAATGGAAGACTGTTTCTCCCTTCCCTCCCCCCCCCCCCCAAATTATGAGCTCTTTTGTTAATCAGGGGCAGGAGAAATCTCATCAAGTCTCCACATGTTGAGCTGAAATCAAACAAGAATCATCAAGCATGATTTCAAGGAAAGGGAAATGCCCAGAATTAAATCCATACCATGCTTTCATTCACTAACCTGCCATGATAACTGGACATTGCTTGAGGTGGATAGATGAGTATGGAGGGGATATTACACTGCTAATTTACTGCTAGGAAATTACATAAATGATTCTATTAAAATTATATCTAAAATAATAGTTAATAGTCTCTAAGTGGGCCCTTGAGAAGCACTTTTTCTGGGCATAGAGGATGGACTTGGTAATATACATTTTACATATTCAGATATTTTAGTTTTCTATATCTTTTTAATAAGGAATAAGTGATACTTTGCATATTTTCATTTATTATTGTTTTTTAAAGAGTTTTCTAGTTTTAATTTTAAACAGAAATGAGTAAAGCATTTTAAATATCTCTTAGAAATAAATGTAAAGGTAATTTTTAACTTACAGGACTAATTTTGTTCATGGAGGGGAGTGATTATGCCAAGGATAATGGGGAGGCATGTGATGAAAGTTGGCAGGCTGAACTATATTACAAATGAAAAATGCATAAGGAAGCTGTATAAAGCTTGATATTGGAAACACATGTGACCAGAAGGGGAAAAAAAAAAAAAAAGGTCTGTAAAATAAAGTGATAGCAATTGGACATCTAGAATGTATCACTGCTATCTTTACAAGGTCAATAGAAGAAATATCATTGAAGCACTGCTCAGGATCCTTTGTGGTGAATTTATAGGAAGGCATGGATAAAAGTTACCTGGGATGAATGGGCATGGAGAGATTGTTTTTGATAGCTGTCTTTTGTTCTTGGAGAGGACATATTAGAGTCAAGTTACCATGTCCAACTGTGACTGATCAGATCAATATGAGCTCATTAATGCTCTGCCACAGGTTGGACAAAAAGAGTCCATGTGAATATTTGGGGAAGATTCTCTAACTTATTGCATATCGTGTTACTTCTGAGCTAATGCAAGTCTGCTTTGCTCATAGAGCACAGACCCTTGTCTGATGAGGGCACTCCATTCTGGGTGGTCCTGTGCTAGTATTTACCATGTTGTCTAACCAATTCTAAAATTCTTGAGAGAGATCTTAGGAGTATCCTTGTATCACTTAATATGAGCTCTCCCCTTGGGTGAGTTTTCATAAAAGTGAAAAGCCCAATGAAGTTTTGCTCTATATGGAAGAATTGGAGTGCTTGGCAGTTTAATTTGAGAAAGGACCCCAGTATCTGGTATCTTATCCTGTTAGGTGATCTTCAGAATCTTCCTAAGACAGTTCATATGGAAAAGATTCAGTTTCCCTGCATGGCACTGGTATACTGCCCAGGTTTCACAAGCATACAACAATAAGGTCAACAAAACAGCTCTTATTATTATTATTATTATTATTATTATAGCTTTTTATTTACAAGTTATATGCATGGGTAATTTTTCAGCATTGACAATTGCCAAACTTTTTTTCTAATTTTTCCCCTCCTTCCCCCCACCCCCTCCCCCAGATGGCAGGTAGACCAATACATGTTAAATATGTTAAAGTATAAATTAAAAACAATTTAAGTATACATGTCCAAACAGTTATTTTGCTGTACAAAAAGAATCAGAGTTTGAAATTAGCCTGTGAAGGAAATCCAAAATTAAAGTGTTCAAAAATAGAGGGATCGGGAATTCTATGTAGTGGTTCACATTCATCTCCCAGAGTTCTTTCCCTGGGTGTAGCTGGTTCAGTTCATTACTGCTTTATTGGAAATGATTTGGTTCATCTCATTGCTGAAGAGGGCCAGGTCCATCAGAATTGATCTTCATATAGTATTGCTGTTGAAGTATATAATGATCTCCTGGTCCTGCTCATTTCACTCAGCATCAGTTCATGTAAGTCTCTCCAGGCCTTTCTGAAATCCTCCCGTTGGTCATTTCTTACCGAACAATAATATTCCATAACATTCATATACCACAATTTATTCAGTCATTCTCCAATTGATGGGCATCCACTCAGTTTCCAGTTTCTGGATACTACAAACAGGGCTGCCACAAACATTTTGGCACATACAGGTCCCTTTCCTTTCTTTAGTATCTCTTTGGGATATAAGCCCAGTAGAAACACTGCTGGATCAAAGGGGATGTACAGTTTGATAACTTTTTGAGCATAGTTCCAAATTGCTCTCCAGAATGGCTGGATGTATTCACAATTCCACCAACAATGTATCAGTGTCCCAGTTTTCCCACATCCTCTCCAACATTCTGTATTATCTTTCCCCATCATTCTAGCCAATCTGACAGGACACAACAGCTCTTGTAGGCTTTGTCTGTTGGTCAGTCTAATACACTCCTCTGCCACACTTTTCTTCAGAGCCTCTCAAACACTGAGCTAGCTCTGGCAATGCATGTGCCAACTTCATTATCACTCCAGATATGTCTGGAAAATATAATGCCAAAATAAGTGCACTTATTGTGCATTCCAAACTTCTCCAGATGCTGGAATCAGTGGTCCCACATATGGAAGGTATGGTGCTGGCTGATGGAGAAGCTTTGTGTTTTGGTGTTAATTATTAGGCCAACTTAATTAGGACATCAAGCTGAGAACTGACCCATGCTATTTTTTGCATCTCAACTTCGGAGACTGCATTGATTACACAATAATTTTCAAATAAATAAAAAAAAATCTCACACCAACACTTTCTCCACTTTGTCTTGTAGCCTTTTCAAGTTGCAGAATTTAGCAACAGTGCAGCAGATGATCTTGATGCTGTGTTTATCCTCACTGGAGGCATTTCATGACATGACTGAAAGTATCATTCTATAAAGCATGGGAGGAAACACACAGCCTTGGTTCACTCAAATACAATTGGGAAATCTCAAGAGCATCATCCATGGCTCAGAATCTGTACAACATGTATTGATGACAACCACATTTTGATATAATTTTCCATAAGTCCTCACAAATGAGAGTATCAAAGGCCTTGGTCAGATCTACAAATGTTGTGTCTTTTCTGCTCCTGACATTTTTCCTGGAATAGTCAGGCAGCAAATACTATCTTGACTGTTCTTCAACCCCTTCTGAAGTCACACTGGCTCTTAGGTAGATGACCTTTTAGGTTTAAGAATTAGCTTATTAAGGAGAATGCTGATAAGAATTTTGTGGGCAATGACTAAAAGAGAGACATTCCCTCTTGCAATTTTTGCAAGACAATCTATTCCCTTTACCTTTATGAAGACAGGAAATGGAGTCATTCTTGAATTCCTGGGGTATGACTTCCTCTTGCCATGTAATCCAGAAATTTTTAGTCAGTTTTTGTATGAGCAATGGATTCCTTGTAAATCTTAGCTGGAATAGAATCAGCACCAAATGCCCTGCCACCCCCTCCCCTCAGAAAGGAGTTGACATTTGAGCCATCTTATTCAGTTGGAACCTCAGCTAGAGAGGGATTGATTTCAACCTGACTAAATGGTCAATGGCTTCAGCATTGATTCATAACAGTCTGCTGAGAACACTATGGAAATGCTCAGCCCAACTCTCATAGATCAAGTACTTATAACTAATCAGTGTGCGTCCATTAGCATAGAGTAGTTCAGATACACCCAAGGTCTTTGGCCAATAAATAGCCTTAGTGCATCATAAAGACACTTTGGATTGTTACTAGCAGCATAAAGTTTCATCTGCCTTCTTACTGAACCAAGAATCCTGCATCTCTCTCTAAGTTTTGCTTTTCATGGAATTGAGCATTGTTTTCTTAGAGATGGATGAACTATCCTCCTAGTACACACTGTGGAGTTCTCACTTTTTATGTAGCAGCTTTTGAGGCTCACCATCATTTTCATCACACCAGCCTTGATGTTTGTGAGGGTTCTGACTCAGATGAACAAACTCAGTCCTGTAAATCAGATTTCTGAAAGCTGCCCATTCCTTTTCTGTCCCACTGTTCCAATTGTGTGTTGGCTCAATTTATCCTCCAAATAAGCAACAAACTGTTCCTTCTCAGAAAAGTGCTTTCATCTGTTGATATTGATTCTTCTGGTAGGTTTTTTTTTTTTTGATGAGGGGAATGTCACTTTTTTGAATGTGAATATTCAGCTTAGAGAGGATAAATATATGATCCATCTAGCACTGCACCACATATTGCCTTTCCATTCTCCTATCTTGTTTGTCTGTTTTCTTTACAATTACATAGTCTATTAAATGCCAATGTTTGTTTTGAAGGTGAATTCATGAAATTTTATTTATTTTAGGTAGAATGTGGTGGAAGACAACATTGCTGATGGGAATGTCAGAGATGCAGAAGTCTTCAGTGGTAAGTGACCTGAAAGTTGCTGTTTCTAACTCCATTCCTCCCAAGGGTTCCCATGTCTGCTACTCTGTACCTATTCTGGCATTAAAGTCACCTAAAATTGTATTGCTTGTTCTCCTTGTTTCCCATATATTTTCCATCCAATGGAGTTCTATCCCAGCAGCTCTAGCTTTGGTTTTATTTCTGTATTCAGCATAATTTGGTGTCTTTGTTGTTTGCTTAGGTTGGGAAAAATTGTCAGTTTAGCTGAAGGAGGATCATCAACCATTGATGAAAAAAGGTTCTTCAAGCCTTCACTAGTGTTTTCTTTGATCTCATCAGGGTTCATCATGGTAGGAGGATAGATACTGTTGATGATGACATGTGGTTTTTCTGCAAGGAACATTGCATTGTCATGAACCTGTCATTCATTTTTTTTTTGGTTAGGCATCCAAGTTTGTTGACTAGATTAGTTTACAATTAGCATTGTAAAACCTATGCTAGCTTTATAACACTCCCTTTCGCTGTAGTCACTCTAGAAAAATATGCATCGAACTCCCACTTCAGCTGGCTGGCCTTTATTTGCCAGCCTTGTTTCACTTAGGTCTGCTATTTGGATGTGATACCTATTGAGTTCTCTTACAAGAGCTGTTCATCTTTCAGATTTACTGGATTTTGTATTGTCTAGAACTGTGTGCACATTTCATGTAGCAATGGCATGGGGAAGCATCTTTGAAGAAATTTTTGTATGTTTTTTTCTTTTGTACTTTGAGAGCAAGTTGGGATGCCTGCATGCTGTGGTATTCAGGCCAGGTTTAGTAAGCAGAAAATTTTGAGGGTGCTTTTTCTATCTCCTTTCTCATACCCAGATTGCTGAATCCTACAGCTACTTCCTTTTTTGTTTGTTTTACTGAAGCAATTGGGATTAAATGACTTGCCCAGGGTCACACAGCTAGGAAGTGTTAAGTGTCTGAGGCCAGATTTGAATTCAGATCCTCCTGACTTCAGGGCTGGTGATCTAACCACTATGCCACTAGGCTGCCCCATACAGCTGCTTCCAATGAGAAGAAGACTCCATGATCTGGGTCTCCTGTGAGCAAAGTTGTGACTATATCTCCCAGTGTATTTGCACCTACTGCTTCATCACTCACCAGTTTCTATTGGATAGAAATAGAAAATGGATAGTTAGAAATGGTAAAATGGCATCATGATATCTTTTGATTTATGCATACATTGGATTTAAATGAGGCAGAGTTGTATACAGTTATTGTCTGCATTCTATTTTCCAGTCATCACTGTCCAGTGGAAGAACAAAGCCAAGATAATTAGTGGTGGCTGGAACTGCAGTGGATGACTGCGATACTTTCTATGTCCAGTGCTCTATACTATTGGCTTCAGCTGCCTTTATAGCCATTGGAACATACTCTTCTGATATTGTTCCCATCTGCCTATGGGAGTAGAGACCCCCCTAGCTCACTGTTTGACATCCCCTAGTTACCCTTAACTTGGATTAATCAGTCTGCCCGAATGATTTACCCAAGGGTAGCCACTGTGTATACTACAGCTTCTTGGAAATACAGGTGAGAATAGGTAGATCAGGTGGACTCCAAAGGTGAAAAACAACCTTGAAAAGGGCTCAGCAGCCCTTGGAGCAGAGGTACTAATCTTCCCTGGACACACTCCACCCCTCAGAGATTCTGAAAGGTATCATTGGAGAGAGTTCCCACCTTGATGAAATGACAGAACCATAACTACTAAAGTGAGGGAAGATCTTTGAAGTTGGAGGTCTTTGCCAGAATAAAATTTCATTCTGTGTAGATAGGACTTTTCTTAATGCATTAGTTTATCCCTTAATATTTGTTAAAATCCTGGCAAATTTGTTGCCATTAGGTTTAAATGACCTAACCCAATAAGCTCCCAGAAAGATCTTTGTGAGAATAACCAATTTTTTTTAAAAGTGTTTTTTGCCTTAGTAACTAGGACAGTACCTGACACATATTAGATGCTTAATAAAGGTTGAAATAAATGCCCAAATCAACATGACAATTTGCATAATATTAACAATAAAAAGAACAAAAAAAAGAGAGAGAGAGAGAGATGGATTACTCATCTTTAGCATAAGTGCTCCTGGGAACCAATGTAAAAGTGACTTGAATATATCTAATTATAGCAGCTTTATCTGCAATGGCATTAATGCATTAATGTCTTCCTTGACTCAGGCTTAGAATTTCAAAGTTGTGAAATACATAGAAAAACCTGAAGATGTTCACATGCCCTTATTATTCCTTCACCTAGAAGCTTGCTGTTCTTGGACTAGGGATTAGCATATTTCATATCTTATCCATCCAATGGCGCTCTATCCCAGTTGTTCAAAGCTTTGGTTTTATTTCTGCATTCAGCACAATTTGGTGTCTTTGTTGTTTTTGTAGGTTGAGAAAGGTTGTCAGTTTATCTGAAGGAAGATGGTAACTCATCAAAATGCAAAAGCTGACTGTGCTTCCCTACTCCCAACCCACATCCTTTCCCCAGGTTTTTGCTCATGCCTATTAAATACAGGATCAATGACTCTTTCAAATTCTAGGGACTTCATGCTTCAGAGCTACCCTGAAGTTGCCTCAGTGTCTATTCTAACTAAGCAATAGAAACAGATGTTTTATGTAGCTCTCCATCAGATGTCACATTATTTCCATAACAGCCATTGTACCATGAGGTAAGAAGAACACTAAAATTAGATTTTTTTAATTTGAAAGGAAAGAATTTTTGACAGTAAATATACTGTACAAGTCACAAAAGCAGAACAGAAAAGGGCATCATCTTTTAGTAAGTCTTGTGCAATGTCTATCATTGCTGGCATACTACAGATTAACTGGGAGGGTAATTATAATAAAATCTTGGCTTTGTTCTTTCATTTATAAGAGGGAAGCCAACAAATTTAGCATTGTGTGACAAGAACAAAAAGAGGGGTGCCAGTTCTCTACTTAAAATGGGGTTAAATGGTATCTAAGCAAGATGAAAAGCTTTAGAATAAGGCCCTACACATATTAGATAGATGCCGTGCATGATATCTATTGTAAAAAAAAAAAAAATATGGATACAAGTAGTTCAGAATGGGAATGAATGGAAATATAAATGAGAAAAAAATTATTGAACACTATATGCAAAGCATGTTATCAAACTCAGCGGACACAAATAGAAAAGTATACAGTCCCTAATCTTAAGGAAATCATATTCTAGTGGAAGAGACATCACATTTAGGCTGCAAGCCAAATGGAAAGGATCCATTGTTCTTATAGATTTCAATAGCAGAATGGTTATATATCATCTTTAATGCCGTTTTCACTAATAAAATTATATCAGTTTTCATGTTGAATCATAATACAGCTCTAAGGATTTTAGAGGCAAGGATACAAAAACATTTGCCAGGCCAAATAGCAATAAGGGTGCTTCCCAAAATAACAGTTTTATAAAAAGAATAAGGGGTTGGACTGATGATTTAGGGAATGCCTTCATTCCCAAAGGTATTTGGGCTTTTCTACCAATTTGTGGCAGTTAGTGAGCAGTTGGAATTGGTAGTGGGAGGAAGGCAAGCCCTTATTCCACAGTGATTTCTTCCTCAATAACATCTGCAGTCTTGAGCTGGAAGCAGAGTCTGTATTATGCAGGGCATTGCTATCATGGTGCTTTATTGTTTTATTATTATGAAGTAGCTGGTGGTACAGTGTTTAGAATACTGTGCCTAGAGTTAGGAAAAACTGAGTTTTAGTCCATCTCAGTCACTTACTAGCAGGCTAATCTTAGGCAAATGATTCCTTTGCCTCATGTACTTCAATTGGCAAATGTAGCTAGTATCAGCACCTAACTTTCAGGGTTGATGTATTAAACGGGATAATGCACTTTTCAAAAGTGTTTATCAATGTGCCTGGCACATGGTAGGTGTGATATAAATGCCTATTCCCTTCCCTTCCCTCACCTTTTCTTTTTAGACAGATTAACTGAATAGGTCAGAGGGGTGTGATGTTATTGTTGGAAAGAATGCCAGCAATGTTATTACAGAGACATCTCAGTGTGAGTTATAAGTGAGGAGCCTAAAAGTAACAGGTAGTCATATAAGATGAATTTTTTTTCTCAGGGAGGGATTATAAATGTTTTTTTTTTTTCCAAGCAATCAGAATACAGATGGATTCCACTGTAAAATCTAGCTTTACCTTGACCCCTGAGTTGAGAAAATAAGGGAGAAAAAGTATATCCAGGATAAAAATAAAATAAGATAGCAAATAAATAAAGGAATGAATAATTGATAAGAGGCTCAAAGAAAATACTTTCCATTCAGACCTAAATAAAATTGTATCCTAGTTTTATGGAAAGTTCTCTCAGGTGACTGATGTCTGCCTAGAATAGGTCTCAGGTAACCAATTTTCTGATGTTAATTTCAAACTTCATTCCTCAATTCATAGTGTGAGGTCTCTTGAGAGTGGGGAGATGATCGTGGACTTGCAAAAGTGACTAACTCTAGCAGAAATCAGTTGCTGGAAACCCCAATAAATATGGGAGAGCTTTGCTTGTAGATCGAACTTTATACCTGCCTCCTGAAAAATAGCTTAGTTTGGGGACTTATCATTGATTTGGTTGCAGGATAACACATGTATTCATTGTAGCAATTCTTAAAGATCATAGCTTGAATTTTAGAGTAGTTTTCATCTGTGTGTCTCTGGCCACAGATGTATTGAGGAAAATACTGTCAATCAGCTTATCAATGAATATTAATTAAATTCTTTCCCTGTGTCAGATTTTGTGCTAGGCCCTAGAGATACAAATTCAAAGGATAAACAATCTTTCCTTTCACATTTTAAAAGGGAAGGCAAGTCATGTCAAAATGGCAAAAATCACAGAACCCCGAGACACTGAAATCATTTGAAAAAGTATGTGATTTATAGAGTCCAAAATTTTTTTTCTCCTATATTTATTTTTGGAACATTTTAATTTCTAGATAATTCCTTCATGAAAATATTTCTTATATGAAACCATTTTTTCCATAACATCTTATATCAGGTTATTCTATAGGATCCTTTGAATTAATTTGAAAGTTAGTGTTAAGTCAGTAATAGAAAACATTATGGAGTGTGACTCCAACTGACATTTATTAGGTACCTACTAGTTACAAAGAACTATGATAAATCTTGGGAATCCAAGATGAAATAAAAATGAATAAAAAGAAAACACATTAAAACTTACCTTTTTTGGGGTATCATAGCATGTAAACCAATTATATATATATATGTATATGACTTTGAAAAGAAAAATAATATTTGCAACAAGAAAGTTTAGGAGAAACTATATCTATGGTTTTATAAAAAGCGAATGAAATCCAATCCTTTGAGCTAATGCCACTCATTTAAAAAGTATAATTTATAGAATAGTTCCCCACACTCCATTTTTAATTTAACCCAGTGGTAGTTCACATCTTCAGTACATTAAGGGCCTGAACATTGTTTTAAAAACACTTTTTTTTTCTAAATTAAAAAAAAAATAGTGTCAACTAGCCAAACAATTTCTCGTTTGTACAGCTTCACCTCAATAGATCTAACTTATTTTTCAGCACTTAGGAACCAAACAATGTATAAATCACCAGTTAAAAAACCAATATTGCCAAACTGAGAGACTTGGTTCTTTTGTAGCCTGACAGTTTAATTTGTTTCAATGCAATGCAATAATTTCTCATAAAACTCACATAACTGAAAACTATATTTGTGTAGCATTCACCTCCTGATCAATATTGAATTACCTTGAATGAAGCCAGGGACAACACAATATAAGCCTTGCATTCCATTCTGATCAGGGTAAAGTTTTCTTGTTTGCAAGTGCATCAGTTCATATCTTGAAGGTCAACATTGGCTTCAGCCATTTAAAATATAGTCTTTTTAGATAGATGAGTTGTCTTTCATTTTCAAAGTTGCCAGTTGTTATCTCCATGTGCAGAAGTAGCTGAAAGACCAAAATGGGATCAAGTAGTGATTTTCCATACCAGTTATTATAAAAGTGCCCTTGAACAATGGCTTGTAGCCATTATATAAATTGAAAACCATTGTTAGAGTGTCTGTGGTTTAAAAAAAAGAACATCTTTGTTTATTACTGGTAGCTATCCACAAAAAGCAACTGCTTTACTTCAGGTTTCTCTTTCTTGTTAACTTTTAGATGACCACAAGGAATAGTGTTCTGGATTTAGAGTCAGGGAAGTCAAGAGAAAAAGGGCAAGTTCTAAGTTATATATGTGTGACCCTGGGAAAGGCAATTAGTTATCCCAGTTGCTTTTGCCTTTCCTGCAACATTGTAAAGTTTAATTTCTTAATCTTCAACTCCAAATTCATGATTCTATTCAAAACATTTCAAATATTTTCTCAATTAACAAGGATTAATTTTCTCTCCCTTCCACCACTTTCTAAAAACAAAACAAATCAAATATATATAATATAATTAAATATTATAAAATTATTATAAGATCATATATAATAATGTATATATAGTTATCTGTAATTCTTATAATTATAAAACAATTATATGATAATATATAATATACTTATTATATTATAGCAAAACAAGTTATCTTATTAGCTGTAACCAAAAATATTTGTCATACTGACAATTTCATCCATCACCATTGTATTCAGGAAATCAGTAGTTTTCTCCTTTTTTTTTTTTTACAATGTTGTTATTATAGTATAAATTATTTTACTGGTTCTGCTTAATTCATTTATAAATTCTTCCAAGTTTCTCTCAAGCTTTCTCCTTCATCATTTGTAAGTTATGGGAGCAAGAAGATAACATCTTTTTAGACCTATGGATTTAGAAAGAGCATAGGACAAAATAAGGTGTAGAGAGAATTGCATGAGTTAAAACTGGACAATTTTGATTACATGATGTTTTATAAATTTCTTGTACAACAAAACCAGCATAGTTTACCCCATAAGGGAAATGGTTATTTGGGGGAAAATCATTACAACAAGTTTCTCTTATAAAGGTTTTATTTCTAAGACATGTAAGTGATATTCAAAGATGTAGGAATATGAATTATTCCCCATTTGATAGGTGGTCAAAGGATATGATAAGGCAGTTATCAGGGGAAGAAATATAAACTATAACTACAAAAAATAAATGTTATAATATTTAATTAGAAATGTTTTCCAGATGAATGAAAGCATGTTATGACGCAAAATTTTCTTAAGACCTTTTTATATTTAAGGAACCAATTTAGGTAACAAAGAGAAATGTGAAGAAGTCAATGGAACTTATTTTGTACATGTAACTTCATTCTATTTGTCCAGAGGCATATTTTTGAAATTACAACTGGGGATTATATAAGATATTTCCCCTCTTAATTCCCATTCTATTCATTTTTCTCTTAATGTCTTAATAATGTCGTAAGGTTGGAATAAACTCCTCACTCCATTGCTGCCTATTGAAATATTTCTTCTTTCAAAATTTGCCTCAGATATCTCTTCTCTGATTCTTTCAATTAAAACGGATCCATCCCTCTTGAAAACTCTTGAAAAAGCACTTTGAAAAGGCCTATCCTTTGGACTCATCACATTTTTCTTTTGTATAGGTACTTATATTCATATTATCCCTTTTATTAGAATAAAAATTTCTTAAGAATAGATATGTACTTTATTATATCTTTATATTCTCTGTCTTCAACATCATTGATTCTCTTCTGTATATTTTTCCATTTTGAAAAATTAAATTTTTCCAGTAATTGTTTTCATATATATGTGTGTATATGTGTGTGTATGTGTGTGTAAGAGATAGAGAGAAGAGAGAGAAGGGGGGGTGGAGGGAGGGAGGGAGAGAGATCCTTTTCTCCAGGTTTATCTTTGAGAACTTTTTTCTTCAGTCAAGCTTTTGTCTTTCTTTCTTTCTTTCTTTCTTTTTTTTTTTTTTTCACACAGCTAGGAAGTATTAAGTATCTAAGATCAGATTTGAACACAGGTCCCCCTGACTTCAGGGATAATGCTCTATCCACTGCACCATCTAGGTGCTCCCAAGCTTTTGTCTTTTTTCTCCAAACTTTCATAACTCTTGTGCATAGTTCTCATTTCTTTTCCCCATTTTTCTTCTATCTTTTAAGATACTTTTTGAATATTAAGAACATATCCCCTTTGAGGCTTCAGCTTTTACCTTTTCTGTCCTCTTCTGGGTTTGTGTTATGATCTTTTCTGTCTCCATAACTCTTTATAGTCAGAATTCTTTTTGCTTTTTTGCTCTTTTTTAAGGTCTGCTTTTAGGGGCACAGAGGAGATTGTAATGGGCTTGTACTGCAGGTTGTCAGGGCTTTTCATTGACTGCACTGGGGCTGATGATGCTTCAAGCTTCCCCACTGCACTGGGTGAACTTGGCCTAGTCTCAGTTGTTATGCTGGCCTTCCAGGACTCACGATTTGCCTTGTGTAGTTGCATTGATGGTCTGCTGATCTACTGGCCTTTTGAGACAAAACAGAAGAGCCAGTGCTGATTTATTTTGGCTAAGAGCTTCCTGCTAGATTCTGAGTATCATGGGGCTTCCCTGTGCTGTGTTTTCTCTCACTGTACCTGCAATAGGCAATATCCCCCTTCCCAGTTGAGACAGCCTTTTCTTGAAGTCCTTCCAAGATCTTTTTAGGCTGGAAAATTATTGCATTCTGATATTTGTGAGTTCTGTCATTCCAAAATTCATTCAGAGACTTGATCCTAGTATTGGTTCTGAGGGAATCTGGGGAGAGCTCTGGCAATGTCCTGTCTTTTCTCCTCCATCTTTGCTCTGTCCCAATATTGTCGATTCTCAAGAAAATAGTTGAGTGGAATTATAGGTTAGTATGCAAGAGATCATGTATAGGAAAAAAAAAGGGAAAAAAAACCCCACAAACAAACAAGCAAATAAAACAACTATTATCTTGAAGGTAAAGTCAAGCCAGTAAAAGCTTTTAGCATAACCCCTTCACAAAGATCTAAACAAAGTATCAGACTGTGTCCTCTTAGGTAAATCCAAGAAAAAGTTAACTTGTGTCTTTTTCTCAGCCTCTGTTGGCAATAGGGAGATGGACAAAGTTCTAAGAACACTGATACATCACTTTCTAGAATTGAAAAAAGATGTAGACTATCTCAAGGCAATAAAATATCCAAGAATCACACTAGGTTACCTCAACCTTATTCATGGACTGGTACAAACTTGTAGCTTTGTTATGCATTGCTCCATTCCAAATCATCGATCTTGGGAAGACTGATGGGGATTTAGTGAAAATGAGTACGATTTAATTTTGGAATCTCAGCTGTGTCCTGAATAAAGAGCAAGTTCAGAAGTAAGTGGTAGCTATGTGACTCTAATCCCAGGAAAAGAAATGGATCTTGCCTTCGACTTCTAACCTAGTCATCAGCCTGCAGTGGAAAAAATCAAGGAAGGATCCCAATACCAAATAGGAATTTTGATAGTTCTTTGCATGGAACGTGAATATTTTCCAAGATGGCTAATACTAATTGAATTTGGTAGCTCTCCACTGTAAATCCCAAGCCAGTACAGGCTTCTGTAGTGTAGCATAGACTCAAATCTTAGATAAACAAACAAACAAACAAACAAACAAACAAACAAAAAAAAAAAAAAAAAACTATGGGGCTTAGAGGAAGAATGCAGTGATCAAACTTTTGCCCTGAATGGTATTGGTTTTGAAGAACTCACAGCTTGCAGGATCCTAAGTTGTACCTGAATTCTTAGATTAACACAATACTCCAGACCCAAAGAAGCAGCAGATGTATCCAAAAATACAAAAGCACAATGTAGATTTTCATTTCAGAAATGAACAAAAACCAGTCATCACATAAAATCCAAACTCAGACAGTCTGGAAGATTGAGCAAGCAAAAATATATAACATAAAGAGTTATTATGGTGAAAGTTATTCAAGATATAAACCCAGAAGAAAAGACTAACCATGAAACATTTCTAGGCAAATCCTTATAATGCAGCAGCAGCAGCAATAATGCTTTACATGAGTACATCCAAAATTCCTAGAAGAAATAAAATTTTAAAAATGTAAAAGTGAATAAGAAATAAAGTGTGTATCAGACTTAAAAATGGTAGGAAAAAATAATTAAATCAATCTCAATAAATTTGTAGGATGAAAATAAACCCAAATATATCATCAACTTTTCTGAATTTTACCCACAAACTCTAGCAGGAAAAGATATAAAAATAAATTTTACTTGATAGTATTATGCAAAATATACTTTGGAGTCTACCATTAAAACATGCACAGGAACTATATGGACACAATTATAAAACATATTCTTGACAAATGAAGACAACTAAGCAATTGGAGAAATATGAATGGGTGATTAGACCTAGTATAATATCATGGCAATGTTAAATTAATGGTTGAGAAATTAACTTATTTACTGTCATAAAAATCAAATTATTAAAAGATTATTTTATGAAACTAGAAAAATTCTATATTTCATTCACAAGAATAAAATAGCAAGAATATAAAAATATTAATGAAAAATAAAAAATGGAAAAAGAGCCTACAGTATAAAGTTTTAGAATAAACTATAAACATGCTGCTATTCTTCAATCATATCTGATTTTTCGTGATCCCGCTGACCACAGTACACCACACTCTTGTTCTCCACTATATCTTGATCCTGTGCAAGCTCATGTTTGTTGCTTTTATGAAACCATCTATCCCCTCATTCTCTGCTATTTCTTTCTCTTTTTTGCTTTTAATCTTTCCCAACATAAAAGGAATTTTCCAATGAATTTTGTCTTCTCATTATATAACTAAAGTATATAAATTTCAGTTTCAGTACTTGTTTTTCAAATAAGTAGACCAAATCAGTTTTTTTTTTAAATACTGTTGAATCTGGTGTGTCCAATGGACTCTCAAAAGTCTTCTCTAATACAATATGAAAGCATTAAATCTTTTAAACTCTGCATTCTCTTTGACCCAATCAAATCACTCTACACAGAGATGAAAGGAAGAAGAAAATTATCCATATATTAGAATATTTATTATAGCTCTTTTTGTGGTGGCAAAGAATTGGTAACTGATAGCATATCAATTATTACAGGAATGACTTGACAAATTGTAATGAAATATTACAATACTACCAAAATTAAAGAGAATGATTTTAGAGAAATATGTGAGGATTTGTATCACCCAAGGCAGAATAAAATGGATAGAATCAAAAGAACAATTTAAACAAAATCAGCAATATTGTAAATTTAGGAAATCTGATCAACATAATCATCAATCACAATCTAAGATAATTCAAAATGAAACATACTACTTACCTTCTAATAAGAGGACTTAGTACAGAGGGAGATATGATGCTAATGATATGATACATGGCCAGTATAGGAAATAATTTTGTTTCTACATATATGTTTGTAACAGAAATTTTGTTTTTCTTCATTTCTTAGCTGGGGCAGGAGAGTGGAAGAAAATGCAGGTCTGAAAATAGAATACAATATAAATAAAAATTATAATATTAGCTTCTTTAGTCTATTTTGTATCCAGACACCTCACCATCCTGATACAATTTCTCTATATACATGGTAGATGTGGAGGTGGCAAATTTTAGAAATGAATTAGTTCTTCTTTCACCCTTAAATTTAATTTTTCATTTGTTATACACTTGCGCAAAATTTAGAGTTTCCATTTCCTTAATATCTATTCTCTTCTCCCGTCTCAGTGCCCTGTTATTGTGTTTCTGATCCCTCATTCCACAGAAGTCTCTTAAAAGTCATGAAACATTTTTAGATGATAGATCAAGAGTGTCTTCTTATATTTTCTCCTTCTAAACTCTCTATAGTTTTTGAATCTGTAAACCATCTTTCTTTCTGAATATGTGATATTTTTCAATCATCTTTGATATCAAGAAAGTTTATCATATTTGTTTGTTGGCTGATACTACTAACTTCTGATGAATAACCTAGGGTCAATGCATGAATAAAGGAATTAGGTCCCTCTTTGAAACAGTAGGAAGTTATGGCATGATGTGGTCATGTGGTCAAGTTAGAACTGGAAAGGCCTGATGAATAACCTAGGGTCAATGCATGAATAAAGGAATTAGGTCCCTCTTTGAAACAGTAGGAAGTTATGGCATGATGTGGTCATGTGGTCAAGTTAGAACTGGAAAGGCCAAGGAGGTGGCATAGAAGAGCATATTTGAGGTCTAAAACAATTGAAATTTAGATTTAAGATGGAGAAAGCAATCCTTACATGAGATTGCTATACAGTGTCACATTTTAGAAGTGCAACCCAGGCCTTGCTTGGTAGCCTTCTCATTTCAGGTGTTAACAAACCTATATTATCCTGTGATGTCTGCCTCAAAAGGGTATATGTTCACAAAATTCAAAGTTTTGAAAGACCATAAAGGTCATCTGGTTTAATTCACACATCAAGAAGAAACCTTTCTGTAACATACTTGATAAGGAGATTATTCATTTCTTGTTTAAAAGAAGTCTAATGATGAAAGACCCATTATTTGTAAAGATAACTTCTTCCATATTTATCTTATTCCAATTAGAATTTGTCTAAGTTAGATGCAGTAAGCCACACACATTGTCCTCTTAATAGACAGAAGCCCTTTTAGGCTTCTGGGGACTTTGGATTTATCACTGTCCAATTCACTTATTTGAGGAAAAGTCTAAGATTCCTTTGGTGGCACATTTGCCTGAGGCTTAAATATCTAGTTATCTATGTAATCATTTGGCCCAGTTAAAATACATGTGTTTGCAAAAAGCCTTAAGGAACATGTCAAATGCTGCAAATTTTAATGGCATATGCTGCAGAAACATCAGAGGACAAAAACTAGAAAATGCAATATTACTTGGCCATTAAGAGGCGATTGGAAACCTTTTAAAAATCAATTTAATGGTTTAATATTTATATTGATGTATTTTCTCTCCCTCTAACATCTTCCCACAACTGAACAACTACCAAAAAAAAAAAGCCTCAAAAAATATGCATAGTTAAGGGAAACAGATTCCATACAATTCATCTATTAAAAATAATTTTCATTCTGCAAATTTAGTATAAAAGTGTCTGTGAGGTGGTGAACAGCAAACTTCATTATTATTTTCTTTAAATTATGATTGTCATTTTCCATTTCACAAGCATTTTTTTAATTTGCACTTTTTCTAATCATTGAATTTGGCTTTCATTCAATGATTACTAATAGCCCCCAACTCAGGAGTCTCTGATTCCTTTAATGGCTCTAAAAGGGTCTAAATAGCAGTTTTTTTCTGTTCTGGCCAGAAACTCTGAGAGATGTCCCCTCTTAGACTGATATTGTTGTGATGAAAAATTGTCATTATTTGTCTTGTCTTTCACTCAGCCCTTAGTAGAGTAGGACAAACAAGAATAGTGATCTGAAACAGTTTTTTCCTATATGGTTTTTCTACATAATTGTAAACTTTCCATAGCTACCTATTAATATCCTTTATCAATTTAATCTATTTGCGAGTAGCCATTGGAAGATGTTTAAGGGGGAACAGTGTCTATTTAGAAATAGGAAAAGAATTGAGTAAGAAGGAGATATATAATAAGAAACAGTGAGTAAACGACTCAAGAGTTGTTTGTAAACAAGAAACTGCCTAGATGCAGTCTCTTTAAAGGTGAGCAAAAGCAAGTCAAGGATGATTTTAGGATAGCTTATTTTTCAGAGAGAGAATTATAGTGGTATGATAATATGGGTATATTTTAAGATGGAATCATTCCCTTTGGTTAGACTTGTTGTCTTAATAAAATCAGAGACTATTTACTTGCCATTTTCAGCGAAAATGGGAATGTATAACAAATAGTTTGAGAAGATTAGAAAACAGTTTAGGGAAAAGAAAAACATTGTGCTAAACGAAATCAACATATCCAAAATTAGAAGCAAAGCAGAAAACTGATTTTTTTTAAAATAGAAAAGTAACTCTGAGAAGTTTTATCTCTCAAATATATATAGAACTGAGGCAAATTTATACGAATAAAAATCTGATGTCACTTGATAAATGATCAAAGGATATGAACAATAGTTTTCAGATGAAGGAATCCAGTTATTTATATTCATATGAAAAGTGCTCTGACTCACTATTGATTAGAGAAATGCACATTAAAGCAACCCTTGGGTATTCCCTCATACCCATTGGTTAATGTGACAAAAAGAGGAAATGATAAATGCTAGAGAAGATAAGGGGAAACTAGGAAACTAATACACTGTTAGTAGAGTTGGAAACTGATAGAACTATGCTAGAGACCATTTTGGAATTATGTCCAAATCTCTACAAAGCTGTGCATACTCTTTGATCCATCAATACTACAGCTAGGTCTGTATCACAAAAAAGATAAAAAAAAAGGAGGAGGGAGAACATATTTGTGCCAAAATGTTCATAGTAACTCCATTTATGATGACTAAGAATTTCAAATTAAGGGGATGGCTATCAACTGGGGAATGACTAAACAAGGTGTGGTATATGATTGTAATGAAATCTTATGTGCTACAAGAAAGGACAAGTAGGATGATTTCAGAAAAAGAAAAAAAAATATGAAAAGACTTACATGGACAGATGCAAAGTAAAATGAGTGGAACCTGGAAAACACTGTACATAGTAACAATAATATTGACTGATGAAAAACTGAATGACTTAGCTATTTGCAGCAATAATGCCATGGAACCATGATGAAAAATGTTATTTTCTCCAGAGAAAGAACTAATGATGTCTTAATACATACCCAGGCGTTTTCTTTCTTTCTTTTCTGAAGGCCATCAGAATTGGTATCTTATAATTTTGCTGTTACTGTGAGCAATGTTCTCCAGGTTCTACTCACTTCATTTAGCATCCGTTCATGTAAATATCTCCAGGCCTCTCTGAAATCATCCTCCTGATTGTTTCTTATAAAACAATAATGTTCTATAACATTCATATACCATAACTTATTTAGCCATTCTCCAACTGATGGGCATCCACTCAGTTTCCAGTGTCTTGCCACTACAAAAAGAGCTGCTACAAACATTTTTGGACATATAGGTCCTTTTCCTTTTTAAAAAAAAAAATATTTCATTGGGATATAGGCCCAGTAGAGACACTGCTAGATCAAACGGTATGCACAGTTTGATAGTTCTTAGGGCATAGTTCCTAATTGTGCTCCAGAGTGGATTAGTTCACAAATCCAGGAATAATATAGTATATTTGTGTCCCAGTTTTCCCACTTGCCCTCAAACATACATTATTATCTTTTCCTGTTTTTTAGACAATCTGAGAAATGTATAGTGCAAACTCAATTGTCTTAATTACTTTGTCTCTTATCTATAATGATTTAGAGCATTTTTTCATATGACTATAAATAGTTTTAATTTCTTCATCTGAAAATTATCTGTTCATATCCTTTGACCATTTATCAATTAAAGAATGGCTTGTATTCTTGTAAATTTGAGTCCATTCTCCATGTATTCTAGAAATGAGACCTTTATCAGAATCCTTGGCTGTAAAAAATTTCCCCAGTTTATTGTTTCCCTTCTAATCTTGTCTTTCCCTCATTTGTACAAAACATTTTTAATGTAACATAATCAAACCTATCCATTTTGCATTCTATAATGTGCTCTTGTTCTTCTTTGGCCACACATTTCTTCCCTCTTAACAGATCTGAGAGTAGAGGATGCTTTGTTCTTCTAATTTGCTTATAGTATCATTCTTTATGTTTAAATCATAAACTCATTTCAACCTTATCTTGGTATAGGGTGTTAGGTGTGTTTTAATGCCAAGTTTCTGCCATATAAATTTCCAATTTTCCCAGCAAGTTTTGTCAAATTGTGAGTTCTTATCCTAGAAGTTGGGATCTTTGGATTTATCAAACACTATATTACTATAGTAATTGATATTAGTGTCTTGTGAACCTAATCCATTCCACAGATGTACTACTCTATTTCTAGGCTGATACCAAACAGTTTGGATGATTGATATTTTATAATATAGTTTTAGGTCTGGTACAACTATTTTGTCTAGAGCTTTGCATCTCCCTCCCAATGTGTTTTAGCCTTACAAAGTACTTAAGAAACATTTGTTGAATTGAATGATTTTCATTTAGTGCCACTTCCCTCAAATGTTATGCTCTAGTATTTTCCTGGGTAATTTATCTGGAATATTTTTCTTCAATCAATCAACAATCATTTATTAAGTATATAGCAGACATTTTGCTAAGCAGGGGGGATAGAAAAAGAAGCCAAAGGCCTTACACACAAGCAGCTTACAATCTGATTGTAGGCACTGCTGCTTTTCTGCCTTTCCCCCATTTTTGATCTTCCCTAATTTAGTTTATCTATCTCTATTTCCCATTCCTGAATTCTTTACAGTGAAATATTGTTTACACCCATGGATGAAGTTTTAACAAAGACAGGCTCAGATGTGGCTAAAATGCAAAATTATTGTTATTTTTATGATTCCCCACTAAATGTGTAATCAAAGAAGAAAATCAGTTCCATCTCCAATGCATCTTTTCAGAATTTGATGGGAAGCTGTTATTCAAATGAGAGTTTAATAACTCTGCACTTAGGTTTTCAGGTAATATAATTGTATGCAGATATTTTGCTTAATAGGAAAAGACATGAACAGTGTTTGTGAAAAGGTTTATTTCCTGTCTTTATGTCATTTTCCAAAACAGCCTCCAGGCAGAGCTTAGAGGTGCTTTTAGACACATAAAAAGAATAATAATTTCCTCTTTTGGATCACAAAAGGATATGAAATTTTAATTGTGTGTGTGTGTGTGTGTGTGTGTGTGTGTGTGTGTGTGTGTGTGTGTGTTTCTGGGCTAATTTCATTCAGATACAATAGATAACAAATCCTTCTTTTGTCCATCTGGGAGCAGCAGGAATTTGGGGAAAGGAGTCAGTGGATTTATTTAAGATGTAGCCTGGAAGAGTGGAGTGAAGGTAAGCTTTGGAATGGTGATATCTTGATTTAGATCCTCTCTTTTGCATAAGCTATGTGACTTCTATGTTTGATTCAACTTGCTAAAACTATAGGTTATTGTTTTGTGACAGTTGTCTGGCATAAAGGACTTCCTCCTGCAAGGCTGTAGGGTTCCCTTCTTTATCCATTCTTTCTATAGCTGGGCTTACAGTGCCATATTCCCCCACTGTAGACACATCTGTCAAGAGGTTAAGTCCTTATAGACCACCTAGTGTATGGCTAAGAGAGGGCTCATAGGCTATCCAATGATGTCTGGGTTACAAACCTGATAATGACTTTGAATGCTCAGAATAACCCATAAAAATACATTAAATACATAAAAATGGGAATCAGTTCAATGAAAAGCTTGTAAATGAGAGAAGGGAGAAAGGAGGGAGGAAGGAAGATAGAAAATGAGAACCTACAGACAACTCAGTCATATCCAATAATGTGAAATATAATTCATGTTATGGTAATTCTATGTTGGGGAACACTGACATAAAGGTCCATTTAGCAGAAAGAGAGTGTTCCAAGATAACTTTCTCATTGTGGAACTTTTATATTTTAGTTTTAGGTGCTCCCCTCTTCCTGAGTTACAGGGTGTGTTTGTCTATTAGGGGTCAGAGAAAAATGATATTTTGGAAGTTTGCATGTTGGAGAGAAAAACAGGCTGGTGCCATATTATTTGGGCGACACAGCTACACTTCGAAAAGTATTTCTGCTAGCATTTTTCATGAGGATGTTCCTTGAAAGTACTTGGCTGGGGCAGCTAGGTTGCACAGTGGATAGAATACCATCCCTGAAATCAGGAGGGCCTGAGTTGAAATCTGATCTCAGACCCTTAACAGTCCTAGCTGTGTGACCCTGGGCAAGTCATATAATCTCAATTGCCTCAGGAGAAAAAAAAAAGTTTATAGCCACCTTTAAGGAAAGAAGACTTTCATGATGGCCTTAAGATCATCAAGACACATTTTCTAACAGTAAGAATACAACCTCTATAAAGACGATAATGGTAGTCACAAAACCATGAGACACAATCTTTTAACAGTTATATGAGTTTCTCATCTGCATCTACATTTGAAGTTCTCTGTACTCTCACAGTTATTTTTATAGGAAATGTTGATTTCTGAATCTTAACTGTAAACCTTAAGTTAGCTCTTTATAAAACGTTTTCATATTAAATTCTGCTTTGTCTTGTTTGTTGAGACTATTTTGAAATCTGACTCTGTGGATCAAACTATTAGTTCTCACTTCTACCATAGTGTTACCTGTAAAATTCAAAAGCATTCTGTCTGAGGGAATGAGGAAAATGTTTAACAACTGATTCCTCTCACTCTTAGAATATAACTTTATTATTATATCATTATTGTTATTTGCATAGTTTGCATTATTCTAACAATTTTCAAACCAAAGAAGGTTCTAAATAGTTTCCTCAGACATTTATTTATTTCCTGTTTTACAAAAAGGTATAAGTTGTGAAAAAAAAAGAATTTCTGACCTGAGCCATAAAGATTAAATAATTTATGGTCATCTATAAAAAGAGAGCAAGAGCTTGTAGTATTTCATTAGATTAGTAAACTGTATGTATAAATATCAACACTGTACCTATAAGTATAATACTAAGACAGCTGATTGTTTAGGATAAGACTAGCCCACTAAGTTGCCCATCACTTTGTTCTTAAAACAATACAATCATTTGACATCTTGGTAAATAACATTAGACCCATACATTGATTGATAAATGATAGTATTCTATCTTAAAAAGAAATAACGTGATTCAGTAGTCTAGTTATAGGCTTGCCTTGTCTAATCAGATTTTTTAAATGGAAAATTCTGGGAAGAATGATCCAGTGCAATAAAATCCATTCATATTATTGCCTTGTTTTGTAGAATATATTTTTTGTGATTGCATCTATGATGATTAATGAGATAATATGAATTTATATGAATATGAATAATATGAAAAGTGTTATTTAGATTATTTAATTCCTCTTATATGTTGGATAATTTACTTAAAATAATAGAATTCTGGAGCTTAAAGAAAAGCATTATAAATCTAAACCATAAATCAAATAAATCTAAAATAAAAAGAGGCATTGGAGTCTATTGTCATTGCCTCACAAATGTGGAATCGAAAATCCAGAAAGGTTTAGACTTGCTAAAGGACTCACAGGTAGGAATTGGCAGAGCTGAGATTCCAATTCATATTTGATTCCAGTGTTATCTCCAAAGCCTGGATGATATAGTACAATCCTCTCATTTTACTATTTGAAATAGAGTGCTAGAACCAGAAAATTCCTGGGCTTACAGTCAGGGACTTGTGATTTGGCCCATGACCACTGTGGGTAAGCCATCAAAACACTATGAGCTTCAGATTGTGCATTTGAAAAGTAGGGATAATTGCATCTGCATTACCAATTTCACAATTTGTGTAATTATCAGCAATTAATGTTATTATTAGGGAATTAATACAGAGACCTGGGTTGACTTCTGCAAGACCACATGTCCACAATGCCTGACAGAGCAGATTAGAACTCAAGTATTTGATTCACAATTCAAGGGTTTCATTACTTCTTGATTTTACTTTTTAATTTGATTAGCATTTCTGAGAATCTAACCATGACAGTTTTTTCTAGACTATTTTCTCTTTCTTTTCAGAAAGTTCTATGTATGTGTGTGTATCTAAATATCTACAGAAACACGGACATATATATACTCATATATAACTACATACAAGCATATATAAATATGTACATATATGTGTGTGTGTATGTATGTATGTGTGTTGATTGGCATCTATATATTTATTTCTCTGTCAGTCTCTATTCCTGTCTGTCTCATTCTACATCTCTTTTTTCCTCCATCTCCTCTCTTATATATACATGTATACATAGACATACTAATAAATACACATGTATATATGCATGTATGTGTACATATCTATTAAGTTCTGTATGTTTATGTGGAACTTCCATTCTGTTGTCATAGAGAAATGCTCTATGTTTTATGCAAGTCATGTGTGCTGCATCAAGTCCCATGAAGCTCTGACCATGTGTACTTTTTTCAAAGTGCCCATTCATTAGTGACAGATTTTTGATTTGCCTTTATCCCTATCTTTATTAGTCAAACCTCTGTTTATATTTGGTCCAAACAGAACCAAAGCATGCGACAAAGCAATCATCATGCCCTAGAAGAATTTTGAAAATTATGTCACATTGGAAAACTCTCCTCCCTTTCTTCTATTATTAATTAATGTCCACCAAAGACCTGGAAACTTCATTGCAATATGTGACTAAAAAAAAAAAAAAAAGGAACATGGCACATCTTGAAAATCATTATTTAATTTCTAAAGATATCGTGATGTTTATTTTGGAAGAGTAGCCACATAGCTGAAATTACTTCTCCTACACACACACACACACACACACACACACACACACACGTATATAGAGAGAGTATATACTATTGAGAGTATAAATTTCTGACATTACAGATGTGTGTATTTAAGTTCTTTTAAAGTATCCCTTATGAAATATATCTACATAATATATTCTAGTTGATTCCTTTCCTTTCCTATCCTCCAATAGAATCAGTTTCATCTCTATTTTATATCTTGACTACCAAACATTATTTTCAGTGACTGCTAAATTAATGTTTATAGATGGTCTAAAATGTGTGATTATCCCTGTCATCTGTGTTTTCATCCCCCTCTGGATTGATTCCTATCTAAGCTCTGCTTCTGACTGAACTTTCTCTAGAAGTCCTTGACAACCATGTTATTCTCAATGTTCACTCAGCCCCTATGACCACCTCATCCTGGAAGTTTACTCTATCGCCTTCATACTCTCACAATTTCTTCCTCTTCAACAGGTCCCTTCACAGGTCCCTCCCAGAGATTCCTGTTTGATTCCCCAGAGAACCTTATTCCAAAAAATGTTCAAATCGAGTGTATCTTCATTCTTCTCCATCCTTCACTCTGTGGATTTTCTCCATTATGCTTTCTAATACCTTCTTCTCGTCTTTCTCCTGCTTTCTGTGTGTCATGTCTCATTTATGTGTTGTTTCATTAATTAGGATGTAAATGCAAGAAGGGTAAGAGTTAACTTTCTGCTTGTATTTTTTATTGCCAGTACTTAGCTCAATTCTTGGTACATAGAACATAATTAATAAATGGGTATTGGCTTGCTTTGACTCTTCCAACAACTCTAGGTAAGCAAAAAGAAGCTCACAAAGTACTAAGAAAATTTTTATAGTTTTTCTTTATTATTTCATTTATGCTCCCATAGCTAAAGAACTCATGTTGTAGCTACCCACATGTAACTACCCATAAGTACAGAAATAATATATATTTTTAAAATAATACATTCCGTAACTAAGAACTACTTAATAAGTTAACAAAGTACTTGAAGAGTGATTTTGATTGGACTTGCACCTAGCTGGCACAGTGGATTGAGCATTGGTCCTGGGACAAGGAAGACTCGTCTTCATGAGTTCAAATCTAGCCTCAGAGGCACATTAACTGTATGTTCCTGTGCAAGTCACTTACCCCTGTTTTCCCCAGTTTCCTCATCTGTAGAATGAGCTGGAGAAGGAAATGTCAAACTACTCCAATATCTTTGCCATGAAAATCCCAAATAGGGGTTGGACATGACTAAACAAGAATAATTTGATAGGATTTGTCAGGACTTGAACACACCTAGCATAATTATTGAAAACCCAGGATCACTTTCATACCACTATGAATCACCTGAATAGGGGTTTAGTTAATGATATTTAATAGTTAATGATTTTAGGATACAGTAAAAATGAGTAATTATAATTTCTCTGTTTAAAAACAACAAAGATCCATTTGATTTCTAAAAGTAAAAAATAAAATAAAATAAACCAACCATGTACACATATGGTCATATATACATACACATAATATTTCAGAAAAGTAAAAGGAAGCTAGGAAAGAATGATTTTAATTAAAGAGAAAACATAGGAAGTTGGACTTTTTTTTTCAGATAGGTCCTTTTATTTTTCCTCAATTCCATTGTACCAACCCTTTAACTACCCCTATGCTTAGCCCCTTACTCAGCTGCAAAACTGAGAAACCTTACTATATTGTGGTATGATATACCAGTTCATTCTCTCTTAATTCCACACTCCACCTTAAGTTCATTTCATTCTTACTGGTTCTCTGAGAATAAGTCATGAGGCACCTAAATAGTAGAGTAGACCTGCACTTAGAAGAACCTGAGTTCTTTGGTTGTTTTTCTTTCTTTTTCTTTCTCTCTCTCTTCTTTCCTTTCTCCCACTCCCTCCCTTCCTTCCTCCCTCCATTTTTCCTTCCTTCTTTCCTTCCTTCCTTTCTTCCTTCCTTCCTCCCTTCCTTCTTTTTTAAATGTCAGACACTTAGTAGCTGTAAGAATCTAGACAAATCATTAAACTTTCTGATCCTCGTTTAGTCAACTTTAAAAAAAATGTATTGAACTTTACATTCTTTAAGGACACTTCCAGTATGGAATTTATGATGCTATGATTTATGAGATATAGGGCAATCATTTTTGTAAATAGAACCCCAGTGAATTCTCTTTCCCTGTAGATTGTTTCCAGCAATATTTTGGAAAGGAAGTAGGAAATTTTTTTCACTTTGAAGTGAAATCTACATTTCTGAAGACCTCCGATTTTGGAAGCATGCAAATAGGAAGTGTATGGGCCAGAACTTGAAACAAGATACTAAGTGGAAATGAGGAGACAATGATTAAATCTAGTTTAGCATTGATTTAATGCTACAACAAATAATGGCTTTCTAGTGATATAATAATTGGTTTACACTCAGTGTAGAGCACATAAGCTAGGAGTCTCAATCAAGATTCCTTTTGAGAGAAGGCAAAGGAATGGTGGCAGGAGCTTAAGCTTTCAGAACCAAAGGGAGAAATTCAATTCCATCTTTGATCTTCCTGGTGGCTGGCCAGGACTCCTGCATTTCCTCCATTAAGACCAAGGCCAGACTGAAAGGCTCTCCAGAAAGCTGCCCAGCCCCAGGAAGGAGATAATAAAGGGTCTGGACTGTAAAAAAGCTAACCGGGCCCCAGGAAAGGAAACAAGACTTTGAAAGAGATAATAAAAGGTTTGGCTTTTAACACCTGGCTGTATTTGTGGTGATTACTGAACTGAAAGGAAGGCTGTTCCCAGAGACCTTCAGGAAATAGAACCAAGAAAGAGAACATTATAAGGAAGAACCTTATCTTTCTTTTTTCTTTGAAACACTTTCTCTGTTTCTATGAAACATAGTCAGAGACATGGTCTTTGGACACAAGTTTTTCCAGACTATTTAGGCAAGAAGGAAAATATTTCATATTTATCTTTGTTTCATGTGTTGCCATAACCAAACAATTCATGGCTTAGTATTTTTCTTGCAGGTGATGAGCATTTATATAGTTAACTAAGCTGCTTTTATAGGAAGTATAAGACTGTCACTTGAATTATATTATAATTGTATTATATCATATCATATATTATTGTATCATATCATATCATGTAAGGTTATGAGAGTTTGCATAATGCAGCATTTGCTACCACTGCTGAAACAGCAGAGATTTAGGATATATACCTCCTCCACCTTTTGCCCTAGCTTGACCTAAAGCTACTATCCTAAAGCTACTATTTCACTGTCTTCCTTTTTATATGATGCTTCCTCTCTTGTCATTCATCATACTTACAATCAGTCTCTACCTCACATTTACCAAAATCTCTCATTGCATTTTTCAAATCTCACTACAATTTTATTAATTCTGGATTAAGAGGAACCAACTAAGGGGGTAAGAAAAGACAATGATGAAAAATATTAGAATTCAATATATTAAAAAGGAGAGACTCCTTTCTGTTGGGATATATTAGGAAATTTTAGTAATCTGAAATCAAAATATGTATTCTTAATAAAATAAAATACCTTTAAAGTTGGAAGAAATTTGAAAGGTTGTAGCTAAGTTCCTCTTTTTACATATGAACCAACTGAAGTTGAGAGCTTAAATGACTTTTCTAAAGTTATACAGTAAGTGAGATCACATTTTCTCTGGATGTGGCAGAAATTCAAACTTGATTGGCTGTGTGGACAGATATTAGAATGTTTATCTATGTAATAAGGGATGTCATGAAGCAGATTTATGTTCTCATTAGGGCATTTGTGATTGCCCACTCTTAGTTGATAAGTTAGAATTGCCTTTTTTGTTTTGCTTCACTTTGCTGTGATGAGAAATTTGGCCCTAAGAGCTGATTTCCCTGGACAACAACTGGCAAGCCTCCCTGTGGACTGCACATAACCACTGTGAATTTCCTTGGATAGAGTCACACCATAACGGATGCTGATTGCTACACACCTGCTGCATGAATCTCCGAGTAGAAGATGTTTCATTGTTCTTTTGTCCTGGGGCTTGAGCATTAAATACTCTACTGACAGCAAGTTTTTTAGCCTTCCTATAATTTAGACTATATAAATCACAAGAAATAGACCATATCACTTTGAGGAATTTGAATTGCCAATAAAAATGTAAAAAACATCCAAATATATTGAGTAAGAAAAAATACTTTAAGGAAAAAAAAAATAACTATGGCTATCGGGGGGGAAAAAATCACCCATAACTTCTTATTTTTCAGAACAATTGACTTTTTAATTCACTTGCATTTCACTAAGACATATATTCACTGATCAACAAGTTGTACTTTCAGGGCATTCAGGAATACGAAATTAATCAAGACATAGCTCTTGTCCCTCCCATCCCCGATTGCTTATGGATTAGCTAATGAGTACCAGATAGAAGACATACATACATATTATGTAACATCTATTGTGATAAGCTCAGAGGAGAGTGCTGAAAATTGACTAAAATCACTTTCAGCTATTTGGGGTTGGGAAATCAGTGGAAGCTTTTAGGTAATGGGACCCAAACTGGGATTTTTGATAGGAGAACCTGAATATCAAAAGTAGGAATGTTGAAAGGAGCCCAGTCCAGAAAATGAAAACAAACACAAAATAAATAAAATATGGAATCAGGAAAAGATATGATAAAATCAGGAGTAGATATAAGGTATATGTGTGTATATACTATATATATACACACACACACAAACACACACACATATACACACACACACAAAACACAAGATAAAAGGTATAAAGTAGATATACAGCTGGAATTAAATTTTAAAGAAATTTAAATATAAGACTAAGGCATTTGTATTTTATTTTTTAGGAAAAGATAGGGAACTAGTCAGATATATTGTCAGGAAAGTTGTTTTGGCTGTTAATTTTAAGAGAGTAGATGACAGTAGGGAGATACTTCAGGCAGGGAGATGAATGAGCAGACCATGATAGAAGATCAGGGCAGAGATGATTAACAACCAAATAAAAATGGTTGACAGTGTGATTGTACAAGAAAGTGGAGGGATGGATGCAAAATATATTCTGGACATTGCTGGCAGGGTTTACCTGGAGAAAAAAAAATGGAAGGATCTAAAAAGCCATGGAAATTTCAAGGCCAAATGATTAAGATAATCAGGGCACCATAAACAGAAATGAAGAAATTGAGGTAGATATATTGGAGGAAAGATGATGAGTTGTTTTAGGCATGTTAAGATTAAGGTACTCTTGGAGATATGGATATATAGCTGGTTGTTGGAAATAAAATAAAAATTGAACTCCAGGGAGATCTCAAATCTTGCTTCCATGTAAATGTGTACATTTGCTACATATAGGTAATAATAAAAAAGAATGAGGGATGGGTGAGATTGTCAAAAACAAAAATTATAATAAGAATCAGCTCTCATAGTGCATTCATAAAGCACTTTTCTCACAACAACCTTTTGAGGTAGGAAATATTTAATAAAGCATTTTGATCATGACATGCTCTTAAAAATGAAAAAAAGTAGCAAAAACATTCTAATTTTCTCTCTTCCATTGGATCAAGTCCAAAACCATATGCGCCAAATCTAGGTTTTCCCTTTGCTTGTAACCATCTAGACTAGTGTAACCATTTATTTTTTTTTTGTTTATTTTTGTATGTTTGTGTGTGATTTTCTTTTAAATGAAAGCTGCATTTCTCTCTTTCCCCACAGATTCCATATTCATTTCGAATTCTGGAGTTTAGATTTTCTACCAAATTCAAAATCAAAATAAAAAACATCCGTACAAATCTAGATTGTATACTTCCAGATAGATGCTTAAATTCCCTATTTATTTTTCTCTGATTTCCCCTGCCCTCAAAAATTTGTTTTTTTTTTTCTTCTCTGAAATTACATATTGCCTTCTTTAGTCAAAGTTCCATAATTACAATTCTCATTTCCAGGGCAATATCATGCAATCAAAGCAAATCAAGATAGTCCCAAACCAAAAGCAGCCAGCTTTCTCAAATTTCTCTTTGGAATACTTCTAAGCTTAGGGGGATATTTAATAACCCCAGAGACTGTTATTTTCTTTGAAGATGGAGAATATCTATTTTGCAGTGCTGAAACTAACAAAAACCAAACAATGAAAAAACTTACATATTTTAGAAAGGACATTAATTTTGCTGTATGATGACTGCCAACTGGCTTCTTTTGTTAAGCCTTGTTTTCATTGAATAGATTCAATTTTATTGAATTGATTAATTTCTTTTCATCAATGTCATCTGCTGAAAATGTCTCATTTGATTTCTTGAATAATATAAAGGATATCTTGGTTAAATGTGTTTCATACTGAATTTTAAAAAGGTAGAAAAATAATCCACTATTCTTAAAAATGTGCCTGAAAAAGTGCTATATACAAAATTAATTTCATTTTTTTTAATAAGAAGCAGTATTACAAAGTAGAGCACCAGATTCAAGGTCAGTTCAGTGGTCAGGTATAAATGGTCTTGGATACAATGGGAAACCTTGGCCTTTTTATCTTCAACAGGTCTCAGTTTGACTGCAGCTGCATCCATTCAATGATTAAGGATAGGTAGAAACTGAGGCAAAGGTCCACCAGCCTAAAGGGGGTGTTAGCCCAGGACCCTATATGATCCTGGTCTGATAACTGGGCCCTGCCTCTCCTTGCCCAACTATTTGCGGGGAGGGAGCTGCTCTTTGTCATGAGATTGTAATAAAATTTCCTTGTTGCTTTTACCTTTAAATCTCCATAATTTATTTGAACCAGTGGTCTTGTCCCACACACAACTGACCAATTTCAGCCCATTTTCACTCACAGAGGTTGTGTTTCCGCTTTGTTCTATTATAGTGCATAAAAAGAATTGGTATGGTGAAGTAACTATGTGGTGGGGGCAGCTAGGTGGAGCAGTGGGCAGAGCACTAGGCCTGAAGTCCGGAAGATCTGAGTTCGAATATGGTTTCAGCCATTGTGTGATCCCGGGACAAGTCACATAACCTTATTTTCTTCAGTTTTCTCCTCTGTAAAATGAACTGCAGAAGAAATGGCAAGAGACTCTAATACCTTTGCTTAAAAAAAAATTCCAAATAGGGCCACAAAGAATGAGATACACTTGAAATGAATGAATAAAATAAAACTTAATTGAGAACTATTATCCTTATTAATGTGATCACAGGTCCAGGCTGTGCCAAGGATGTAGCTAAGATTTATAGCTACTTTCTGAAGGACACATTGGGAGCTAGGGTTGGGGTGGGCATTTAAGGCTTTATCTCCATTATTTTTATTTTGAGAAATAGGATTTATAACTAAAAATGAATAAACTTCTGTATTATAGTAGAATAGCACATTTAATGACTAAGCTTAATCATAATTATTTTCCCTCTCCCTATAGATAGATTCTTGTTACTTAAGGGGTCCTACCTATAATCCATACCATATATATACAAATGTGTATATATTTATACATACATATAAGTATATGGGCATATACCCTTATGTATATAAATGCACAAGCATAGAGATGTGTATATATGTTTACCTGCCTCATTTAGTCACATTACTACATGGAAATAGATACATGGATACATAAGTGTATTTATGCAACCAAACTCTGTGTGTGTGTGTGCATGTGTGTATTTGTAGAACATGAAATATACATTAGGGAAAAATATAATTAGATATTTATTTTTTGCTAAGAAAATGGTTCCATAGCATTTTCACCCTTTTCATTGTTCCTTGCATTTTCTTCTTCTTCTTCTTCTTTTTTTTTAAACTGGTTTGATCAGATTTTTCTTGTGCAGCACAATAATTGTATAAATATGTATGCATATATTGGATTTAACATATATTTTTACCACATTTAACATATATTGGACTACTTGCTAACTAGGGGAGGGCATGAGGGAAAGGAAGGAAAATTGGAACACAAGGTTTTGCAAGGGTTGATGTTAAAAAAAAACTGTCCATGCATATGTTTTGAAAAATAAAAAGCTTTAATTAAAAAAAAAAAAAAAAACAATGGTTTCGTGATCACATTATTTGGACTATTTCATACGAAGTCTATAATTTCCCATAGACTGGTCATAATTGAACAATCATCTATACTGGAAAACTTCTTTTAGATCTTTTGTTATGACATTAATACTGAGGTGGTGCTCATAGTATTCACTTAGAATTTCTTACTCTAGTTATTTCACTGATCCATCTCATTTTTGTGATCATGCATTTCCTTGAAAATACTTCTTGTCATCCTCTATTGTACAGAAATCATTACAAATACATGGTAGCTTGTTTCCATCTCTTATGGATTGCTCCATTGAACTTTGAGCCATTGACAATTTTAAGTCTTCAAAGATTGTGGCGTGTCATGATTATCAGCTATAAACATCAGTGAAAGTGTTCAAATACTGTTTTTGTGTTTCAGGAAGCCTTTCAGTGTAGTTGAAAATAATACTTAATTTCACAAAAAACATTCAAACTCTCATCCTTTTTTCCTTTTCCTGTTCTGTACACAACTTATTTTCTAATTTTTTAGGTTCTATTCAAGATATGGGTAGAAGTACTACCTCCCACCCTAGCATAAGTCTCCCTCTGTATGCTCTGATGCATACAAACATGTGTACACAATGTATTATAGAAACCTGGGGAAATATATGTATATGAACATGCATGTGTACACATATAGCCAAATCTATTTCTATAAACATATAGGACAGTAAGGAGATTTTGGAGTAAGTAGAACTCCAGTTTTCAACAGAGTGTTCATGATATAATATAGTACCAATACATATGGACTTATCCCCCATTTATTGTTAGGACTAGATATGTATAAATGACAATCATCTTCTTACCAGTGTGAATATGCTCTGGGAGGGAGCACTCACCCTCATTGAAATAAACAATATCCTAAACAAACAAGCAAAAAGGAGAATGGGTATTTTCTAACTTACCATGGATGTTTCAATAAGAGATTGAATAAATTTGCCTGTGATTGCCACTGTAATAGAAACATAAAAATTTTACAAAGAATCTAAAGCTAAATTACCTACTAACTCTGCTTTTTCTAGGTGGTTCTAATCCTGAAATTGTCCCATTCTGTATGGCTGCATCTGGAGTACAATAGACATTTCCCTGAGCCTGGAGTTAGGAACCTGAATTCAGTTGTGGACTTAGAGACTCATGGCTATGTGATCCTGGCAAGTCATTTAACCTATATCTGCTATACTTTCTTCAATTCTAAAATGGAGCCCATAACTGAACCTACCTCTCAGAATTGTTGTGCATGTTCAGTGAGATAATATTTATAAAATACATTTGGAATTAGGCAAAAATTAGTTTGAATCCTGTCTTTTCTATTTCCTAGTCATGTGACACTGACCAAGTCATTTATCTAAGAAGTAAATCTCCTTATAGGAAAAATGAGGATAATGGTATCAACCTCATGTTCTGTAATGAGATTCAAATGAATTAACACTTATTAAATATGCAAACATCATATAAAAACTAGTTATTATTTATTATTATTACTATTTTTATTATTGCTATTGTTATTGCCTGAGAAGACAAATCTATACTAGACTGAGATTTTAGGGAGCATTTTGTGGTAGTAAATATAAAAGCACAAGGAAAATGAGATAATCTATTCATTTGACTAAATTTTAAAAAATTGGATGGGTGAGATTTGTTGAATTTCATATCAATGTGTATACTATACATATAGGAACCATTAGAATAAGGGTTGTTTTTAGCCTGAATTTACCAAATCAGAATTTCACCAAGCCTTTATGATGTGACCTTGTGATAATGGAACCTGTCCTTCAGATTAATATATGGGCTGTTTGGATACTGAATACAAGGTTTTTTCATATTTGCATAAAATAAGGTAAGAAGTACACATGAATTCCTTAAGCACCTATTATGTTCCAGATATTATGACAAGTACTTTACAAATGTTGCTATTTACTAGCTATTGTTATTATTGGTGCTATTATTATTCTCATTTTTACAGTTGAAGAAATTGAGAAGTTGAGTGGCTTGCCAAGGATCACACAGTATCTGAGGATGGTTTTAAAGTTGGGGCTTTCTGATATCAGGCCCAGTGCTTTATTCACTGTATCATCTAACTGCCCTAAAATCAACAAAAAGTATAAGACTGTGACTAACTGAATATGAATAATGGCACATCCCTATTAATTCTGAGTTCCAAATCACCTCTAAATCATAGGTATTCACTCTTCTGGAATCCAAGAGTTCAAAAAAAAAAAAAGGTACCATTTAGTTGTTTTATGCCTGCTGTAGTCAGTATCCAAGTGCAGTCAAAGGAGTGCGGGAAGTACAATATACTTACCAAATGCACAGTCTTCTGAGTCATCAATGTTCAGACTGGAGATAGGGAGGTAGGTAAACAAGAGACTTAATATGCCACCACGCTCCCTTTCTTTTTGGAAAATTTCAATAAGATTCCCTAAACCTGATCCTTTTTAGGCAACAATACTACACTAACCTTGTGAGAATTTTTATAATTTTGTCATAGTTTTTAAAAATCAAGGACAAATCAAGGACAGGGAGAATTTCACCAAGTTTTCTAAGTAGTAGAAAAATGTAGATTAAAAAATTCAATATAGTGTCATCAATATTTACTACTCTAGGCATATTCTTTGTCCTATTGATACTACTACTGAGCTTGTACTTTACTCCTATAGATAGCCTAACATTCTTTTACTAGTAGTAAATGAAAAAAGGTAGAAACTGAAAGGATTGTGGAACAAATATATTTTGGTATATTAATATATTTAATATATATCATGACATAAGAAATGACAAAATGGACAGCTTCAGAACTGGAAAATATCTACAATCTGATGTTTCTAATGCTTGTCACAGTGACAGGCACATACTAGGTGTTTAATAAATGTTTGCTATTGATTGATGCAAAATGAAGTGAGTAGAGGTAAAAGAACAATTTACTTGACAATAACATTATAGAGAAAAATAACTTGGAAATACTTTAGAACTATGCTTAATGCCAACATCAACCGCAAGTCTGAAGACTAAAAATGAATCATAGTTCCTATTTCCTGCCAGTTATAAACTAAAAAGCCAAAATGTAGTATGTGCTTTTTTTGTGAATTTGGTCAATGTGGGGTATTATTTTTTGAACTTTTTACTGTTTTTTTTAAATTTATCAATTGATTGAGAAGACAATTGGGGGAAGAGAACAAATATTTTTAAACAAATAAAATTAATTAAATAAAAATGTAATGTTCTCTTTGAATAATATTTATTATAACAATCATTGATAGGATTTATTATTATTTTGAATTCCATATAAAAACAAGGTAATCAATAAAGTATCCAGTAAATCAATTATTGAGCTTCTGCTATTTATGTTCTATAATATTTCTGGTTTTATAGAGGGATTCAAGAGCAATGCTGTATTCTCTCATCAATGGAGGGAACATTCAATAATATTATATGAATAACTTCAACCTTGAAAAAAAATCAAAAGCAAATCCCTTAAAATGAGACAAGTGATAGACTGAGGAGCAAAAAAGTTGGATTCTTCTTTATAGGTAATGTTATTCAAAATTACTTTCATACCATCAAGAAGCTTCAGAATTGATACACAAAATATTTTGTTCCAATTGTTGCTATTGTAAACAAAGAAATTTCCTTCAGAGTTTTTGTTCTTTTTGTTGAGGTAGTTCAGGGGATCAGAAGCAGAAGAGCTAGCTCCTGAGCTTAGTTTGAACTGAGTAAAGAGCTGATTAGTCCAGGCTGCCTTCTCCTATCTCCTTGGCATAGAGGAAGAAAAGAATGTAACAATTGTTCTCATGGAAGTTTATTCTAAAGTCCTTCTGAAAACTAAGATATCAGATGATGTCTGCCTTCAGAGAAAACAAACAGTTAATGAAATAATCTATTTGTAGGAGCTTTTGAATCATCCAGAAGTTGTAGGAATAGGTAGCTCACAAAGATCACAGGTAGGGTGAGGGGGTTAGTCCAAAAAACAAGTTTCAAAAACAGTTCCATTTTCATTATAGTATGAAAGACTATATAAATCAGAAAATATATAGTCCTGCCCTATACTGTATGTAAATATATCTTAGGAAAAAAAAATTATCCCTTACTGAAAGAGGTAAGCTTTCTTTCAGGCATTTAGAAATCCCAAATCACAAGTAAGTTATTTTCTTCTGATGCATAAAATATGGACCTTAATCTTTACATGATTAAAATCTATCATACACAATATCGTTAGTGAATACTTGGTAATCCCAATGACAGTGACTCACTTTTGAAATAACAATTGGTAGTTACTGCCTTATCTTTCACTATCCTATTTTTTCTGAAGATTTAATCAGCTACAGCCCATTATAACAATTAGCTTAATTTAAATAATTGGTAATGAGTATAATCATAATTGTTTTGAGTCCCAGTTTTGGAAAATTCCTAGCATTTACACAGATCTAAGACATTCTACCTTAATTTACTTTTTTGCTTATCTTTTCTTATCCCCTAGTTGAAGCAAAATGCAGATTACTGGAAACATTTGGGAAAAGAAATGATCAGAATATGCTACAATGAATTAACAGTGGGAGAAGAAATTGATTAAGGAAAAGAGCACATTTTATTTTTCCCCTCTATTAAAGCATGTATTATTTTTACTGTGAACATTCAATAAATACTTGCTGAATGATTTATTTTTTACTGTGAACATTCAATAAATACTTGCTGAATGATTTATTTTTAATTCAATTTCACTTTTTCAATCAATGAAAGTCTACCTTCTTTCCCTCTCATTTTTGCCATCTCAATTCCATCCCATTGAGAAAGAAAGCAAAACAAAATCCCTCTTATAAGTGAGTATAATCAAGCACAACAAATCCCTACTTTGTCCATGGCCCACTCCTGTCACCCCAAACAATTCTTAAATAAATACTCTGAGGTCATCATCTTTCTGTAGGGTAGTGAAAAACATTTTTCATTAGGATTTATCTGAAATTGTAGTTCATCATGGTATTGCTAAGAGTTCTTAAATTTTCCAAAATTGCTTGTCTTATCAATATTTCTATTGTTTAAATTATTTTCTTGATTCAGCTCACTTTACTTTGTGTCAATTCATAGAACTCTGCCCAGGCTTCTTTGAAACCATTCCTTCTATAAATTCTCATGGTGCAGAAATATTCTATTACATTCCTATACTATAATTTGTCTAGCCATTCCCTCAATGATAGCTACTAAGTTTCTAGTTGTTATTGGGTTTTTTTGCTATAAGAAGAATTGTTACAAATATTTCTGTATGTATTTAGAGTTTTCAATACTTCCCTTAATCTACTATTTCTCTTGATCTCCCCCTCTCTCTTTCCTCAATTATCTATTTAGTCAAATAAAGTTATTTGTACATGTTTTAGAGTCATACTTCTTGTGAATTGGGGGTTTTGTTTTAGACAATTGGGATTAAGTGCCTTTTATAAGTATTAAATTATTAAAGTATTAAATGTCTATGGCAGGATTTGAACTCAGGTCCTTTTGACGTAGTGCCAGTGCTCTATCCACTGCACCATGCATATGTCTCTTGTGCATCTGTCTTGAGGATGTGTGTCACCATATTTGCTTTTAATACTATGATTTTTTAAAACTTGCTCCTTCTTTTAGTTTTCTTACTTTATAAAACTTTCTGTTAGGTCTAAGATTTGTTCCTTCTTGACAGAATGTCAGAGTTGAAATTTTGTCCTTTAAAATTTTGCTGCAGCTACTTGGGGTATTTTAGTTTAATTTAATTTTAACTCAAAATAAAGAACTTGCACACAAAATAGTCTTTTCCAGAGCAGAGTCTGATTATTCTTCCCCTTGTCTGATATCTTCAAATTCCTGATGTAGTCTTAGGTTTGAGCTATGCCCTTCTGAAATTGCTATGGTTTGAAGTCCGTTACACTTTGTTTAGACATAGCCATTATCAGCCAGTTGACTTTTAGTGACAGAATTTCGGGTTTCCCTTTGTTGTAGGATTTCTGCTCTGATTATACTGCTTCGGTCTTCAGACTGGACTGAGAAGTGGAACCAAGACACCATTCGACTGTTGAAGAAAGAACTATATGAATACTTGTTTCTGAACTTGCTTCTTGTTCTTTACATAGCCTATGACCACTGTTTGCCTTGGAATGTGATGTCAGTTTTCTTCCTCCTTCTTCCCTAAATCTATAACCCAAAGATAGATTATAGTTTCCTGGTGGAATCTGTTCCTTCATGCTGCACAGTGTCAAGACTTTTTAATTTCTGGATCTAAGACATCTTCTTGCTCTAGTAGACAGCTTTTCCTTTTCATTGTCCTTACAGGACCATTCGACTGACCCAGTGCTTTCTTCTTCCTGTTGCTCATGAGTCCTGAGAGAAGAGAAAGGGGAAAAATGCTGCGGGACACGGATCAACTGTTATTTCTTGTTATATGAGTGTGATTTCTGTGGGTGTCTTCTACCTGATCTCTAGCCTCCTTTAGGAAAAAAAATGAAGGAACTCTTAAGGATGAACATAGTCTTACATTGTTCTACCCACACCTTTCTGTGATTGTGAATCCCTACAGGTCATAATCTAAATCCCTTTTCCATTCTTCATACCTGATTCCTTATTTCAGTCTCCTCATCCCACCTACTCCAAAGTTGCCACCCACCACTTCCACCATGCCTTATTGAATGTCTCCCTCCATAGACAAAAATACTTGCTTTCCTCTTCAAACTTTTCCCTTTCTTTCCTTCTATCTTCTGAGCCATCACTGAAACCTGGCTCACTTTGAAGACACATAATTTCTGGCTATACTTTCCAGTATTGATTGCACTCATTCCCCTCCACTCACTAATTTAGCTGGGAGAATTTTAATATTTCTTTTTCCCCATTAATCATCTTAACTTCTCCCCTACCATCATCACTCAATAACCTTTGTTCCTTTGAGGTCCATGAAGTCCATACCTACTATCTAATGTAAAATCCTAGTAATTGTTGTCTATGGAGCTTCAAAATGTTTTTTTTTTTCAATGAACTCAGTAACTGCCTTATAATTTTCCTCTCCTTTACATCTCCTACTCTCATGCTAAGTAAGGGTCTTCAATATACACAGTGACTCTCTTTCAAACATCTCAATAACTCAATTCATCAGTCTATTTACTTTCCATGACCAACTCCTCAACTCCATCTCAGCCACACACAAAGGTAAGTCTTCAATCACTCAGAAACACCACCTCCACATTCAAGAACTTTGAATTTGCTTTATATAATGAGTCTCTTGCCTTTCCACCTTTCCCTCTGCTTTCTTCGGTCAGACCCTACTCTTTATTCATGACACGACTTCCAATTTCTTGACTCCTCAGTTCTTTCCCAGGCTATCACCCCTATACTTATCACTCTCTCCTGTTTTCCTCATCTTGAACCTTTAGTAAACCCATTAAACACTAAACTGTCTTCTTCTATTGAGTCCTTGGGCCCCACATTATATTACCAATTTGCAAATCCAAAGCCGCATCAATGTATCACTCTTGCCATTCACTCCTACATGTGCTACTGAATGAAGTTGGAGAAATTATGACCATTCTGACTGCATCTACTACAAATGTATAACATAGAACCTCCACAGAGGCCTCACTACTAGGCAACTCTTCTATACCTTCCTTATCAACTAACTACTATTCTCCATAGCAGCTCTTCCAATTTTTTTCATCCCAATTCAAATCTCCCATGTCTTCCTCTTCCTTCATTCTTGACATCTCTACAAAATTTAATATTATAGATTATTCCCTTCTCCTTGATACTTTCTTCTCTCAAGGTTTTTGAGATACTACTTTCTCTTGATTCTCCTCTTGTCCAATTACCCCATTACTTTGCTGAATTTTCATCCAGGTCCCACTATCTGTCAGATATCATGAACTAGATATCAAATAGCTTTCTTAAACTCAAACATCTCTGAAATCTGAATTCATTATCTTTCCCTCTAAATTCTCCTACTTTCCAAATTTACTGTCAAGGGTATTATCAACCCAGTCCCCCAGGCTCACACTGTAGATATCATGTTCAATTCCTCACTATCCTTTATATCCCATATTTAATTTTTGGTCACTGTCTGTAGATTTCGTCTTTACAAAATATTTTGAATATGCTTTATTTTGTCCTCATGATATAGACTATCATTATTTCACATTGGGACTATCACTATTTCCGGATGGTGGACTGACCTGTCAAAAACCTCTCCCTATTGCAATTTATCCTCCATTTGGGATACCAAAATGATTTTCCTAAAACACAAGTCTGAACAGATTACCACTCTACTTAATGAACTCCAGTGGTTCCCTATCACCTCCAGGATCAAATTCAAACTTATCCATTTGTCATTTAAAGCTTTTGATAACCTACATTTCTCTCCCCTCCACATTTCTAGTATTTATACAAGTTATACCTCCTCACATACTCTTTGCAGTGACACTCCCTTCCTCCCTATTCTATTCTGTTTCAACATTGCCTCTGGTTGTCTCTCTAAATTCTAGTGCCTTCCCTTGGTTGATTATTTCTTACTCGTGTTTGTTTTACATAGTTGTTTTGCTAAAGTCTCCCCCATTAAAATTTTGGCTGTTTAGGGAGAAGACTTTGCTATTAGTAGTTGTTGTTTACTTTTTGTTAAATCCCTCAGCAGTGTTGGCTACACTAGAATGTTCCGTGAAGGTGTTCTTGGCTAGATCTTGATTCTAGTGCCTAAAGATTTTTCTATGTCCATTTACCAACTTGGGCTGGAAGAAGATGACTCATAATTTTCCTTAGATTTTCTGAGCAGGACTTAGTTTTAGAATGTGTTAAAGCCATATATTAAATTGAAGATGAATCCATAAATCTGGCCTGACAAAAAATCACTGGAAACATTCTTATCCTAAGACAACTGATTTAGTATTTGTATATTGAAAGAATCGGTAAGATTGAAGTTGGCATTAATCTATAAAGAGGGAAATGTTTTTTGTTTTTTTTTTTTGAAATGTCAAATTTTATCATGACCACTTTTACTTTTTTTGTAAAATGTTCTGAAAATTTTTATCTTGCTCAACTATAATAGGTAAATGCTTCTTATTGAAAAGTTCAGTTGTTTAATCTTTAAAGTAAAAAGTGAAGAAAATTAAAATAAGGGATGTCTTCTTATTTTTGCTAATATATGGCTGACAGATGAATATAGTCAAGAGTAGAGATGAAGAAACAAAATGAATCTTGGTGAAAGCATGATTATTTTTGTTATTAAAAGAAAATTTTCATAAATAGATGCTCTTGTGGATTTCTGTAGGTGGTAGAAGCAGTGGACATGTATGGTCATGATTCAGCTCAGACCTGACATTATTGTAAAGGCAATGTTAGTATTAGAAGATATGTGTTTGAATAATTAGTAAAAGGTTATGTGTCATACATGAAGAGGTATTCCATCTTGCAAAGGAGACATCCTCCTTAGCAACCCCTTATTTCATTCCAGCTCATTCTCTCTTTGCCTTTGTCACTATCTCTGAGTATCTCTCTCTGAGTAAAGATGAAAGATTCAAAGAAAATCTTTCCATGTCCCTATCTTGCCCAGACATGCTACTAAGATGCAATGGCTATTGATGGACCTAAACCCACTGGTGATCAGCATAGAAGCTTTGGCCTGTTTTGTTTTCAATCTGGACCATTTAGCCCCTTCTTGGTTAACCTGATGGCCTCCTACTCCCAAAGATCATATTGATTCTAGATTAGTTCAGATACTCAATTGAAATGTTTAATTCTATTGCAATTCACAACTCAGAATTCAAGTGACTCACTACCCTCAATCTTCCAATAGCAAGCACCACAGGACTATATAACTGTTCCTCATTGATGATCTCTTCTTTGACAAATCCAGTGTTTTTTTTTTTTTCCCCAATTCATGCTTCTTGACCTCTCTGCAAACTTTGTCTCTTTTGATCAACTATTTCTCCTCGATACTCTGGGTTTTGTGACAGTGTTCTTTCCTTGTTATCTGCTCATAATGACAGATTTTGACTTTCCTTTACTGAATGTCCATTAGATTTCTTCAATATATCCTCTGCTTTCTTCTGACATCATTGCCACCTAGGAGCAGTCATTACCTTCTTTCTGGACAGTTTCAGTAGCCTGGTAGTTTATCTCTCTGCTCAAATCTCTCCCCACTACAAACCTTTTTTTTTTTCATTCAGCAGTCAAATTGGTCTTTCTACAGCACAGGTGTAACCCTGTCACTCAGTTATTCCACTCATTCCAGTCATTCCCTGTTGCCATTTAATTGGTCTCTTTGTTTCAAGTACAATCTTACTCTGATCCATCCTCCATATAGCTGCTAAAATGACTTTCCTAAAAGAGAGTTCAGACAATTTTTTCCAAGTTATTACATTGTAGTTCCCTATTAATTTAAAGAAAAAATGATAAGCTCTTCTTTCGTAATTGTTTTAAAAGAAAATTTTCTTTTAAAATTTTCTACAACTTGACTCCAACATACATTTTCATCTCTGTTATACCTTTTTCTTCTTGTAATCTTGGTCCAAATAAGCTAAACCACTGTGCTATCCTTTAATATATTTTTATCACTACTATGCTTTTGTAGTGACTGTCCTCTTTGCCTGAAATTTCGTTCTTTTTCAATTCTACTACTTAGCATACTACTACTACCCTAATTTCCTAAAATAAAGCAACTTTTTCCCCCCTACAAGTAATGACCCCCCAAATAATTGTCATGTATGTAATTTATATACTTTTTTAATATGCACTTCCTTCTTCTTTGGAAACTTTACTATTTCTGTTTCTTGGGCTAGAAAAGTATATTCTCAAGACTCCAGATTTCTAACCTTATCCAAGGAAGCTTTTTAAGGCAGTTTTAACTCATCTTTGTCCTTGTTGCTTTATTGATTCAAAGGGAATAGAGGCTGTGTACAATCATCCTTCTTTCTTTATATGTGTTAGATCTACCATGCTATAATCTGGTCTGCCTTTTAAATAAAAAGGAAAGAAAAAGTTAATCAGATGGCTATGTACTCAGCTCTTGGCACATAATAAATGCTTAAGGAGCTTAGTCATTCATTCATTCATCTATCCATCCATCCATCTCTCTTGAAGCCAGTATCTAGATAAGTTGTGTCAATTTTCTTCTTTAAAATGGTCAATATACATTTCCTTTTTTGTAAGGGGAGCTGCTTTTTTTGACCCCAGATAAAATCTGAGACCATGCAAACTCCTCAAATTCATCAAGAACTTCTATGATTGATCACTTTCTTCTTCTTGCTACTCCTTATTTTAGGGTAATATTAGGTGGCCCAGCAGATAGAACACTGAATTTGGGGTCAGGAAGATATGACTTTAAATACTTTCTAGCTGTGTAATTCTGGACAAGTTACTTAAACTCTATTTGGCTCAGTTTCCTCATCTATAAGATAGGGATAATGATAAAATCTATTTCCTTGGGTTATTGTCAGGATCCAAGAAGTTATCTCCTTGTAACTGTAATGTACTTAGCATAGTATTTGATATATAGTAAGCATTTTGTAGTTAGGTGGAATAGTTAGGTGATACAGTGCTTGGCCTGAAGTCAAAAAGACTTCTCTTCCTAAGTTCTAAGCAAGCCTCAGATAAGTCCTAGTTGAGTGACTATGGGCAAGTCACTTAACCCTGTTTGCCTTAATTTTATTATCTGTAAAATGAACTGGAGAAGTAAATGGCAAACTCCTTTATTCTCTTTTCAAAGAAAATCTCAAATGGCATCACAGAGTCCAAGAAGACTAAAATGACTAAAAAATGATAAATAAAAAGATGTTAATTTTTAAATTATATCTATTCCAAAACACTTGATCCAAATTTTTCTTTTTGTTATAAATTCAGATTCTTTGACTTACAGATCTATTGCGAGTTTTATTGCCTAGACAAGTGAGCTCAAATCGAAGTAACCTTTGATTAATTTTGAAATCATATTATTCAGAGCTCTTTTCAATTATTCCACTTGAACATAAAATTGCATTAACATGTCTAGTAATAGGAACCAAGATTTGATTATCATAAATTGTTTTGTTTTGTTTTGTTTTTTTTTAATTTGGAGGCACTAGGTAGGTTGTATTGGAATTGGAATGACCTTTGTTTTCACTAGTGTAGAAAACTTCTGGCTTGTGAAACCTCTCTTTATCTGATATGGTTTTGCAAGTGGTCTGCAACCGATGGCATTATGGAGTTGGCAGCAGCACTGGAAGCTTCAGTGATTTGCTTCTGATCTCGTTATCTTTTAGCAGCAGGATGTGGTCTCAAGTCTTCCTGATTCTCAGATTAATGTCCTTTCCATTTTGTCCCTCTGTCTTTCTATCAGTCACAAATAGATTAGTGCTAAAATTTGAAAAATATGTGTAGCATGAATTTGAGACTATCTAGAAAATGTTTCCAAGGTTTGCTCCCCCATCTCTGAAATTGAGACATTTGGAGGATCTGAATTTTTAAAATTCCTTCATTTTATCAACAATAGAGTGTTTAATTCATAAGTTAGTATTTTCTTGTGTTCTTGCTGATAAAATTGGAAATGAAGAGGTTTCTAGCTCCTCATCACATATGCCATTGTCTAGTAAATGAGTATCATTTTACTTATAGATTGAAGTAGCAAAATGCCTGAGAGGGTTAATAGTTATAGAATTATTTGTTGTTGTTGATTCCATGCAATTAAAACTGAAAATCTGTAGACAGAGTGTGATAGTAATTGAAGCTGTGGAATGCTACTGTCACAAACTAGTTACAGATTCATTTATCCCCCTTAAAATAAGGTTAAATCTTCTCTTCAAATAAATGAATAATATGGCAAATTATAAGCTAAAAATGTATACTAATTTTTTAGTATGATATTGGAAAGCATCTTTCTGATTTAGGGAAAACTTCATTTCTCCAATCCTAAATTATCCTTTTGACTTCCATTCAGATTCTTCTGTTGGTCTCACTGGAATCTATGCAGTTATAAACTACACAATATCCTGATTTTTTTTTCAATGACTTCCACTTCCTAGAATTGACCAAAATTGGCAATATCCTGAGGACACCATATGCATGACCCCTTCAAACCACTTTCTTTGACTCTCAGTGATGGAGAAATCATAGATAATACCATTGAAGATGAAAATAGTCCTAAAGGTGCTATAATTTTCATAGATAAAGACATGAAAACTTTTCAACACAAAGCAACACCTAAATCACACAGGTAGTAAATGGCCAAGTTGTTATTTAAATTTAGATTCTCTGATTCACATATAGGATATTTTATACTGTTCTATACTGGGTCAAGAAGACTAAATGGAGGCATTAGTCCAGTTCTGAGGTGATTAGAACAAGCCCCAGAGTGATATCAGTATCAGAGGACATAAGAGATAACACTTACCACTATGAAGATGGGGACAACAAGTTCTTAATTTGTAGTTAATGAAATTAATTTTTAACAGTAATAATTGCATTTAATGTGATTACATTTTGATATAATTGACTTCTTTTTATATTGTTGTTCCATCATTTTAGTTTTATCCAATTCTTAATGGCAACAATTAGGGATTTACTTGCCAAAGATGAGAAATTAAGGCAAACAGGGTTAAGTGCTTGCCCAGGGTCACATAGGTAGGAAGTAACAGGCCAGACTGGAACTGAGGAAGATGAGTATATACCTTTCTTCAGGTTCATCACTCTATCCACTGCACCACCTAGATACCCTGGCTTCCTTTGTAGGACCATGTATTTTATTTTATGAATTTAAAATACTATTTTGAATAGGAAGTCACTTAGTGAGGTACTTGCTCATGATCACCACTACATGAAGAATAAAGGTTATTTATGCTAACTTTCTAATTTTCATTCACTTAATTTATTTTTATCACTGTGCATCATTATTGTTTTTGACACATCTATTACTTTTCAGAAAATTTCTCCTTCCTTCCTTCCTTCTTTCTTTCTTTCCTTCCTTCCTTCCTTCCTTCTTTCTTTCTTTCTTTCCTTCCTTCCTTCCTTCCTTCCTTCCTTCCTTCTTTCCTTCCTTCTTTCCTTTCCTCTCTCCTTCCTGCCTTCTTTCCCTCCTTCCCACCTTCTTTCCTCCTCTCCCTCTTTCCCTCCTTCCTTCCTTCTTTCTCCCTCTCTCCCTGTCCTCCCTGTCCTCCCTCTCTCTCTTTTCTCTTCTCTTCTCTTCTGTTCTCTTCTCTTCTCTTTTTTCTTCTCTCTCTCTCTGTCTGTTTCTCTCTCTTTTCTCTCTCTCTCTCTCTATTGTTTCTCTCTCTCTCCCTTCCTCCCTCCCTCCCTCTCTCTTCCTTCTTCTCTTTCCTTCTCTCCTTTTCATCTCTTCTCCCCTCCTTCCCTCCCTTCCTTCCCTTTCTTCTCTCTCTTCCTTCCTTCCTCCCTATATATCTGTAGGTGTCATTGAATTGCCATAGAGGGCCATCAACACCATATAGATATACACATAACAGATGGTTAGGAATACCTGGTTAAATATTTTTCTAAATGTAAGGGGAGGTTGAATTCCACATGATTTTGTCATTTTGGCTATTTCTTTGGTTTACATAGATCACAATTTGTCTTCCTATTCATAAACAATCTTTAAGATAATCAATGAGTGAAATTTTTATTTCATTTCCAAGTAGACAATTTAGGACCTCTCCAGACTTACTCAGATTTCTTCCCAAACATTGTATCAGTTTTCCATGCTGGTCCATCCTTAAAGCCTTTTTTATTGATAAAACCTTATGGGCTGCTCCCATAGTCTACAAGAGCTAAAGGTGTACTCCCTGCCAAGAGATGATAGGATGTAAATAGATACATTAATTCAACTGCATGAAACAACAAAAATGTCTAGTAACAAAATCTTAAAGGGAGATTATCATCTTGCTGTTCGGTTCTTTTAAATTTGCAGTTTGGTTTTCCATAAATTAGGATGTTACATTTGAATTCAAATTTTAAAATGTGTTTTGACTAAGACTCTTTCCCTTTGAAAATGTGACTTTGACAGTACAAAACGTGTTTATAAGAAAAATAATTTTAATGAGTGCATTAATTTGGTGCAATTAACACTCAGGCAACTCTTCAATAATGTAAAAAGTAGTTACAAATGTTGCTTGGTGAGCTTAGATCATAGTTGCTGAAAACAAATTGTCAGAATGTTCACTAAAATATAGAAGATTATAGTATGGATCGGAATTTTAACAACATAATTGACTTCATTTAAATAGTGCTTAAGATAACATTTTTTTATTCTTTGCAATTTACTTGAGAATTCATTTTTTTAACATCTACCATGAATTTGACTATAATTAAATTTTGTAATGAACAAAAAAAAAAAAAAAAGAGATGACAAAAACACTATCTTTCTGGAAAACACAGATATGTTATCTATTCTGAAATGTAATTGACTTTAGTCATTAGACCTTCATGTATAGGCCAGCAATATACATATATATCTATATCTATATCTATATATACACACATATATTTCATACAACCACAATAATAATGAATAAATATGAATAATATTGATACTATAAAATATGGACAACATGGATATTTATTCTAAAATATGGAATAAATATGTTTAATAAATAGATACATAAATCAATGAACAATTTGTATTTAGATATTGTGGGGTGGTTAATGATTTTATTACACATAGTCACAAAGTCAAGCAAAAAGTTGGGTCTGATATTTGAACCTAATAGCACCAATGCCATATGTAAAAGGATATACTTATATGTAGATAAGTACGTGCATGAGTATATGTATATACATGTAGATATGTGTGACATGCCATATATATGACCTCTGACCATTTCACATATAGCTGACTGTCAGGATAAGCCAGGCAATTTAGCAAAAAATGAAATCAAGGTATGTTTTAAAGGCATTTTTACTCTCCCCTTCCTCCTTATTTTCTCCTTTCATTTTCTAACCAACAAAAAAGTCATCAGCCAACTACCATATAGCTACCTGGTAGAGTATAATAATAACATTATTATTATTAATAATCAGTAACTATGTATATAGTATCTTATAGTATACAAAACATTTTCATGTAATTTCTTTGATATTCAAAATAACCTGATAAGATAGATGTTATAATTATTCCTATTTTGCATATAAAGATACTTTTTATATGCATAAATAAAGTTGAGAGAGATTGAATTACTTGTCCCGATTTACAAAACTAGTAGGTGTTTGAGGCAGGATTTGAACTCAAATCATTTTGATGCTGAGTCTAGCAGTCTATATATTATGCCAACTAGCTATCTAAGAGAAATCTGCCTTTTCATATTTATTGTTTTTATGGAAACATAATATTTAATTACAATCATAATTCACAGTTAATTCAGTTATTCCCCAAGCAATGGGGATCTACTGGGTCCCTTAGTTATTTTGCTACCGAAAAATGACCACTGAATTTATATTTAGAGGATCTGGTTTCCAGTTTTATCCTGTCACCTCTATAACCTTGGGCAGGTTAATTAAAAATTCTGAATTTCAATTTCCTCCATTTTAAAATTAAGTAGTTAGATCTGGTAACTTCTACAACAAGTTTTCTTGTTTTCTATGTTTTCACCTGTGATTAATGATGAAATGAAAAATACCTAGAATGTGGAATCCTTGATATCAGATTCAAATATTGGATGAACTATTGTTTAACTTTGTAACTGTGGAAATAGATCCTTTTATATCTCTTTACCACCTAAATGCTAGTTGCTTATTTATTTATCCTTCTATTTATTTATTGTTATTATGGATTAGAATTGGTAATGTTGTAAATTGCATTTCCAATAGCTACTAAAAATTATTATAAATTTGAAAATGTTATCAAGGCTTTTTTTATTTTACATCATTGTAATTTCCATTCATCCTCTGCCTGGCTCTTTTGTCATCATAGTCCTATCCCAATTGTACAATGAGTTTTCTCTTGCAACAACAACAACAACAATAAGCCTATTTAATCAAAACCAACCACTGTGACCAACATACATGACACTGTAGATAAGTCTTACAGACCCCAAAATTTACTTAATGGAAGAAAGGAGCTGTATTTTTTAATCTCCCTGCAACTAACATTGGTTATTACAATTACACAGCATTTAGGTTTGTTTTGTTGTTGTTTGTTTGCTTGCTTTTTTAAGCATGCTTTTAAATTCAAACCTTTTCTAAATTCTTTGTATTTATTGTTTCTTATAAAGCAATCACTGTCAATTACACACACACACACACACACACACACACAAACATGTATGTATATATGTATATATATATATATATATATATATATATGTCACTGTTTATTCAGCCCTTCCCCTATTAAATAATAATTCATTAGGTCTTTCAGTTTTTTGTTTTGTTCCTAAATTTTCAACGGTATTTAATTTTTCCAAATATATGTAAAGATAGTTTTCAACATTCATTTATGCAAGGTCTTTGTGTTCCATTTTTTTCTCCCTCCTTCCCTTACTTCTCTCTCTCCAAGACTGCAAGAAATCTGATATAGGTTAATATGTGCAGCTCTTTAAAATGTATTTCCATATTTGTCATGTTGTGCAAGAAAGAACGGACCAAAAGGGAAAAAAAAAAAAAACTTGAGAAAGAAAAATCAATTATGTCTCCATAGATCTCTCTCTGAATTCAGATGGCATTTTCCATCCCAAGTCTATTGGAATTGTCTTAAAAGTTTTGTTTTGATTGTTTGTTCTGTGTACCATAGAAGTACAAAATGGATTGTACATGGGATCATCCTATCTTTGTCCTAGAAATATTAGCCTAGAACTTAGATTTCTGGTCAAGTGACATGAATTGTTATATAAATGTTGCAAATCTTGAATATTTCTTTTTATTATATCCAATTTCTAATCTATTACTAAAAAAAGAGTTAGAGATGGTATGAAATATAGGAAATATAGGGATGATTTTACAATAAACTGGTCTGTGTATTTTTCTTAAACAAAAAGTATCTACATTACTTTTTATAGTGGATCCTCTCCAATATTTCACTTAGCATGCCCAATATAATTGTCTTCCTGACATGTAAGTTCTAGGTGGGATTCCTATTTCCCAACACTATCTGGATCAGTTGCACAAAATTTTAACAATAATTTATCCTGAAGCAAGGTTGCTCACTATCACCATTATTATTTAATATCGTATTAGAAACACTAGCCTCGGCAATAAGAGTCGAGAAAGATATTAAAGGAATTAGAGTAGGCAATGAGGAAACCAAACTATCACTCTTTGCAGATGATATGATGGTATACCTAGAGATCCCCAGAGATTCTACTAAAAAGCTATTGGAAATAATTCATAATTTTAGCAAAGTATCTGGCTACAAAATAAATCCCCATAAATCCTCAGCATTTCTATATATCACCAACAAAACCCAACAGCAAGAGATACAAAGAGAAATTCCATTCAGAATAACTGTTGATACCATAAAATATTTGGGAATCTATCTACCAAAGGAAAGTCAGGAATTATATGAGGAAAATTATAAAAAAAGTCTCCACACAAATAAAGTCAGACTTAAATAATTGGAAAAATATTAAGTGCTCTTGGATTGGCCGAGCGAACATAATAAAGATGACAATACTCCCTAAACTAATCTATTTATTTAGTGCTATACCAATCAGACTTCCAAGAAAATATTTTATTGATCTAGAAAAAATAACAACAAAATTCATATGGAAC